>NW_026126586.1:1285000-1880000 GCF_943737965.1 Phodopus roborovskii
TGGAACAGCTTCACTCCAGATTAGGACTCATCTTCAAAGGCAGCACAGAGCCAGCCCAGGTCAGAACAGGTGTTCAAATGCACAGTGTTTTGCTCTAATTAAGGACAACTGCCAAGGCTCTCCCCCATCTGCTTGTCTGGCACCCACACAGTGTGCAATACTCCTGAGAACACACCTCAGCACAGAGCTCTTTCTAAGAATCATCTCCAGAGAGCCCTGCCTAACACAGGATGCCTGAGGCTGACATTAGGAACATTCTCCTTCTAAAGCTTGTGTACAGTGGAGAGTCAAGAGATACCCAAATTTAGCAAATCAGAGCACCAGCAGCAGAAAATGGTAATTCAGCGATAGGAAAGAAATTTATAAATAATCATGGAAACTGATTTCAGCATAACTGAAATGATTAGTGATTAGACAGTGCTCTGAAAGAACACCCAGTTCCCTGTAGCACCTTTTGTGATTGTTGCTTATATATGCCCACAGCTTTGAATGCATTTATCTCTTCAAATATAATACAATGTTGTATGGCTTGGAAAGAGCCAGCATTGAACCATTGAAAGTTGAAAATAAGCAAAAGGTGACCAAATAAGTCAAAACCATGGCCTTGACTATCAATCAAATAGACAAGATGGGGTGGCAAAGCTCAGTGGTCAGCATGTGCTTATAATGTATGAGACCCTTGGCTCAATCCCCAGCACCTCCAATGTGTAAACAAAATATTAGTTAAGGACAAGGGGCTGTAGATTGATGTGTTTTAATGAGCTCTCCTAATCTGCCTCCTAACCCTCATGCTCATAAGTCCCATAAACATTAGAGAAATTCTAAACATTTCCTCTAATGTTTCCCCTCCTAATACAATTTCACACAGTTAAGAAAAATGTATCAGATGAGTCCATAGTGATCCCAGGAGGCTATGAAGAAAACACTCTTTCAAACAGAAGTTCTGATTGCCATGCTAATATCAAAAGAAGGCTATGTTAACCACTGTTATATTTTTGGTTGTGAGCCAAGCCTTTAACAGCTGAGCCATCTCTCCAGCCCAATGTTCACCACTCTTAAAGCCTTCCAGCTGACCTGAGAGAAAAGTCAAACAGGATCTCTATTTGCAAATAATAAAACTGAACCCTAGCAGCAGATGCATGACAGCAAAGAGAGAGAGTAGTGTTGGTATGGGAAGCACCCAGCTGAACCATTGTTGCCCCTAATTGTAGTGTATCCCCATATATGTATACCCATATAAACACACACAAACATATGTATATACATGCATGTACACACATACTTTTTTTTTAATTACAGTGACACAAAACCACTCAATGTACAATCCTTGAACATAGAGGGCAACAGAACCAGACTTCTGGGCTAAGTATGGTAGTACATGGCTGTAATACTAGTATTCCAGAGGCTGAGGCAAGAGTTTCAGACAGAAGAAAGGAAATAAAGAAGGAAATGGGGGAAAGAGAAAAGATGGGAAGGAGGGAAATGAAACAGATCTCAGATAAAATGATATAGCAAAGATAGCTCATCCAAATGTCTGAAAGAAAAATAAAATGTTCCAGAGAGATGGTACCCATGTAAGCAAGAAGCCATACAACAGGAAGAAGAGTCTGGGTGAACACAGGAGGAAGATGAGAAGAAGGAATGAAGGAAGAAAAAGGAAAAGAAGAAGGCGAGAAGAAGAAAAATAGTGAGGGAAAGAGCTGTGGAGAACTCACTTATCACCGTTGGGTTAGCACGCAAGAACTGATCAACTTAAGTCATCAGATTAATAAAATAAAAAATGAAAACCATTCGACCAACTCCACCACCCCCTCAGGACAAAATTGCTCAGCAAACATCATTGAATTAATCTTATCCCAGATACCACTTGGGTGGTGTTAGTAAAATGGTCATGACTATCTGGGAAACCTAACCAAAGAGACATGGGAAGAAGAAAGCTCGCCAAGCCTGTACACGTCATCCTTCAACAGCACAAGGAGACCAAGCAAGGCCTTGTGATAAAACTCATCCTCTTCCACCACCGAAACCCAGTGCATTCATTTAATGTGAAAGGTTTGTGCTGAAGGACACAAACAGCATTTATATATTTATATAATATTATATATTATAATAAATGGCTTATTTCATTTTTATAAAATTTTCTATAACCCCAGAATTCTATCCACTTCTGCTTCTGGCACCCAACAAAAATTTTTAGCATAGGTTCTAGGCACTTCTAGGCCATGCCTGCAGCCTCATCAATCATTTTTACTTCTTTCTGTTGTTATTTTTCTGACTTTTACACATATTGTTATTTGTTTTCTTTGGCTCTAAACTCCGTGGAAACAGAACTGTGGGCTCATCATCTTTGTCCTCCCTTGGTGCTTGGATGTAGAGATTCTCATGGCTGTTCCTCAGTAACAACTTGTCAAATGAAATTGACCAAGATGCCATTCTAAAGGGCTGGGTATGAGCCACACAGGAGGTTTGTGTTCTTAGCCTGCAGAAGTCTCACTTCTTTCATTGTTAGTGTCCTTTCGTCTTAAATAAAGGAATTGCAATTCATTATAGGCTCTTAAGATTCCTCCCAGCTGTGAATTTGTATTTTGCTATGAATTTTGGAAGATGAACTTGAAAATAACTTGTCTCTTGCATACATGAGCAATACCCTGGCTGTTACAGCCAGACATTGTTTTCGCCATCATGCTTCAGCTCAAGAAAAAGCTACCTCCTGGTCCCCAGTAGAAACTGTGACAATGGCAGAAACAGGTGTTTAAAGTAGGGCATTTTATAGGACTTCCCACATCTTGTGGTAATGCCAACAAAGAAATTTGGGTAAGATAAGCGTGTTGCAGGTGTGCCTGCAGTTACAGAGTGCAGAACTATAGACCTCACAGAGTTGGGAGGGGAGGAAAACAGAGACCCCCCACACACACTTTTTAGAGACTGGATTTACATAGGAACTGTTTCCAGTGTGGGACCAGCCTAATGATTTTATCTCATTCTCTATCTGCCTTCCCTCCAGTGAATCTTGTAAAGGAACCAGATACCTGATCCTTTAATCCAGCTAACATTTTATAAAAGAAGATTCAAATTAGTTTTGCTTATTCCAGATGCTTTATATGCAAATGAGCCTCAGAGTCAGTGGCTGAGTCTAAGCAGACTCCATGATGAGTTGGAGGAAATACTCCCACCTGACAGCCTTCCCCAAACAATGGCATCATTCTTCTTTTCCATGCTGCTGGTGGCTCCCTCCCCCCAAGGGAAGGCTTTGAGAATGCTCATGTATCCGCTGTGCAACTCTTTGATTCCCTAGGATGAACTTCAGATTCCTAGTCTGTGTAATTGTCTTCTACTTTCCTTACACAACATGTGGATCACTACCCCCCGCCTTCTATAAAAAGCATTACCTATGCAGTATTAATCAGAGTTTGCAAGTCAAATATTAAGATCATTCCTTGGGGTAATTCAATGGTACAACACTGCCATTTGATTTTCCCCTTTGCAACTCTAACTAGACAAGAGAGACTGAAAATGTTGAGCTAGAAATTATTTATTTAAAGCCACAAGCCAACACACATAGACTCTGGCTAAAGATTGCTTAATCTCCTTCTAACAAAAGTGGCATCTCAATGCTGAGTGATGTGACACTTCAACCTTGCCTGTGGGGCCAGAGCTGCCATTCTCCCGTGTAGCCTGGCATTTGCCCTCCAGCATTCCCACTGTGCTCCATTCCAAATGGAAGTGCTCTTAATTTCAAATGATTTATTGGGGACAAGTGGGAGGCCCATGCAACCTGTGTCTGTTTGTTTTTGGCTTCCCGTGTCTCTGAGAGTAATTACAAGAAGATATCTTCCACTGTAAGGTGGGAATGACGAAAAGGGAGTAGTTAAGTCCAAAGGCAGCAACTGAATTGCCACCTGACAGGGGAACAGTTATACAACTCACTCCAGTGATTCGTTGCATATTGGTCCAGTGGTGTTTTTCAGAGTAGAAGAGTAACCCTGGTGAGACAAGATAGTAGTGGCACTGACCAATGTTTCTGTGAAATCTTCTCCCACAGCCATGGCTTGTGTTACTACAGTGTCTAGAATTTGTCTATGAGCTCCTCATAAGAAAGGCAATAAGTTTAATATTCTGATGATTTTGCAAAATGCCTAACAAATAATACTCAAGAAAATGTTCAACATGTGGAAATTAGTTCCAACCATATTTCAGTTAAAGTGGGTACAACTTAATGAAGAGGGTGCTATATTTTAATAGTGGAATCTGACTCGAGCATATATCATCAGTTACCCTTGCATAGAATATCAACTAAAGTTGAACCATTGTACATCCCCACAGAAATTTACAATAACGGAAATGTTCTAGATCTGGGCTGCCTAATACCACCCAGCAGTGTAGCTCACTGGACACTTGAATTTCAATGCTACTTAATTTTGATAAATTAGTTTACATAAATGCATGAAGCAGAAAGTTACTTATGGGACAGCAAGATTTGGAGATGTCCCCAGGGACAACTCTTTGGTGCTTTGCAGAGGAAAACATGTGGGTGTCCATGTGTGAATGTGTACTTGCTGTACTATAAGGGTCACTGTTCAGCATAGCAGGGGTAATGGGAGTTGTGTTCTGAGAAAGGCAGACTTCAGTTGGCATCTTCGGCTTTGCACTCACTAGCTATGTGACCTTGAGCAGCTTGATGGGATTATTGGCATAAGGAGTTGTGCATCCTGCCAATATTAGGACAAAAACCTCAAATTTTTGGAGAAGATAAAATGTCAACATAATCTTAAAAATGAGTTGTTGATGGGTGGCATCTCCCTAAAAGAAAAAAATCTATATGATTTGAGGCACCACACACTAACATACACATGCATGTACATACACCCAACACATATCCAAGTATTCACACATACACATGCACAAACGCATACACACTTGCACACAAGTGAACACACATTCAGACTACATACTGCAGTTACAATTCTCCTTCCATTGTTAAAAGGTGTGTGGCTTGTGCTCAAGCCTTCAACCTAATGCCTCTGACAAAACAGCCACTTCATCATTTGATGAGAGGAGATATTCAATAGTTCCATCATTTCTTTTCTTTTCTTGTTTTTATTGAAGAAAAACAAAGGTAGTTTTTGTGGGTGTGGGACCAGTGCAGGGAACAGTGTGGGTGCATCCTCGGATCAGAACTTCTATTTTTCAGAATCTTGACATCAACAAGTCCAGTGACTAGGGTCATCTGATTTGATAGTAAATGCCTTTATCTACTGAGCCATCTTACCAGGCCAAACATCATTTTTTTTATGAGACAATAATGATATAAAGTTGCAGCCTTTCCACATGAGTGTTATCCTGAGCACTGCTGGGAACACAAACACATGTGAAAGATGTGTTCAACTGTGGTTCCGGCCTTACTATCCGCAGCCCCCTTTGATAAAGGTGGCCACCCTTTGATAAAACTGAGCTCGTTGGGATATTCAAACCTTGGTGAGTCCACTGGGCACTCTGACTGCTGCCCCAGTTTCTCTATCCGAGGCCTCTCTGTTATGGAAAAGGAACGTGGTTTCGGCCCTCCCACCCACCCCCACCTCCTTTTTTTTTTTTTTTTTTTTTTTTTTTTTTGCATGTACTTTCAGATACACTGTTAGAAAAAAATTACTCCTCCTCTGAGCTGCTTCTTGCCTGAACCAAAACATTCCCACACGACAACACCTGCACATTTTTAAGTATATCAACCAAAAGGGGTTGGTCCATTAATCAACTGACATTGACAAAAGTGTTAACATTCTTCACATGCTAGCTGAAGAACATCGTGGCCATAGATCACTATCTGCATCTTCCTCTCATACTGGAGGCACCAAGGAAACAAGCCCCTCCCACTGGTACCTCTGCAGCACAGCTTGGCTGCTCAATACCAAGTGTGCTTCTTGGGCAGCACAGTTAAAAACAAAATGTTTGGACAAGCTTGAGTCTGTTTTTTAAATACTACCAGACAGCCAGACTAAGTTCCTGATAACTTTTATTAAACAGAAACAATCCCACATCTAGGGGAAGATTGAAATTATCGATAAATGAATAACATAAATTTCAGATTCAGAGCCCAACCTTCAAAGGCTGAGCCAGTTATGGTTTGAATCTGAAATGCACACTTTGAACGCTCATCCTACCATATCAGGAGGCAGCGGGATCTCCAGGGGTGGGGCCTTGCTGGTGGAAGCAGGTTAGTAGGGATGGGACACAGGTCCCGGTTAGCCCCTCTCTGTACTTCCTAGTTTACCACAATGTGAACAGCTGCTATTATACATGCCAGCTGCCAGGCAGGATGTTCTACCAAAATGCATGGGGCCAAGTAACTATGGATGGAAACTTCTGGAGGGAAATGAGCTTAAATAAACTGTCCTTCATTCAAGTCATTATTGTCAGATATTTTGGTTACAGTTTTAAAAAAAGTAGCTAATACAAAAAAAAAATAATAATAATAAGCCTGCCATCTAGGTCTGATGCAACCATTGTTGTCTTGGAATCAGAGCAGCTGAGATTCCCAAGAAGACAGGACAAGGTTGGGTCATGAAGAGGAGGAAGCCTGTGCTAAACACTCAAAACAGTGCATGAGGAGGGGCTCAGGGATGAGCCCCTCCCTTACTGGATGTACAGAGTTAACAGTGTGGGATCAGGGTCTGCCCCATGATTTTCCAGGTAGCTCCTCAGCCATGTTCCTCTAACTAACCCCAATTCAACTCAATATTTTAGCAAGCTAGAACTGAGAGAATTGAGTGGCATGGTTTCTTCAGTCAGGCTCTGGTGCCTTACATGGAGTAACTAGATTAACCATGAAAAGTTAATGCAACAAAGAGAACTTTTATGCTGAAACCAAATGAGACTGAAGTATTGAGCAAAAATTTTTCATCAAATTTCCATTGATTAAGTAGTTGTCTAACACTTCGGGTGGGTCAAACTGTTGGTATATATAAGCAAAAGGGGATTCAGGCATGAGTTTAGATTTTTAGAGAGAGGGTAAACCCATGTACAATTAAAACACAGTGTGTGAGACATCTTGACCCATGATGCTGAAGCACAGAAACCCAAAAGCTTTCATGTTCTCTCCAAAGAACTTTTAAAATAAGATCACAAAGTCAATCTTTCAGAATGTTTCTCATATGATGCTCCTTCCATGTGTTCTAAACTTGGGTTGTTTCCCTTGCTCTGGATTGTCTGGCTGGCACACTGCTAGATTTTCACTTCTCATTTTTTATATTTCCCCTCCAGACTCTTACCATAAGTCAAGTTACTTTTTGAGACTAAAAATTCACAACTAGATAAAGGTCAAGTCCTTCCTCTGAAATGGTTCAAGAATGAGTAGAGAGATGGGTGTAATATGAGTTTGGCATGGAAGTGTTGTGTGCTCGGTGGGGCTTGAAGGATGAAGGGAAACAAAGAAACATCAGAGAAGCCTTCTGAGAAACACCAGGCATGGATATCATGTGACTTACATGGCCCAATCATGGTATTAGATCACAAAAATCAGGAGACAGCACCAGAAAGATCATAAGTTTGAAACTAACCTGGGTTTCATGGCAAGACATTTTCCATTAAATTTAAAAATATTAACAATAAATAATGACTCATGTGGAGATTGGGACAAAGAATCTTGGTCAAGAATTCCTCAGGGAACACATTCCAAGATTCAATCTAATAAATGACTGGCACTATCCCGTCCCTATTTATATCAGTACATACAATTATTTTCATATATATGTATAAACCTATTACAGAGTCTAACTTATAAATTAGGTATAACATATATTATCAAGTGCCTTAATTAACAAAACACAACAGTTTTAGCAATCTACAATAGCAAAAGTTGTGTGTGCATGATCTCTTTCTCTGTCTTCAAAAATCACTTAAAATTTTTACACTTTCACTTTTGTATATTTGAATTCCCAGGACCTCTATTTTTGCACTTTGGGGTATTACTGTACTTATTAACTGTAGTAAAGAAGTTCAACCTGGCAGAGTAGACCATCTACAAAGGGTTTAATAGCAGAGAATCTCAATGGTTGGTGGTCAGACAACATAAACAGCAGGCAATTCATATCCTGGGTGGGATGGAATGGGATGGCATGATACTTGACCATAATACTCAGAAGAGTACACACTTTAAAAGTGACTGCTTTTCTGTGACTGTTCTATTTACTTTTCAGACAGCAAGTTAAGGAAGCTTGAAAACAAACCCATGGATGAGGGAGTGTCAGATGAGATATACAGCTTCAGGTCTTCTAAGAAAAATGATATCCAAGAGGAATGAGGTGAACCACACTGGATCCTGTGATGAGGGGGAAAAGACAGATGGCTGCTCTCACCTTCTCTGTATTCACTTGATTTTCAAGTTTTACAATTCTTCATTCATTCTCACATTTTATACATTTCTAGCGCCATAGATGCTCAAAGCATGAGTCAACATTTTAGGCTGTAAATTTTGAGCTCCCCAGTCAAAATCTTTATCATGGATCAAATTATGTGACAATGTTCCAAGAACTTAACATTGGCATCAAAATATCTGGTAGCATTTTCATCTTTGTTTGAATAGCCTCCTTTATGATTAAAAATTGTTGGGTAAAGTGATCTGTCTCTGTCCATATCTATTATGCCCTATTTATGTAACTATAATGCTTAATTTGATGTGTAGATACTAAGCATGGGGAAGCATGGGCACAGATTCCAGTGATGGACATGGTGCCTCCGTGTCTGAGCACCTGGATCATCTGGGGACTGTTACAGAGCTAATTGTCAGGTGTAAGTGCACTGTAATACCAGGCCCTCCAAGCTTCGAGAATAACCACCTCTGCCCTTAGAACAGGCTTAAAGAGAAACGGTCATGGGCATTTTTCACTATGATTACTAGATTGCTAAGGTGACCTAAACTGGAGGGTGCAGAGACAGGGAGTGGAATATGGACAAGATGTCTGGCCTATGTCTATATCAAGGAAAGCTTACAGTGCTTTTGAACTTGGCTTGGGATTTTACAGTCTCTAAACTGTGAGGATATATATATATATATATTAAGTTATATATATAACTTAAATATTCATATTTAAGATTCCACATGGCAGACTTATTTTTCTTTTCCCTGGAATAAAGAAACCACAGGTCTACTAGGAGATGGATATGACTGGGGGTATAGTGAGGATGGAGGAAAATTTTAGGGACAGATTCAGATTAGTAGGCAAAAGGTCATGAGGAGACACAGAAATCTCAAATTTGAGGGCAGCCTGGAATACACAATAAGACCTTGTCAGAAAAATAGGAGTGGGGAAATGGAATAGTAGTTTAGAGTGGCAGAGGGAAACGGGACAATGCACACTACAGGCCTTACCAAGCACGTGCATACCAATACCTAGAAACCAGATTCCCGCCTTGCACTTTAAACTGGGAAATGTGTGATTAGACTGGTGCTGAACGGTCACTCCCTTGCAGATTAAAATATAGTTGGTCAAAACAACAGCAGCAGGGCTACCAGTAATGGCAGCCATAATGCTGCAAGTTAGGGGTAGGGCAAGGCTTTCAATTAAGGTAGCAGAAGAGTTTTAAATGGAGATGACAAAAGAAAAAAGAAAAAAAAAGTAATTCCAGGGCACCCTGAAAACTAAACAAAAAGTACCCAGCGTTAAGTAGAACATAGGACAATTAATTTTCAGAGTTCTCTTCTGGCTTTGGATGAGAGCGAGGGCTACAAACCCAATTAAATATGAAGCAAGAAGGTTTGTGGGTAAAGCACAGAGCAAAGGCGTGACTGTGCAGAGCAGTGGTCCACCCATGCCTACCCATCCATCCCTTTGGGAGGCCTGGTCCTTTGCTTTAACGTTGATGGGAGGGGCACTTGTACTTGATGGTCTTGCTGACTCTGACATCTTTCATTTCTTCAGCCAGCACTAACTAAAAATTTAGTTAGGTGCTGAAATTTACAAGTGAGAAAGTAGGGCCGTCAAGATGTTTGAGCAAGTAAGAGGCTTGCAACCAAGACTGATAGACATAAATTTGATCCCTGGGAGCCACATTTTGGAAGGAGAAAACTACTTCTGCAATTTGTCTTCTGACCTCCATGTGGCTGGCCACAGCACACATCCACATCATCCTCACCCCCATCTTTATGCACACAAAATAAATGAATAAATAAAATGTAGAAATACATGAGAAATGTTTCCTGGAAGACTCTGGATTTCAGACCCCTTCTGAAACACTGGAACCTCTGCTGGTACCCTCCACCAAATTCAGCATTCCCTTAAGTTATACATGCACTATTGAGTTTGACGTACTCCAACCACTTTTGTATTTCTTTTTTATTGGTACATATTAATTATACAATATTGGTTTTCAAGCTGGGGTGGTGGTGGTAGATGCCTTTAATCCCAGCACTTAGGAGGCAGAGGCAGGCAGATCTTTGTGAGTTTGTGAACAGCCTGGTCTAGAAGACCTAGTTTCAGGAAAAGCTATACAGAGAAACCCTGGCTCAACCTCCCTCCCCAATACTGGGTCTCATTAGGACATCTTAATCCATGTGAATAATATATTTTGATCATAATCTTCCCCATTGCTATCTTTGGTCCCTCTCCACTAGTCACTTTTCTACTCTGACATTTATAACATAGATTTTCATATGAGAGAAAAGATCCTGGGTCTAGACTATTTTATTAAGTAACTTGATGAACTTTCATCCCGCCTACTTTTCTGCATGCAGCACATTTTCATCTTTCTTTATAGATAAATAATACTCCATCAAATATGGCATTTGTCTTTGTCCATTCATCTGTCTGTGGGTGCCTGGGATGTATCTGGAACCTACCTATAGCTATGATGCTACAGGAAGAGTTAGTGTGTATTAATCTCCATCATATAGTGACTTTGATCCTTCCTGTATAAGCCCGAGAGTAGTATGGTGGTTCTAGGTTTAGCTTTTGATTTCCCTTGTAGCTGTGTAATTTACACCAGCAGTGTTATTGTTTCCATTTCCCTGCATCCTCTCCAAAATTGGTGTGTGTGTGGGGTGGGAGGCTAAACCTCTTGATGATAGTCATTCTAATGTAGTTTTGGTTTGCATTTCCATGCAGGCTAAGACAGTTGACCTTTTCTGTGTGTGCTCCTTAGCCATTTGTTCTTTTAAGAAACATTTCCTTGGTTCCTTTGCTCATTCATTGCTGAACTCTTTCTGGTTCTTGCCATGCCTGTTTCTCTGGTTCTGGTTTCTAGTATGAAACACATTGCTGGAGATAGTTCTAGTGCCTTCCTGATGGTTTCTCTTTGAGGCTTTATTTTTTCCAGTGCACTTCAAACAGCACCTGAGTGGACCACACCAGCATAAACAGCAGCTCTACCACCTTCTACACCGACCAGTGAAATAGCAGAGTGTCTGGATTGGTTCTGTGCCATCTTAGGGAGGTATCAGCATCTCCACTCAGTCTCCATCAGGACTGACATCAGTGTCTAGCCATCACCTTCTCAAGCACTTCCCCATTCCCCTATGTCTTCCTGGGGCCATGTCCAAAATAAAGCTGATGGTACCTAACCTGTGTTTGAGTCCTTTTAGAGGAAACTCAGATGAAGACACGATCTATGACCATTGAAATCCATCATTTGTAGGTTTCAACTGACTTCTGGATTGTAAATGCTCCTGCAGCCTCCATCTGTGAGAACTGAAAGTCCATTCCAGGGAGCTCAGGGACCACACAAGAACTGCCTGAGGTCACCCAGCAGGATTGCTTCAAAGATGACTGAGTACCTCTCTCCTGACCACAAGTCAGTCACTCACAGCATCAGTAGCAGGCAATCGGCAGTATCCCTCTGGCAAATCCAGGCCATTTGCCTGAGAGAAAGCATCTGACTGCGGTGCTGCAGTCTCCTTTGCCTGGTTCCTGTCTTCCCAGCAGGGCAGAGACCCCTCATAGCCTGAAATCTTTACTCTCAGGAAGCCTCAACATTGGCCTGCACTCTTTTCTAGTGGCACGAGGCAGTCCACTCTCCTGGGCTCACTCACAGATAAAACAGAGAGCCACCTCTCCCTCTCATCCACACAGCAGCTACCTCCCTTCCATGACAGACATTTGTGGCAGAGCCCAAGGACCAAAGCTGCAACTCTGACTTCTGGTAAAGTAATTTACTATTTAAGCACATCTGCCTGTTTATTTAAAGAGGTGCAGTGGCCTCCGCTTGGGCACTTGTGTGAAGCTAAACATCACTGAGTTCTCAAGTGTCTCAGCAATTAGTCAGATGGGGAAAGACGCTGCTCCAGGATGTTCAGGGACACTGTACTTGATAATATTTAATTTGCTCAATATTACAATTAGGTAACTTCGAGTGTGTTATAACCTTAATAATGTCAACATGTTTCCATTATCTTCACTGTGTATATTATTTTTAACCTACTTCACACATAAGAATATATTAATGCATTTTTTGGCTGTTGGTAAAGTGGCCCTCTAGCAGGCTTGTGAAGGACTTAATAACCTTGTGGGAATGTTTTACTGATGAGTATCTTTAAATTATTGGAAAATCACTTAGCAGGGACTGAAGAAAGCTACTACGTTGTTATTGGATGGAAGAGGGGGGCTCAAGAAGGCAGCCATGACTAAGAGCAAGAGTAATAACCCAAGATGCCAAACTGATGAAGGAAATGGCTGTGAGAAGCAACTGAGTTCCCAGTCAGAAGACCTGGGTTTCCAGCCTAATCTACATAACCTATTAGCAGTGTAAACACAGGAAAATTGGTTTCTTCATTTCCAGTTAAGAAGCCTTGGTCATGGTAGTAATGTTCACATGAGGGTGTAATTTCTAAGCAGTTGGCCAATGAGGCAGGTGAACTACAAGGAGCCATGCAGACATAGTATTACTACTACAAAGCTGGAGTAAAAGTTGCCACTTCTTGTTGTCATTCGTCACTGTGTCTCCATGGCATTTTAGGGCAACTAAATATAAACAAGAAGAAACGCTGACAGAAAGGACAATTCATTTCTTCCACCTAGAGCTGTGTAACCAGAAATGACAGATGACCATTGCTCTGTGTCCCAGGCTCCCCTCAGTGTGACAGTGGTCTCCTTGCTGGAGAGACAGCCTTCTCTGGTGAGAGAGCAGTCACCACCAGAAAACAAAATACGTGAGAATCACGTGACTTCGTACTGTGAGAGGCCAGTGGGCAGGAGTCAGATTTTATTTGCTTATTTGCGGAGCAACTTCCCCAGCCTTGGGCAGTCTCTTGTGTTCCCTCCCCTTTCACTGACTGCTCAGAGACAGGCATAACCCTGTGTCTGGATTGGTAAACATTTATGTAACTCCAGCGCTTGGCACTGGCGTGAAATTACTGAGGTGTTGGGATCCTCCGTTTTCCCTAATTAGACCAGTGAGTGAGGGATTTGCAGAAACCCTTCCAGAGACTCTCACTTTAATATTAACTAATGTGCACTTGGCCTACTTTTTGATTTTCCCACTGAACATATAGGGTCAGCTTCTCATCTTGCTCTGCACCCTGTGGAGTAAGCTCGAAGCTCAGAACCACAGTGTTTCCAGAGGCAACGTCCTCTCTCTCTGCTCCCCAACCCTGTCCTTTGCCTTCTGCCAGGCTCCATTCACTGACCATCTGAGAACAGACAGAACTGTGCTTTCCTGGGTATGTAGAACTGTGTACAGGCTTGAATACTCAGGTCAGGAACTAACCTTGTTCCGAGTTCTAGATACATGTCCACCTGTGTGCTGTGGATGGATGGTTGTGTGTCTTTAAATATGGACTGACTTTCAGAATCTTAGCATACTATTTATTGAAAATTAGCAAAAATAAGTCAGAAACGCGCAAAGAAGGTGCTTGCTGTGAATACCTAAAGGAAGCAGTGTGAACACTAACCTGGAGTCAGGTGATGTTCAAATCCTGGTCCCTGAAGCAGATTCTTCTGCAATCACCAGCTCATCAATGACTGTGAACTCCAGATTCCCCCACCACGTAATGGGAATAAAATCTGCTCTTCATTTGGTTGTGAGTTTACAGTGAATGTTATAGCAAATTTCTCCCAAGATCCTAGCATCTAAAAGACACTAAACAAACTATTATTTCCATAGAATTAGTAACATTCACCTAACATGTCATTTTAAGGGTCACATGAGATTCCTGTGTGCATGGAAAACCAACCTTGTAAATTGTAAAGAAACATACTGGCTTGGTGCTGAGGAAAGCACTAATACATTCAGCATCAGCACCTGCCTAAAGATGGTGGTGGGAAGAAAGGCATCAATGCCTAAAGATGGTCCATGCCTTCTGTTGACCACTTTGTCTTTTGAGCATTAGGTTGGCTTACATTCTTTCTGGATGTTTCTTTAAAATGGTTGACTTCCAGTACTGTGTGTACCTTCAGGGCAAAGAAAGCCAAGAAAAGAAGAATGGAAGAGTGGGCGTGCATTCTGCAGGCCTGGTTCCCAACATTTGGTTCCCTAGAAATGCTTTCTCTTCTAGAAAAGCATGGCATACCATGGTGTGAGGCTAGGCCCCAGCTCATCATTCTTTCCAAACTTTAGGTCTGGCAGACTGTCAGGCTGCTTAAACCCCAGAAGCACATCAAGAGGGTTATTGGACAAAATAAAATGAATAGCTTTATCAAAAACTACGCGTTCTACATCTGGGCCTCCATGTACTCCGTTGAGACAGCCCTGCTTGTCTGTGGTATTCTCTTTCCAACAGTCCACTCACTTTAGACTTTTGTCCAGCTCCTACCCTGGGCTGAATTGAAATGTCACCCACAGAGCCTTGTTTTGGATACATTTTTCCCAAGCGAGGTGTATCATTCAGGAAACTGTGAGAATATTAGGAGGTGGTGCTTAGCAATGAGAAGGCCACCTGGAGGCTGTACTTTAAAGGTTATCCATGGTCCTGCTTCCCATCTACCTGCTCTACCAGGAAGTGAACAGCCACCCCACACTCCTGCCATCATGACCGGAGCTGTTTCCAACTGTCTCCCTGACCACAATGAAGTGAAACCCTCTGAAATCATGAACTAAAAACAAATCACCCCCTCATTTCTGCCAGGCATCATGGTAACAGTGATGAAAAAGTAATTAATAGAGACTCTCCATTTGCTACAGTCCATTCTCCTGGTTCAGATAGAAAAGCCAATCATTTTCCCTGGTGAGCCAATAGCATGTGGTCCATGAGAAAAAAGAAAAGTATTTCACGCTGCCAATCTTTATTGGGATGTCTTTATTGTCCAGAGGCAGAATTATTAGAGGGAAATACTTTCCTTCAAGGTTATCTCCTGCATCTACACAGCTTCTGGTTTGCATTAAGCCAGCTGTGTTATCCTGGCCACACTCATCAAAGAGGAACTTTTTTCAGATAGACTCAGGCTTTTGTCCTGACCACATAACTCCTTGATATCTCTGTCTTACACCATACTCTAACCTCTCTAGTGTGCTGTAAAGATATGATGTTTTTTGGAATAAACAGCTGCTGAAACCAATCACACATCTTAACAACTATTATCACACCATGACCACTACAATCATCAACATCATCTTGTCACTCAACTCAATTTAAACCTCAAGACTTTAAGTACTGTCATACTTCTTCATTTGATTTAAATAAACTTATACTCCATTTTAGCTATGATTTTTGCTCCAAAATCTACACACCACAATCATATCAAATGCACACTCTCGTACACCACATACATCTATACACACCACACAGTAACACATATCACACACATAAACACACATCAAACACATACACACATGCTCACACTCTCACCCCCCACACACACACACAGAGTTTCCATGGAGGAGGCCCCTGGGTCTTTCCTGTACTAAGGCATTAGAAGAGTGTCTTCTGTTATTGCTGGTTAATGATTACTGGTTATATCAGCTTTTTTGAAAGTTTTTTTTTTCTGAGAGTTCTTCTATACCTAGGTCATATAAAGGTTTTGGGACTTCTGTAGAAATGAGAGATCCTGTGCCTGCAACCTATCTATTCTGGCACTGCCATATACTCTACTACCATAATGTCCATGATTATACTTCTCTCTTAGTTTTGCTGGTCCCCCGATGGGAAGAGTTTCACCTGCCCTCCTGCTACTTTTCTCTTCCCTTCATGTCCCTTCTCTTGTTTCCCCTTCCCTCCCCAAACCTTTTGTTCCCCCTTCTCCTTTCTCTTCCCTTTCATCCCTCAGCCCCTTTCTCTTTCTTTCTCTGCCTTCACGTTTTGGGCTATCCTATTGTCCAATCTCAGAATATTGAGGACTTGGTAAGATGCCAAAGACTGTGTATACCCCTTTATATAAAGGAGAACAGCAGTGAATGAAGTGTGTGTGCATATACACATTGTAATAGTACTCTACCATGAAATTACTTCACCAGCAGTAATGGCATCACTGTCACCACCATCATCTCCATTGTCACCAATATCAGGAATTCTTCCACAGTAACAATACTCTGGGATTCATACAAGAACGCGAAGATTAGACAGATTTTCATTAGCTTTGAAGCTTTTGTTATCACTGTGAAGACCAGAGAGCATACAAGACAACACAACACAAACCTCTAAGCCACAACAGCATTCATTTCCACCCAGATCAAGAAGTCTCTTCTCTTTATGCAATTTTTAAGCAACTCTAATGGTTTCCCAATGCAACCTTGATATATGGAGGAAAAAAGGATGTTTCTGAATACTGAGGACACAACATGTCAGCTCTTTGCTGACTTTCAGAAAGTTAGAATGGCAGCAGCAAACACACATTAAAGAGGCATCTCACTGATAGCTCTTTCTCTTATTTTCAGGCAACTGCTAACTTTATATAAATCCCATTTAACTAATGAGAAGGAAAACACACTCAAAGGTAAAGGAAGTGCAGGTGTAAGGTGGCCCGCTTAATGGGTAGAGGAATCCTCCCAAGAAATGGGCTTGCTGTCATTATTCCTACAGCTGTGTGATTCCAGTTCCTCCATGCCTGGAGGCAGAACCCAAAATACACCCGATTGCATGGGAGCAGCTCCTATGTACTGAGAGATAACTATGCGATCACCCACACAATGAGATGCTCACAAACAGAACACCTGATAGCTCCTACATCAGTTTTATATTTTCCTTCAAAGCCATTGCATTGCTTCTCAACATCCAATAGCCAGGAAATCATAAGTCACAACTCCACACTGGTTAAGGTCAGTGTTCATAACTATGTTGCACAGCCTCCCACTTCCTAATGTCTGCTCCTACATAAAAGCAGTTAGTGTTTGTAGTCTCTCCTCATGCTAACACAAGTGTTTTCAGAGTGCCCACTCACATTACTCTTTACTGACATGGGGCCATCAGTGGAGGAATACAGTTCCTTTCCAATGCAGTACTACTCTTCAGTCCTACATATCACATTTCCACATCCCATCAGTTGTCTGGGGCTCTCCTCCCTCCTCCATAGTATGTAAGGGGCTTAGCATTTGCTATAAAGGAGCTGTACTTTTTCGTATTAACTTTTTTCTATCCATTTTCTCCACTTCATCTGTGAAACATTGTGAAAGGTTTTTAAAAATACTTAGGTACAAATAAGTCATACTGGAAGAGTGTTTAGTAGCCTCCAAGCTTGTTTCTGCTTCTTACTATCTTTGACCAATAGACAACTACATAAATTATAGGTCACTAGTGACAATAAAAATGGATCCATTTCACACAATCTGCATGGGAAAGGGAGGATTTTTCTCCCTTTTCTTCCAGTGTGTGTGTGTGTGTGTGTGTGTGTGTGTGTGTGTATGGGTGAGCCAGTTTTATATCCATTGTAAATTTATTTTGCTATTCATGACAGTTGTTTTTGTGTATTGCTTTGAATTCTTCTTTGAACCACTTACAGAGTAGCTCATTAATTAATAAATTAAATAAAATCTTTGACATGTGTTCACAAAAGTGTGTTTGTATCTCTATGAGAGTCTATCTTAAAAATCTTCAATGCGTCTATTCATGACATTGTGATTGATCTTAATTTGGATTTCCCTGAAAGCAGAGACTAAAGTGAAAATTTGGTTGTGAATATTCATTGGGTGGATGTAAGAGAACTTTCCATTGCTATGACAAATACCTGAAATAATGAATTTATAAAAGGAAAGGGAGTAATCTCTTCAGAATTTCACAGGGCCCATGGTGGGTTAGCCCCATTGCTTGGGGCCTACATGAGATGGGTCATCTTGGCAAATTCATGTCATAGAAGCTCCATGGTGGAGATGAAGGAAGAAGGAAGTAAAATGTCCCAACGACCCAAACCTCCTACTAAATTCCACCTCTTGAATCTTCATCACCCCCACACATCTAACACATGGGCTTTTGAGAGGCATTGCAGCTCTGAACTATAGCAGCAGAAGGCCCTAGAGGTGTGTATTAATGATGTTAGAAGATGAAAAGAAAATCACTAGTGCTTACAGAACAGCTTACCCTGAGCACTGATGCTTAGTTCCTCTGAGGCCTCTCCAAAGAGCTATTAGAGAATACACACCTCAGAACTGCTCACACAGAAGGCATAAGTCCAGGCTGTTCCTCTGCCAAGTTCTATCTTCTTACAGGTTGAGGGGCACCTAGGTGTAGTAATGCCTTGTAAACCCTAGTTGTATTTTCCACAGCTTTATTAACAGAAGAGATTATGGGGCAGGAAAGTGACGAAATCATGTTCTTATAGCTGAGGTCTCACACTGACAGGAATGAGCAGAACCATCATACTAAGCCCCGGCAGGCAGAGGCAGTGTGGAGCAGGGCAGGCAAACAAGTGGGTTACCAGCATGACCTATCTTTAAATAGAATTTAGACATCTCTTTAAGACGTATTGTGTCTCTCTTCAACTGAGAACCTTTGTGCAATTTTGTATAAGATCTAAATCCATGGTCCTGCATGCTCTGGCCTGGGTCTCATTGGCTATGTCTCTCACTTCACACCCTCCTCCTCCATCTTTCTTCAGACACGCATTATCCTCCTTGATACAGTTTTAACTGTCTGTGGCATTTCTTCATCCCACATAGCTGATTCACCTCTCACTGGCATATGAAGTGGTAAGGGCTACCCATCACTTCTTTTTCATCTGTTGCCAATATATTACAGCTCCTGACTTATGTCACACTTCTACAATTTATTTTTCTTTATCACAGCAAAGACTACACTGGGGTACATTTGTGCATATCTCTGTTCTCTTCCTCTTCTCTTGCATGGGTCCTTGAGGGACAGAAATATTAGCTACTCATCTTCATAGCACCAGTGTCAAATAGCTTTTTGACCAAAGCGGGCACTCAAAATAAAAGTCTGTTGACTTAATTAAGTACCTGTTCTGCAGTATAATGTGACAAGTTTGCATTAGTCAGGACAGGACAAGCTATTCTGCAGGGACACTCCATACACTTTAACAAATTTGCATTTCACCCTGTATGTTGATCACATGTGAGTTGAGGGCCTCTGCTTATGGCAGTTATTCAGGATCCCAGCTGATCTTCGAATCAATGTATCTCAGCATGCGACCTCATTTGGAAATAGGACCGCTACAAGCAACCGCAAAAATGGAATAACAACTGAATTTTGTGGTGCATACAAAAGTACCTGAAACAAAGACTAGAATGCAAGTAGTATATTTGGGAGGTGATTTCAGGAAGCAATGTGATGGAGTTAGAAAAGGGATACAGGAAAGGTAGAAAGGAAGGAAGGATGCAAGGATGGAGAGGGAGAAAGAATGAAGGAACAGAGTTCCTGTTAAGAGCAACCAGGGATTAGTCACCAGGACTCCATGCAGGAAAAGTTCAGCCCTTGCTGTTCTGAGATCCATAATATAAAAAGGCTAAAATAATTAATGTTCATAAAACTAGCCCTTCAGAGAATATTAGAAGCAATATTTTAGACTGAAAAGGAAAATGCTAATAGCCAAGAATCTACAGACTGAAGTCAAATGAAGCTATAATACTGAAACATAAAATAAGATGAAGAATACACACAACAATTTAGAAATGACAATCAATATATACCTTGCAATAGTAACTTCTAAATATTAATGATCTGACTCCCAAATTAAAAGATACAGGTCAGCTGAATTTATTAAAAAACAAAATTCATCTTTATGCTGTCTATAAGAATCTCATATGACCATATGACTCATATGACAGGTACAACTCTACCTCAGAATAAAAATATGGAAAAATGTATTTTAAGCCTTTGAGGCCATGAGGCAATCTCGTATCAATATCAGAATTGGACATTTATCTATGTACCTATGTATCTATGTATCTATGTATCTATCTATCTATCTATCTATCTATCTATCATCTATATCAAACACACACATACATACATACATATATACATACATACATGCACACATACATACATACCAAAGTCTTGTGCACCCAATTTCATTAAAAGTCTATTATTGAAATTAAAGGCATATTAATATCAGCCCAATGAAAGTAGATGATTTCAATAGTACACTTCCTCCAAAAGACAGATCTTCTAGACAAAAAAATAAATGGAGAAACATCAAAATTAAATTGCATCATACATGAATGGACCTGACAGATATCTATAGACTGTTCCACCCAAATACTATAGATGGAGTTTCTGTTCCATCCATTTTTGCAGCTGTTTAGTCCAAAATAAATACACAGAGACTTATATTAGTTATAAGTTGCAAGGCAAATGGCTCAGGCTTCTTATTATCTAGTTTTCTCTTAATTTTTAATACATATCTATTAATCTATGTATTTCCACATGGTCTTGGGCTTACCAGTGATGCCCAGTCCCCTTTCATCCTTGGCAGCTACATGGTGTCCCTCTGATGGCTCATTCTCTGCATCCTCTCCCCAGAGTTCTCCTTGTCTGGTAACCCCACCTATACTTCCTGCCTAGCTACTGGACAATCAGTGTTTTATTCATAAACCTATAGGAGAAACATATATAGAGAAGAACATCCTCCATAAAAAAATGCCATATACAATTTCATTCTCCAGACCATGGGAGCTTCTCTAAAATAGACCAAAAACTGGGATACAAAGGAAATTTCACCAAATTCAGAAAAACTTAATATATCTGCGTATATTATCTATAGTGCTTTGAGTGAGAAAACTATTCCTAGCCTCATATGTTGGTGGAACTGTTTGGGAAGGATTAGAGGTTTGATCTTATATGTTGGTGGAAATAAATTGAAGCATTCTTGGAATTGTATTAGCATAAAAACATAATACATTATAACCTCTGGAACGTATTAAGAGTAGTTCAAAGGGAGAAATTTATAACTCTAAATATCTACACTGAAAAATCACAAAGCAGAAATAAATGACCTAATGATGCAATTTAAGACTTTAGGAAAACAAGAAGAAACCAAACCTGATGGGGGATGTTCTCCTGTATGTATGTTTCTCTTATTTGTTGATGAATAAAACACTGATTGGCCAGTAGCCAGGCAAGAAGAGGAGAATTCTGGGAGAGGAAGAGAGAGAAGCCACCTGGAAAGAAGCCATGTAGCTGCCGAAGGGGTAACATGCCTGATTACAGGTAAGCCACAGCCTCATGGCAATACACAGTTTAATAGCAATAGGTTAATAATTAAAAGAGAGCTAGCCTGAGCCATCTGCCAAAAGTTTAATAATAAATATGTCTCTGTGTGCTTATTTGGGTCTAATTAGCTAAGGGACCAGGTGGAACAGAAACTCTAGCTACAGAAACCCCTAACCAGTCACTGGGATCAAATAATAAAAATCAGAGCAGAAAGTAATGAAATAGAAACAAAGAAAACAACGAAAAGAATCATCACTCTACAAACTGGTTCTTTGAGAAGGTAAACAAGATGGCCAGACTCTTGCCCAGCTAACCAAAAGAAAAAGAAGATCCAAATTAACAGAATCAAAAATGAATAGGGAACCATTACAACAGTCAACAAAACAAAACAACAACAACAAAAGAAATGAAATTATAATAAGTGACTACTATACCCATTAAGTTAGAAAATCTAAATGAAGTAGATGCATTTCTAGATTCATCCAAACTGCCCAAGTTAAACCAAGAAGAGATCAATAACCTAAACATGCCTACAACAAATAAGAATATAGTAATAGTAATAAGGAATGCTATGACTAAAAGCCCAGGCCCAGATAGACTCACAGGAAATTCTACCAGACTTTCAAGAAAAATCTATAGCAAAGACTTCCATTTTCTTATTTTATATATCAATCCCAGTTCCCTCTCCCTCCCTCTGTACCTAGCTCCCATACCCTCCCACTGTCCCATCCCACCCCACCCCCAATTCCACAGGGATGTCCATGCCTTCCAGAAGGGGTCAACAAAATCTGTCAAGTCATTTGGAGTAGGGACTAGTCCCTCCCTCCTGCCTCTAGGTTAAGGGAGTATCCCTCCATGGGGAATGTGCTCCCAAAGTCCTTTTGTGTACCAGGGATACATCCTGGTTCCACTGTCAGAGGTCCCTTAGACTGCCCAGGCCTTCTAACTGAGACCCATGTTGAGGGGTTCTGAGTTGGTCCAATGCTGGTTTCTCAGCTAGCAGTCTGGGGGTCTATTAGCTCCCCCTTGTTCAGGTCAGCTGACTCTGTGGGTTCTGTAGCCTGGTCTTGTCCTCCCTCACTGTATCTGGATTCCAGTTCGGCTTAGTGTTTAGCTGTGAATGTCTGCTTCTGCTTCCATCAGCCACTAGATAAGAGCTCTATTATGATGGACAAGCTAGTCATCAGTCTCGTTATCAGGGAAGGGCATTCATGGTAGCCTTTCCACTGTTGCTCAAATTGTTAGTTGGGGTCAGTCTTGTAGGTCTCTGAACATTTCTCTACAGTCAGTTTTCTCTTCAAACCTATAATGGTTCTCTCTTTTATGGTATCTCTCTCTCTCTCTTTTTCTCTAGTCTGTTCCTCCCCTGACTAAATCTTCCTAGTCTTACGTGCTTTCCTCTCCTTCCCTTATCTTTCACTTAGCTTCCTCTCCACTCACTTCCCCCCTCACTCCCAATATGCTCAGGAAATCTTGTTCCTTTCCTCTTCTGTGAGGGACCTTGTATGAATCTCTTAGATTGCTCCTTGTATCCTAGTTTCTCTGCCAGTGTGAACTATAGGCTGGTGATCCTTTGCTCTATGTCTAAAATCCATATATGAGTGAGTACGTACTATGTTTCTCTTTTTGTGACTGGGTTACCTCATTCAGGATGGTTTCTTCAAGTTCTTATTCAAAAGAAGATAGAAACATAATGGAACCCAAATAGCACTTCCAAATTCCATCTGTGAAGCAGTGTTACTCTAATACTAAACCCAGGGAATGATACAATGACAATAAAACAAGCCAATATTTCTGGTGAACAAATATAGATGCAAAAATCCACAATAAATTATTTGTAAATTACACATAGACGTATACTAAAAAGATCATCTACCATAATTAAGTTGTTTTTATGCCTGAGACACAGAAATGTTTTAACATTTGTAAGGCAATATATGTAATAAATCATGCATCAACTTAAAGATAAAAACCATATGATTATCTCAATAGACACAGAAAATGCCTTTAACAAAATCCAGAATGTCTTCATGGTAGATATGTTAGAATAGTTTTGGAAGAAACATACCTCAACATAATCAAGAATATACATGATGACCTCATAGCCAACATCATCCTAAATGAAGAAAAATCTCAAAGAAATGCCATGAAAATCAGGAAAATCATAGGAATTTCAGTATCGTCCTTGAAGTACTGTCTAGATCAGTAACACAAGAGAAGGAAATTAAAGTCACAGAAATTAAGTCAAATTGTCCCTATTTAAATATGGTATGATATTATACAAAAATGATCCCCTTAATTGGTTATTGCATATCAAGTGGTCAGCCCTAATTCTAAACCCACATACACAAATGAACAACGCTAAGAGGACTCAATAGGATTCCATTAAAGAATCAACTAACGAAAAGGTCATGATTTTCAGAGACAAATGAGGGGACACTGGGAGAGTTGGTGTCAGAGAGAAGTGGAAATGATGTAAATACAATACTTATGTGTAAAATCCTCAAAAAAATCAAATTTGACAAAAAGGAAGACACTGGAACATGGCATCTGTGAACCCTGAATTCCCACATTCATACCTCTCCCTCCACCCCCCCTGCCCCGTGAGGGTCTGTGGACCAGTTTCCAGATTGAAGATTTCCTGGTACGCTACTGCTTCCTGTTTCCTTTCTCAAGATTAAGCAACCACAGGCCCTGAGAAGATCCACAGGGAATTACATTCAATGACTGTTTTGTTTTATCATGTTTTTACTGGAAAAACTCCTTGTACTTAGCAGCATTAGCGCTGCCTACATGTAATCTTGACAACCCCTGCCCCGACACACACACACACACACACACACACACACACACTCACAAATGTTTGATGTAAAATTTTGGCCCATAGTCACCTACACCTTGTAGACAGAAATTTCCTTCTTGTCCATCCTTCAGCCCTTCATTTCCAAATAAACACACAGAGACTTATATTAATTATAAGCTATCTGGCCTGTTGCTTAGGCTTATTGCTAATAAGTTCTTACAACTTAAACTAACCCTTAATACTTATCTATGTTTAGCCATGTGGCTTGGTGCCTTTTCTCAATAATGCATTCTCATCTTACTTCATCTGTGTCTGGATGTGGCGGCTTCCTCTTTCCAGAATTCTCCTAGCCTGATAGCCCTATGTGTACTTCTTGCCTGGCTACTGGCCAATCAGCATTTTATTAAACTATTGCAAATGACAAATCTTTACAGTGAATAATACCATTATTTCACATCAACACTTCAAGGTTGTTTGCTGGTCTAGAGCCATGTGGCTTTTGAAGGTGATGCTTCTCTAAGTAGAAGATATTATTGCTGGCAGGTCACCCTGTTCTGTGCATTTCAGCTCTGTTCTTGTCCATCTCCAAGCTTTGCTGCAGAATCACAATTCTATGTATCCCTCTTACCTAAGATTCCTCATTTCTTTCTTCCCACCTCATTCTAGCAACACAGAATCATTGATTTTACATAAAAGGAATCCCATTCCATATGTCCTAGGAGAAATATATGATATGGAATGCTGAAGTGGGAATGTGCCAGACCTCAAAGTCAAGCACAGGCTTTCAGAGATGTTAGTGATATGTACTGAATTCTTCCATTGGTTAGATTCAAACAGATAATCTTCATGATGTCTAGCTGACATAGGCATGTGTTTCTCGAAAGGACTTTCTTCTTCTCAGGTGGGAAACACAGACTCACGGTCATAGTTCTAGTGATATTTTGCTTGTACAAATAAAGCCTGTCTAAAGGTCAGAGAATGGAGCTTGCCACTAGCTAATCATAGAGGTCTGTACAGACAGACAGGAAGTGACTGGGTAGAGAGAGGATATAAGCAGGGAGAAACAGGAACTTGCTCTCTTGTTTGCTGAGACGCTAGGAGGTATGGTGTGGCTGTGGCTTGCTCGTTCTCTGACCTTCAGGCAGGATTTATTTATACAAGCATGGTATCACCACACATGGTGGGATGGTATTGCCAACAATGAGTCATGCTGGATTAGCATCTCACAGCTGCAGGGAGTGGGACATTTCACGAGTGCTGGAGTTTGCTAGGGTTTTCTAGTTTCTTGGTAGATGCTATTCTATGTACATTTGAGAAATAGAAATTTTGAAGTCAAAAATGATTCTTTCTCTGCTCTAGCATTTTCAGTGAACCCAGTACTTCGGATCTCAAAATAAGTTCATCTGTATATTCATTTATTTGCCATTTTTATGTAATTTTTATCTTTATGAGGTAGATAGCAGGAAGAAACAGTCAGTAACAAAACAGAATGTTCATAAAGCAAGAAAAAATGATTTTATAAGAAAATGTTTCCATTTTATATTTTCTTGGGTCAATGTAAACAATAGTGAATTAACATTTTTAAAATTATTCACAGGGCCACTTGCCAGTGTTGTGTTAATTATGCAAATGTAGAGGCTGCTCTAGCTCTTGCTGCAGATCTATCAATGTGCGTCTGTACAGTAAATATGTCAGTAAGTAACCCTCTGCCACCGTCAGAAGGCTCTTCTACAACTGCTAAATCCCTGAAAATCTATGCCAGCATTCCAGGCATGGATGCTTATGCTCAGGAGAAAACAAAGGAATGCGGAGTGGCTGACAGGAGGGTGATGTGTTCTTGATGTTGGTCACATGGGTCTGTGACTCAGAAGTAGAGAGAAAATAGAAGGAAATAAAACATCTATTGAGTACCTACTAAAGAAGTAATTGCTATTAATTATCTAATTTAATTTTCATGAATCATGTATCTTCGAAGTGTCTGCTAAGATACTTATATTTTTCAAAACAGCTAAGAATGAGGCTGGAGAGATGGCTCAGCAGGTAAGAGTGCATATTGCTCTTGTAGAGGATGGGGTTTGGTTCTCAGATGCCACTGGGTGCTTCATAGTGCCTGTTACTTCAGCTACAGAGAATCTGATGCCCTGGTCCAGGGTGTGAACATACACATACACATACATATACACATACACATACACATAATCATACATGCACACACACACACCACACAAACATACACACCACACACACATACACACACAAAGATACATATACACACCACAAATACCACACACACACACCACACATGCACACACATACACACATCACATAAAGATACATACACACACCACACACACACACACACATTAAAAATAATCTTCAAAATATCAGATAACAATTAGGTAAAAAGGATACAAACAAGGATTGTGGATTTGGGTGACATTACATGCAGGGATACCAGCCTTTTCTTCCATAATTGGAATTTTTAATACTCCAGAGGGTTCAGAACTGGCCCAGTGAATAAGAAACAAAAGACATTTTCTGTGTATTGAAAAATTCCTTCTTCCCATATACTTTCAAAGAGAAAGCTATGTCATCAGCATAGGCTCCCGAGCCTTGTTTTAGAATCATAAAAGCATTTGATAGTTATTGGCAATCATGGGGGTGATTGAAATTGGGTGGGCAGTTAGAGACAGAAGGTAGAAAATCAGATGGAGAGAGGGGGTATAGGAGAAAACTCACTGTAGATGTGGCTATGGTAGAGACAGAAGAATTTAATGAACTTGTAGAAATCATGGAGGAAGATAGATTATGGATGTGGTTTACAAAGAAGAAAGGGCTGGCAGGACATAAGCACTTGGAAATGTGGCAATAAACCTTATAAAAAGAATTAATTTCAATATAATTTTGCAGCCATACATCTTAGGTCTCAACTGAACCTAAGGTATGTGAGATTTACTTTATTAATACCAATTACTTCTGCACTTCTGTGGGGACAATGATACTGTTACTCCATCTGTGAATATTGTCTATCTTTTTCACTGGTCAATCTTGTTTTTGTCCTAGACTATTTCATATTCTTGACTCTGATTATATACAGGTAAAAGAAAAAAGGAACAATTAAGTTAAAATTAATAATTAAAAGTCATTTGAAGAAGAAGGAGAAGGAGATGGAGAAGAGAAGGGGAAGAGAAAGGGGAAGGAGGAGGAGAAGGAGGAGAAGGAGAAGGAGAAGGAGAAGGAGAAGGAGAAGAAGAAAAGAAGAAGAAGAAGAAGAAGAAGAAGAAGAAGAAGAAGAAGAAGAAGAAGAAGAAGAAGAAGAAGAAGAAGAAGAAGAAGAAGAAGAAGAAGAAGGGAGAAAGAAATGTTGCCTGTGGAAATTATTCTAAGAACATGCAGGAAATTGCAAAAAAAAAATATTACAGAAATGTTATTGAAGTCTTCATACTGACCATAGCTCACTATAGTAGGAACTAAATAAAACCACAGGGAATCTGTGTACCCAGCACTTGTTCTAAGTCCTTGGTCTCTTAACCCCATGCTTCAGCTGAAAGTTCTATTCATGTCAGTTATAGTCCAAAGATATATAGAATACCATCTTCTACTCAATACTCACTGTTACCATGAAAGTTTTAACCACCAAACAGCAGCTCAGGATTAATACTGGACCCCAACTGTTCTTTTTGCATCTTACTCACAGTGATCTGTCCTGAGCACAATACCCACAAGCAGAGCAGAGGCAACCATCCTGAAAGAAACTGGCCACACACCCACCATGCCTGTGTTCATGAACAATGGTATGCTTCTTCCTGTAGGGGAAAAATCTACCATCTGGAGCCAAGAACTCCATAGCTCTCCACCCAAGGAAGTTCAAATCTGAAGATATTCTAAAAAATACTAGAGATTTCATAATAGGACAATACACAGTCTATAACTCCATGCTAAAGCAAATAGACCTGTAAGCATCAGAGTAGTTAACAGACAGCACCAGCACTGTGGTGGGAGTTTCAAGAGGATCTGAACACCCCTCAAAGACAGGCCACAAAAAAATAATCTTTTGAAAGAGCCCCAAAACAAGACACAGGGATAAGACATGCCCAAGGGCCTTATTGAAAGCAGCAGAATCAGTAGGCACTAGCAGGTACTTGTGGCACAGATACAAGCAGACAAATCAGAAGCTTGGCAGAGAAATCATGAAGAGATGATGTTCAAGAAAAGCCTAGCTAAGACCATTGCCACCCCTGCAGGTGTCAGAGTGAAAGGGAGAATCAGGGTGACCTTGTGAGAAGCAGTTGTTAGGCTACATTTCTGTGGCGAGTATAGACTTAATAGATTCAATTCCTCTGTTACTTAACAAGGGAACTAAAGGTCAGGCAAACATAATAAAAATTTCTAGATTGAGGCAATCAGGAGTCAGAATATCTGTGTTATCTACAATATCGACTTTATATTGAAAAGAGGCATACAAAAATAGAACAAGAAGTCATATATATATATATATATATATATATATATATATATATACATATATGCAGTCAATGAAAATGGCTTTTGTGTTATATCAAGTTAGGCATGATAATTATGTTCAAAGAACTAAAGGAAACCACACTAAAAGAACAAAAGATAGTTATGTCTGATTATACCTTAATGAAATGTCAACATGTAAATGTCAGTCAACAAAGAGAGGGAAATAATTTAACATATATGGTAGAATTGAATTGAAATAGTTAAAATAATAGTAAAAATAATCAAAATCATAAGTCACTCAGTGGCTCAATTGTAGATTGGAGATGGAAAGAGAGAAACACACACAAAAGTTCTGTAAGATGAAATCAAGTGACCTCAGGTATGAATTCATACACATTTCAAAAGCAGAGAGGAGAACAAAAAAAGAGATACCATAATAGAGGGAGCCAGTATAGGTTTGAAGAGAAAGCTGACTATAGAGCAATGTCCAGAGATCTACAAGGATGACCCCAACTAAAAATCTGAGCAAGAGTGGAGAAGCTACCTTAAATGTCCTTTCCTGATAATGAGATTGATAACTAACTTATATGCCTCCTAGAACCTTCATAGTAGCTAGTAGCTGTTGGAAACAGAAGCAGACACCCACAGCAAAACACTGAGCCAAACTCCTCAGATCCAGTTACAGAGAGGGAGGAGTGATAAGAAAAGGACTCAAGACCAGGCTGGAGAAACCCACAGAGACAGCTGACCTGAACAAGGGGGAGCTCATGGACCCCCAGACTGACAGCTGGGAAACCAGCATTGGACCGACTCAGACCCCCTGAACATGGGTCTCAGAAGGCCTGGGCAGTCTACAGGACCTCTAACAGTGGATCCAATGTAACCCTGGTGCATGAAAGGACTTTGGGAGCACATTCACCATGGAGGGATACTTCCTTAGCCTAGAGACAGGAGGGAGGGCCTAGATACTACTCCAAATTACTTGACAGATTTTGATGATCCCTCCTGGAAGGCCTCATGAGTGGGTGGGGAATGGGATGGAAGGGCATTTGGAGGGCAGACATGGAAGGGAGGGAGGGAGAGAGAGGGAACTGGGATCCATATGTAAGAATATTAAAATATATTTAAAGAAAAAACACAAACACAAAGAGTGTCAGTGGGAAGGACTGTATGACTGCAGTCAGTGTGTACATAACTGACTAGAAGATGGGAGGAAGAAAGGTTCCAGATGATACCTACTGTTGCAGGAAAAGTGAACATACAAGGAGAGCTAAATGAAAAGCTTTATGTAACATTCTTCAGATATAGACTTGACCTCCTTTGTCTTCTGAGATTTTATAAAATGCATTGGCTTGCAGTTTGTGATGATACAGTATGCACACCAATGAGCACAAAAAGGAGAAAGGGAATAAAGCTGTACATGGATAAAGTTTCCATATTTCACTGAAACCATGTAGGTAGAAATCTAAGTAGACAACCAATGAAACAACTAAAATCCAGAAACAGATCCTCCTATGCAACTTTCCTATGTAACTTTCTCATGCACGCATTCTACATAACCCTCCTTTGTAACCTCTCATGCAACCCTCCTGCAAAACCCTCCTAGGAAACCCTCCTATGTAGCTCTCCTATGTAGCCCTCCTATGTCCTATAACCCTCCTCTGTAACTCTTGTAGGCCTAGTCTTCTAGGCAACCCTTCTATGTAATCCATGTGGGCAAGCTTCCTATGCAGCTGTCCTAGACAATTCGATATAATTCGTGTAGGCAAGCCTTCTATGCAGCACTCATAGGCAATGCTCCTTTGTAACCCTTGTAAGCAAGCCTCCTAGGCAACTGTCCTTTGCAATCCTTGAAGACATTCCTCCTGTGGAATCAACCCTTATGCAGCTTATGCAGCCCTTCTATGTGCTCTGTAGGTCATCTTCCTGTGGAGTCTTGCTTTGCAGCCCTCTTTGTAGTGGTTTCCTCCAAAACTAACATATTCTCAGAAGAAAGGCCACTGAAATAAGATATTTTAAAACAGAATGGTTACAGCAATGTGAAACCTGATGGGATAAAACAATCCAACCTTCAGGAAAGTTCCTTTCAGAAAGTAAACAACACAAAATAGCTTCAAGAAGTTCTTGAAGCTGACTGCATTGACTATGCCTTTCCCTCCCCAAGAGTATATAAACATGTTAAGACTGCTTGGAGACACTCCCAGACAAGATGAGTTATCTAGAAAAGACTCAAGCCAGCAGAGACCAATAGAACTGCCTAAAGCAAACAAAGACCAGAAGACTTGCTTGGAAGATGCAGACAAACTGAGCCACTGCCAAGGACACATCCCCACACATTCCCAGCTGTCTTCAGGTTGTGTAGTACATGCAGCTGTTACTAGCACTTTCCCACCAGCCTGGTCCCACAGCATGTCAGCCCCAAATAACACATAGAGACACTGTATTAATTATGAAACTGTTGGCTGGTTACTAGCATTTCTTATTGGCCAGCTCTGTCTAAACTATTAACCTATAATTACTAATATGAATATTTCTCTGTGGTCTTATCTTACTGAGAACGCCAGATTCATGTGTCCTATCTTCCTGAAATCACATAGCGACTCCGTCCTACGCTTCCCAGAATCCTCCACCCCTCCTAGTCCCACCTATCTTGCTTCCCTATTGGCCAACAGTGCTTTATTCATTAACCAATAAGAGAAACATATTTACAGAATGACATCTCCCATTATGCAGCTTTTCAGCTTTCATGAGTTGACACTCATGCTGGGGTAGATTTCCAGCAATACAGCTGTGTGTGAACTTATCTGCTTCTTTCACTACCCATTCGCCCATATTTCTGTTGTAACAGATCCCCAGACCTTAGCACAATTGGCTCCATGATGGAAGTACTGGTCAGGACTTGGAACACAGCATATAAAGAACAACACCTGTCAAAAGGAGCACAAAGACCTAATCCATCAAAACCTATAGTTCTGGGAAAGTTCCTACATATACTAAACTTGCCTTTGAAATTTTCTTGATAACAGGTGTTTCTATTCAGAATGTGGTTTCTGTGCTTAAAAGCACCCCCTGAGAAAGCTTTGGAGTTATATTCTGGTAGTTGCCAGATGGCTAATAAAGACTTTCTATTGGCTTGAAGCTGTGTCAACTTACAACTCTGTAAATAGAGCCAGTAAGACACATGGTTCACCAAGTTGGGCTTTGTTGGTATCCATACTTTGGTCTGTTGTCATTTCCCCATCTGGAGTGAATAGATGTTCCCATCTCCCCAGGAATAACAGCACACAACAACTCTATGTGACTCTCTTATTCTGGTCCATCAGTTTCTGATGGAATGCTGACAGTTCAATGGGCAAGAAAGTCAATCAATAAATCCCTCTGTGTAACTCTGCTAAGTGAGGCCATGGGTTCCTGGTGGAATGCTGACATCTCAATAGGGAAGGTAAAATATTTACAACAATCAGTGCTGAGACTCCTGGACTCCAAGTCTAGTCGGGTCCATGATGTAAAGCTATACAACTCAAGAAAACAAAAGAAAGGGAGATGCCTCCATTGTTTAAGTTCTTGCTTCATAAGCATGAAGATCTGAGTTTGAGACTGAACCCATGTGTGGTGTGTCTGTCTGTCTGTCTCTCTCTCTCTCTCTCTCTCTCTCTCTCTCTGTGTGTGTGTGTGTGTGTGTGAGAGAGAGAGAGAGAGAGAGAGAGAGAGAGAGAGAGAGAGAGAGAGACAGGCATGGCAATTTAATGCTAGTAAATCAGTACTTGGGAAGCAGAAACAGGTGGCTATTTGGAGCTGCCTTGACAGCACACTGGTCTACTCTCTGCTAGTGAGACACAAAGTCTTAAAACACAAAAGGATAGACAGCAACTTAAGATGCCTTAGGTTGGTCTCTGTCCTTATGTCCTTATGTGCATATACACAGTCAGGCACACCCCCCTCCAACAAACACTGTGCTTATGAATACATGTACACACACTTAAAAACATGCATACAAATAAATTTTAGGAATAAATTTTAGTGATGCTCATGTTAGACAAAGCCTTCTTTGACTTAATATTCAAAACAAAAGTGGCTGAGTGCAACAGGTAAATTGGATTTCATCAAAATTAAAATCTCTCCTAGCCAGGAATGGTCACACACCAGGTATTTGCAGCATTCAGGAGGCCAAAGCAGGAGGACTGACAAATGTGGAGCCAGCCTGGTCAACAAAGGGAGTCAAAACCCAACAACAGCTTATGCTTCCAGGAGCACAATCAAAACTATGCAAAGAAGCCAGCAATGGTGACAAACATCATAAGCCCACTCAACACTCAACACTCAAGGATCCCAAGACAGGAGAATTATAAATGCTAGGCCTGCCTAAGCTATATAGCCTGACACTGAGTTTTTTGTTTGTTTTTCAGAAAAAAAAAACAACTATAAAGACACCAGAGATAGGTAGAAAAATGTTTAAATTCAAGCATCTGTTAAGAGAGAGCATATTATAAAGGGCACTCTCAACTCAATAGAGAAGAAACAACCCTTCATTTTTAAACTTGCAGTCCCCCTGCCTCAACTTCCCGAGACCTGGGTTTATAGCTGAGACACTATATTAACTCAATTTTTTAAAAGGAATATTTATCAACATAAATTTCTGAAAGAAAATCTAGGAAATGCAAATTAAAAAAAACCCAATGGCATGTTCCTTCACAGCCACGGGGATGATAACACAAATGTTGATGGTGAGATGATGTGACTGAACATCCAAGCATCTCATTTGAACAGCTAGGTACATACCTAAGAGAAATGAAACCATTTCCACATATGAATGTGATTATTTATATGATTATTCATAGCAAACAAGTATAGAATCCACCCAAATATACATTAATGAGTAAACAGAGAACAAAATGTGATACAGATGTAAACTGAGTATTGCATCAGTAGGAAGGAATAGAACTGGGGACATTCTTCAATAGATGAAAACATGAAATGCCTACCACACATAGAACTGTGGGTTTGATCTTTGGAACTACAAAAAAAAATATGTTACAACACAATCAATCTAACTAGTATGTTAAACAAAAGAATATGTTCATATAGAATTCTGCTTATGGAATGCTCAGTCATAAATGACACATCCATATCACACCTGCTTCTTCCAATGTTCTAGGAACAGGAAAGAAGGAAAGATTATAAGAGCTATAGGTCAGGAAAGACAAGGCAAAAACAGTTTCATCTGGATATGACACGATTAGCACACCCTTGAACTCACGGAAGCTATGACTATCTACATAAGACCTATACAAGATCAGACCAACCAACATCCCAGCACAGAAGGAAGAGGGGCTCATGAGCCCCTACGCACAGTGAGGAGCTATTGATAGTTCATGGCTTCTAGATAAGGAAGAATAAGGTTTCCTTATGGTTATTGATAGGTTGACTATTCCCTAGTGGATGGCCCGACTTCTATGCCTATATGGGTAGTACAAATTAAACTCAGTAAGTGTAGCCCTCATACCTCATCAAAGAGGCTTATTTGTGCAGAAAATGGAGATCACCACAAAAATCCTCAAATGTCCAAAATGCAGAGATCAACTATCTGTGGAGTCTCTGTATGCAATTAACACATTTACAACACAACCCCTACAGATTAGAAACACTGTAAGAACCAGAGTACCCATACATGTGCTTCAAGATAGACTCTTCATCAAATTACATAATGGGAGGTAAAAATGCTCAAGGTACATTATATGAAGTTCTTAAGAATTAATACAAATATTATAATATTACTTATTGTTTTTGAGGTTTCTCCTTCCCTTTCCTCCTTCTGAACCCTTCCATATACCCATCCTTGTTCTCTTTCAAATAAATTGCCTCTTTTTTCATTATTGTTATAATATATGTGTATATATATGTATATGTATATGTATATATACAAATGTACATATATTCCTCAATGCACAAATATCACATGATCAGTTTATATAATGTTACTTGTATGTATGTTTTCAGGGACCATTTGATAGTGTGTGATTGGTGTGTTCTGTGGGGAAGACTATTTCTCCTACTCTCAACAGCCTTAGTTTTCTGTAGATCTTTGTATAGGTTACAGGTCTTGTGGGATTTCCCCTATTCATGTTAACATTATCTGTTGTTTTTTTTGTTTGTTTGTTTGTCTGCTTTAATTTTGGACATGGTAATAAGGCTTGTAATCCCAACACTAGGAAGACAGAGGCAAGGCAGGAGGATCCCTGGGACTCTCTGGCCTGCCAGTGTGGCATACCAGTAAATTCCAGACCAGTGTCTCAAAGAAAGTAGATAGTTCTCTGGCCTTTACAGGCAGACATATTCATGCATATTTGTGTATGCATTTAAAAATATTTTCCAATTGAGATCTATAGTCATACAATACATATTATGACTATTGTTTTATTTTCAAGTGCTTTGATCCAATGGGCAAATAAACTTAGGAGTATAGTGATTTAAATATTATCATTGCTACTAATGAAGGTGTCTGGTGAATATAATTTGAGTAGCAATGATGAGTAAAAGAAGTATAATACCTATTTCTATGTAAAAAACAAAACAAAACAAAACAAACAAACAAACAAACAAAAAAAAAAACCCAAACCTGGAGTATCATAACAAAGCTCTATCACTCCTGATGGTTGTGTGGGTTTACTAAACAGTTCCAATGGTACCATGGCTCACCCATATAGTTCAGTTGGTTGTGTGGTCCAACTGGATAGCTCTGGTAGCTCCATGGGTATACCACAAAGTTCTAGTAGATATATGGGTTGGGGGGACAGTTCTTCTATGGTAAGCTGGATAGATTTGATAGTTCTTTGGGTTGACCAGACAGTCATCATGGTTTTATAGGTTTATCAAACAGTTCTGATGGTTCTGTTGGTTGGGTCATTATACAATTCTAATGGTTCTATTGGTCAGCTGGATAGTTCTGATGGTCCTGTTGGTAGATCATTGGGTTCTAGGGGTATGTTGTTTGCCAGTTATGATAGTTCTTTAAGTTGACCACACATTTCTGATAGTTTGTGGGTTAACTGGAAAGTTCTTATAGATCTGTATATTTATCACAGAGTTTTGATGGTCCTGTGGGTTGATCATACAGATCTAATGATTCTATCTGTTAGACAACAGATTTTGTTTTACTTCACCTGTTATCTGTGTTCATGTGGCAGCTGGACTGAATTAGATGACCATGCCACATGTCTGTAGCCGTGGTCCCATCTGTGGTTCTCTGACTGTCCTTCATATGGCCCTTACTCCATGAAGTACTTCCCCCCCCCACCTCTGAAATAGTCTAAATTTAAATCCAGCATGGCAACTCAAATACAAGTAGAAGAAAATGGAATTTTCTAGTTCTTTCAAGAACTATGCCTGTCACCACTGCCTTTAACTGGTGTAAGTGTAATTGAGAGTGCAGATGTGGATCAAAGTGTAGGAAAATTAATTTCACCTATGATGGGAGACAGGGAAAGTAAACAAGAGGAAAAGAAGTATTATGGAAGCTCAGCTGGGGAGGAGATCCAAAACAGAGCTACATACCCAGTCACAGATAACACCGAAAATATGAATCTTCTTGGCCCAAACAGTGACTGCATGGCAAAGAGTGAAGAGAGAAGAAGTTGTTATGGATAATTAAAGAGTGTGAGTAACCCCTGATTCTTTCTTCTGAGCTTCCTGTGGGAATCTCTCCAGTCCTGGTATGTGTGAGTAAAGCAGTACAGGAGGCCCTAAGCTAGTGCTTTTCATAGGAAGGAGCCATGCTCACCAAACAAAACATCAGGAAGCATGCACATGGCACACTTCCTGCCCCTACTTGGGACTTGGGAAAATTCAAGGATGTTGCTAGTCAGGACAAATAAGTAAAACAATAAATACACAGGATCTCATTTTCTATGATAGTATCAACTTTCTCCAACTCCATACAGAGTTATTTGCGACCTCTGCTCTTCTTCATAGAGAAGAGTTAAGTTTAAATACATACTTGAGAAATCTGAAGGTGGTGTACTGCAATGACAAATGAGAAGAGGCCCATCTTGGAGAGAAGCATATCAATTTCAGATGCAAAACATACCAAGTGCTACTGTCAGGTCAGGGTAGAATGCCATGGTGTCACTTCTGTACTGGAGGACTGGGGATGTGCATGATTCTATTACCTAATTGATGAGGCAGATTCTGGATCACTGTTGATGTTTGCTCCTAATGAGCGCAGACAATAAGACAGGTTGCTTCCATTTAGATATACTAATGAATATGGTTTTAATTTTAATCCTTCTTCTCTCTAAAGCAATTGCGTTTTACAACCTGGAAAAATGGTGGGAGCCCAAGAGCATCACAAATGGGCTTTCTCCCTGGGGTAATTCACCTGAAGCAGAAATCTGCAGGCAAAGAATAAGTGAATAAACAGAAATTAAAACCACTACTTGGTGCCTACTGGAGGAATCTCCTTGTCCTCATTTTGGAATCCCACTGGGCCTAAAACATTCTGTATTCTGAGTTGCTCTTTTTGTTTGCTAGTCCTTGCTTTGAAGGTGTATTTTTTATGATTGTTGCTTATAAGAACAGTGAATTTGAAAGTATGTTATGAAGAAATTTTGAATTTCTGTCTTAGATTGGAGATTATAATAAAAGTTAGGTTAAAGGGTAGGCCCAGTTTTTGTGGAGTCCAAATCCTGCATAAAACAGATGGGGACTCTCATTTAGACAAACATCAACTTACAACTATAAAATCTGGTACTGGGCTTTTGGTTTCATGGGAAATTGGCCTCTGTAGAAAATGTAACCTTATTGAATACAGTATATGTCCTGATTATTTATTTATATTCCATGTAAAGATCAGTAGGACTTACCATTGATATAAATGCTTTGTATCAGAGAGAAAGATTTGTGGCAGGTAAGAGGATATGCTAGTGATGGACAAGTAGTTTTCTGGCACTACTGTAAGGAAAAACCTGATATTAGGCAGCTTAAATATAGAAATTCTGATCTCACAATATGGAAGCCAGGTCTTTGAGTTGGTATTGCTTTTACATGCATCAGCCCAGCATCTGCTTTTAATTTCACCTGGTGTCCTTCCTCGGCATATGTACCTGTTTGTAGACAGAAATTATTCTTTATACTTCTTAAAAGGATAACAGTCATTTATATCAAGACACATGTATTCATTTTATTTTATTTGAGTAAAGGACTTATCTCTGAATGAAGTTAAATTCCCAGGTACTGGGGATTGGTCTTCAAAATTTGGAGAATGCAATGCAAATCATAACAACGGGTAGCAAGATATTTATACATAAATTATCTAAAAAGAAAATCTAATGCCCTTGGTAAAACATTGTAACCTTTAAATTCTGTCCTAACATGTGAAAATTTGATCAGAATATCACTATAAAAACAAAACCACCAAGGTTGTCAATATAAAACCAATTTAGTAAGCTCACAAGATGTACCCATTGGCTGCAATAGTGGCATTAAGATCATGGAGTTAACCAACTACTTTTTGATTGGATATATGCCCTACACCTCAGTAAGAATGTCATACTTAGTAATGCAAACCTGATCAAAAATCTGTGCCTGGGGAGGTTATAGATCCTGGACAGGGGCCATGAGGGACCTACTGCTGACGTTATGCTAAACAGTTATGCTTTCAATCTGTTTCGTAAATATTTATGTTTATATGCAGACATTTGTGTCGCTCTTAACTTTGGTCAGAGAATCTTCTATTTGCAGTTGGTAGAGGTTAATAAATGAATCAATTACAATTGATCAAAGTGCTGAGTATAAATAACTCTCAGTATTCAGCTGTGTCCTCATCCATATCAACTTCTACCACCCAAGGATTCAGAACAGAGGACTAATCTTTGAAAGTCACCAGAAAGACAGAAGAGCTGTGAAATGCTGATTTCTGGATATAATATGGCTGCTGCATGCATAAGTCAGAGATGCTGCAATTGTATCTACACAAGATATGCTCAAGGTCAAACCATTCAAAATTTCAGCATGGCTGAGGAAGGGGTCCCTGAGGCCTTAAGAGCTATTGGCATTGGTAGTTGGTGGAGGAGAGACAGTCACTTTCCTTTAGGCATGTGGATGTTGATAAGTTGCTCCAGCCCTGGTGAATGGCCACATGGATAGCACTAATTGGATTCGGGTTTTGATGACAAGGAAAATAAAAAGAGGAAATGAGTCAGGGAAGGAAATGATTGAGCACACTTGTAGGATACTAGAGAAAGGTAGATGGATATAATCAGCATACACTGAATACATATATAAAACTGTAAAAGAATAAAGTCTATTATTTTAAAAACAAAAGTGAATTCAAGTTAGTTCTTTCTGTTTTACACCTGGTAAACTTCTATAGAGTCTTTGTAGTGCTTGGGTGTCACTTTCTTTGGCCTGTGTCTCTAATCCATTAACCCCCCTTCTCTACAGGGCCTTCCTCATCTCTTTCTACTCTGAACTCTGCCAGAAACAACTGGTTTAATGGACTCTTATCTTCTGGGTTCCTAAGCCTGTGGCTTCAGGTTAGGCTCAGCCTGTGAGGACTCCTGAGAATAGGTTGTCAATTACGATGGTGAATAATACACATGGGCATAAGCCCTCCATCTTTCCTCTGCCCTTGTCTCTAGCTGTATATCTCAAGTGAAGGTCCCTTTCCCTCCCTTGAATTTTTCTTTTCCTTTTGTAAACTCAAGAGTGACAGCCATTATTATCCCACACCTTGGATCAGGAAAGTTTTCCTGTGTTTCTTCTGTCCACATATCTAGAAAACAAAGTTCTTCCCTGAATCATTCTAACTATCCCATCTGTTTGTATAGGACCCTGACTCATATATTCCCCCAATCCAAAATTTAATCACTCCTTCATCTAGGTTCCAGTGCATTGAACTTGATATCAAACCTCACAGACATATTACATTATGCCTATGTAATGGTATTTACCAGTCTGACTCTCATACTAGGCCAACAGGAGGCAGGCCATCAAGTTGGACTCTGGGATCGCCAGCCCTTCCAAATTTGGATCTGATTAAATTTGCCTCTCTTTTTTCTTTTTGCCTCTGTTTCTGGCAATTGGGCTCTAAAAGCATCCAATCAAGCAACATTTAAGCTAATTTAAGAATAATGAGTCTTTCTTATACTGTATAATATTTATCAAAATCAAATGACTGAGAGGTATTATTTAGTAAGGACTCAGCATAGTCTAGGAAGTATTAATTTCAGTCCATAAAGTTAGGCCTGCAAGAAATTCTACTCCTTTCTTTAAGTCATTTCTTAGACTTAAAAAAAAAAATTAAACTGAATTCTCTCCCATCACCTCGTGTGTGTGGGGGTGGGGGGGGGGGTTGAACTGAAGTCATCGTAAATGTTGTAAACATTCTACCATTGAGCTACAACCCCCAGCCCTTGGCTATATCTATGCTGCTTCTGTAGTTCTACACAATGGCATACCTTTCAATTAAATGCTATGCAATTGTTCTTTGTCCTCCGAGTTCCTTCTGAGGCTTCTTCCATCACGGAAGCTTCTAGTCCAGACAGATGGAGTTCTTCTATAAGGCTATACTTACTTCCATAGGTTCAATATGTAAAAGCCTTTTCAAAACCCTTCTTCATCAAGGACAGATAAAAACACTACCCAGGTGTTCCCTTGGGTTTCTCTTTTAATCTCCACCCACCTCTGTGTGTGTGTGTGTGTGTGTGTGTGTGTGTGTGAGAGAGAGAGAGAGAGAGAGAGAGAGAGAGAGTGTTTGCTTAACATATATCTTGCCAGTAGCTCTGTCCTCCATCTGTTTGCACAGATCTGCTAAGATCCACTAGTTTCTTAAGATGATGGACTGAAAATGGACTTAAAAGAGCCACAGAGATATAGAAATTCAGCTATGAGTCTATGAGGAATAAACTTGAAACTTCCTGGATGACTAGCATTTCCAAAAATTATCCTTCTGCGATGTCACACATGGAGTTGTAGAGACCTGGAAATGTCTGTGGAGAAAGAGATGATTCTGTGTTGTCAAAAGCACACCTTTCCAAAATACCTGAAGTTCAGCTGTGTGCCAGAGATACCATAGTGGTCATTTGAGACTACACTGTATGAACCAGAGCCATTGTGTCTTTTCACATAAAATGGAGTTATGTTGTCAAGATTTCCATTCCCTGCATCATTCTCCATAGTGCTGGGCACTAATCTGCAAGTAGCATCAATTACATACAACATGGGCCGTGGCAGCTTTTGCACATTTACTGATCTTGTGGTTCAGCTTTCAGACACAGGCAAGCAGCCAGCTCCAGCTACTCAAGTCTCCACTGGCTCTCCCAGGTGCTCTCATATGTAGTAAAATGTAGCAGTACACATTGCTCACTTTGTTTGGATTGAAAGCAGTTATATATAGATCTTGGTTCTAATTTGTCCTTGTGAAGTCAGTTTTATTATTGGATTTCTGGTCTACTTTGCTTTTTTGCATTTTAGATGATCTTTTCTTAGTAGCTTTGTATATGTACAGTAACGTCCATCCAACCTCAAATAGGCAAAGATTTTCCATCAACCCTATGTTGCTTATTCTGAATCACTCTGAGTAGTTCTGTTGCTTTATAAAAACGGAGACAGTCATACCCACATAGCAATACACACATACTGCTGCTGGGATTTTTCAAATGCTCCCTTGTGTACTCACGTACACTGCTCAATATAAACCTTATAGGCTACATAACCTTGATACAACTATAGAACTTCACTTCGCTTCATGTGGACCTTGAAAAACTCCAAGGTCACTCTGACGTGTATAACCACTCCATCCTTTTGTAGGTCTCTGTATTCTCTTTTCTACTTTCTCCACATTACTTATCATCTACAGATTGTATGTATTCCTTTGTTTTCCTCAACTGGGTTGTAAATCCTATGAAGAAATATGATTTGTCTATCATTTGTACTGGCATCACCAAATCTTAGCCCTATAACATGTATTGATGCTCACTAAATGTAATGAATTGTAGCCATCAAGCTTGAGTTACTAAATACCTGAGTTACTAAATAAAGAAAACACATAGAATAATTAACTAGTTAATAGTAAGACTCAATATACCATAGTATCTTTATAAAAATGTATAAACTAGGAGTCTAACTTGGTGGTAAAGTATGTATTGGTATGTATAAAGCCCTGGATACAATTCCCAATGGCCCCGAATTCTTCAGTAAACTAATTAAGAAAATGTGGACACTATTAGCCACAATTTTGAACAGATTGTAATACATGCCATAGCAATTCATAATCCAAGGATATTGCATGTATTAAGTACTAAGTCAAAGATTGTAGATAAGAAGACATTACTTGTGGCTCTTAAACTATGGGTAACAATTATCTGGGTTTATAGACATTTCATCACAAGTTGGAGAGGGTCCTTGAGGCTCCATCCCTCCTTGAGTGACTACTGGCAGTTAACAGTTGGAGGGAGGTGCAATCTTCTTCAGTGGTGTAGCCACTAATAAGTTGTCCATGCTTTAATAAAAATCCTCATATCCACATTCACGAAAGTAACTTAGCCACAAAAAGTACATATAAAAGTACAAGGGGGACTTGTTGGGAAGAAAGGGGTTTTAGCAGAGAGGGAAGGAGGATGAGAGAGAACAAAGAGTGAAAATGAAAACTTTCTAAATAAAAGAATAAAATGACAACACCCATTTGATGTATGACATGTTCCTCCAAATTATGACATGTCCTCCAAACTGAGGCTTTTGCTCCAGGAAAGAGAGAGGGACTGACAAGTCTCAGGTGGTAAGCAGGTGAGAAACAGAAGGTCACATGTCTATGAAGAACAGAAGCTTGGAAGGTTCTTGAAGACCCCTATTGACAATATTAAAGGAGCAAGCCATTCCTGAAGGGAATAGGGGAGATGAATGGTAGAGGGGCCGACTCTGACTCACCAGTCTACAGGAAGGGAAAAGTGCTCAGACCGGGAGCTGCATGCAAACCTTCCTAGAGAGCTCCAGGGTTGCAGCTTTCAGGGAGTCACCATCCATGTTGGGGTGGACTTTCAATGATGCTTTCTGAAGTAACCCATCCCCCAAACTCCCATGAACAACCCCAGTAAAACACACTCATTTGACATTTGCACAATTGTTGCTTTGGTCTATCAAGAGGTCCTTTTCTGGAGTGAGTAGATGCGCATTTTGTCTCCCCAGAAAAGTCTGTCACATCACCTAAACACTCAAAATGCTAACTGAAGAAACTAGGGTGTGGGGCAGTGACAGCGGATATTCTGCAAGGCCTATAAGAAATGACCATTTTTGCAAAGAATATGAAGTTAACTTCTAGGAATTTTGGGAAACCACATCAGCTAAGCTAGGAAGGGATAGAAGGGCAAAGCCTTGTAAATTTGTACTTACAGTCTATGCTATTGGCACATCATTTTGTTAAGCAGCATTTCACTAAATATACTCCCAGGGTAGCAACAGCTGCTTCTCAAAAGGCTCTGGAAAAAGAAAACCATGCTCATGATCAACTATCACAGCCTCATTTTTCCTAAAACATGCCAAGAGCACATTTAATGCTAAAGCTAGGGAAAGCCAAGGAGTTAAGCAAACTACCTTTTCTTGTTTATCTGGTGATTCCCAAATGCTGGTGGAAGGTTCTCCATGAGTGTTTCAAACCTACATAATGCAGCATTAGCACCAATCAGATACATTTTCACAAGCCCTCTATCCTGTGATGACTGTTCAGGAAAATGTAAGAAGGGTTATTACATATTCTTCATCACAAGGAGGGTGGCCCTGTGCCCTGAAACTGGTTAAAGTACACAGTTTACTGCATGATACAGAACTGGAAAAATAACATAATCAAAGTAAGTCTGAGGCTGTGTTCTTCCTGAAGGAGCACACAATAAGATGAGTGATGAAGGGGAAAAAAATGCTTGGAACAGTTATGAGCCTTCTGATCTTGCCTGAAGTACAGGTAATAAAACTCTGCATTAGATGTTCACAACTAAATGCACTAGTTCATCTCTTCTCCACAATTCCTATGATGCAGTCATTTGAAAGATCTTTGAGACCTGGAAAGTATCCTCTCTAGATACTCTTTAGCCCTAAGTTTGTTGGTGGTTCAAGCTAGAGAGTAATAGTAAAGTGCATGCAAGAGGTCTCAAAGAGAAGTCTCAAGTGGAAGAGGAATGCTGGAGAAATAATTGGAAGCCTAGAAGGCAGATGGTGACATGGAGACTACAGTATAGGGCCATGACCAAAGTTGGGTAGTCTTGAAGATACAAATGTCAAAGGACTTAGGTTAAGAGATATTGAAGTTGAAGCATGCTTACTGCCTGGATGCTGATTAAGATGGAAACAGACACAAATCTAAATAGAAATTTGAGCTTTATTCAAGTGTCTTTGTAAATAATTGCTGTGTAAACGTGGACAAAGACATGAATATGGAATTTCAACTGGGTTTTCTGTGGCAAGGTAAATTTCAGCCTCCAGGTACAGAACATCCCATGATCCTTCTTGATGTTCAGGCAAGTCATTATCGACTATATATGTATGACAAATACTTGTAAACAGCTTTGACTTTTGGTTGGGGGAGGGGGTACTTCCTTGAGGGCATCGTATAGACTCTGTACCTATAAATTCTGCTTCAGTGTTACTGCATGTGATGTCATCTTGACACAACCTAGAATTACCTGGAACAAAAGAGTCTTGATGAGGGAGTGTCCAGGTCAGGTTGGCCTGTGGGCATGTCTGTAGGAGATTTACTAATTCCTTAATTAACTTGAGAAGGCCCAATATGAAAGTGAGTACCATCAGTCCCTGGTTTGGGGCCCTCAACTGTATAAAAACGGAGAAAGATGGATGGACACCAGGTATGCACACATCATCCTCTCTCTGCTCTTAGCTATGGATTTAATGTGACCATCCCCTGCCAATGTCTCAAGCTCTTGTCACTAGGATTTCTTCACTGTGATCTAGAATTATAAGTAAAACTAAGCCTTTTCTCTCCTAAGTCGCTTTCTGTCAGAGTTTTACCACAGCAACAGAATAAAAAAAAAAAATAGGACAGCATGTAGTAAGAGTTCAATAAATATTTGATGAATGACTAAAAGAAAAAAGGTAGGAAGGTTGGCTCTGCCCACTTTTAGAAAATGTACAAAGATTACTTAGCAGCAAGGGGTCTCAGATAAAACCCTAAATGCGTTATGTGGAAGTTTCAAGACACAGCATACAATGTGACAAATCCTCCCTGACATACTGAAACACTAAATCAAAGCAGGGTATCCCAATGTCTTTTGGCTCTCCATCTTAACTGCATTGTGTAGGTAAAATAAAATTGTAATTTGCACGATTGAGTCAACTAAATTTCTTCATTTGCTGTGAAGGAAGACTCATGTGAACACATACACACATGCATATATCTTTGGAAGCAGAAATAATCAAAATATGAGGCAAAGTAGAGAAGGGTGTGGTCAGCTGATGAGCTGTAAGTATGGAGAAGATAGGAATTTGGGGTCTAAAATGAATCCAGGGCATTTTTATAGCTCACGCTTTTGTCTTTGAAGATGCAATGAAGCATTCATCCCACAATCATATCTTATAAAAGCAATTCCTCTTTGCCATTAACATTTGCCTAATGCAATGTCAGTTGGCATTAAGAAAAGTTGATCAGGTAGACTTGGGTAGACTGAATTCTTTGGGGGAGGAAAAGCAAAACCAGATTATTCCGGTACTGAGGTAATTTAAAAATCCATAATAAATAAAGTAATGTGATTTTCAGAGAATCACTTAAGCAGAAAAAAATGGCATAAAGTTCCTACATCTACAGAAAAATAAGAGTTCCTTAAAAGTTGTACTTCTTAATTTATTGGACAAGCATTTCACATTGACTTAGCGATTAAGAAATGAAATATTTATTTTTCTGGTTTTGTGGAAGAAAGTGTATTGTTTTATATTTGTACAAATTTATGGCTGAAATTTTAGTGTTGAGAATCTGCAGGGTCATTGCACATTAAATGGATATTGATCTAACATTAGAAATAAAAAACAATACCCATTAAATTAATCAATAAAGACTTAATTCCTGATGAACTCAGCAACCTAAGGTGGGGTACTTTTTGTGGTTTTTTTCCCTTTCCAAGCAAACTATTTCATGTTATAGTAAATAACCCAACATTTAAAAGCTTATGCTGGGGGAAGGCAACACTGGTGAGAGCTGCAGTTTGTAATTGCAAAGTTAATTATCTTTCCTAAACCATCAGTTGTCACTTAGAGAGACCAGATTCTTGCAGACTCTCCAGGGACTGCCTTTATTTCATTCCTAATGGCTTGGGACCCACCATTTTGCTGTCTCTGAACATTTGGTCACTGAATGCACCATTTATGGAGTATTGTTTAATTAAGGACAAATTAAGAGAACTGTGCACAGAATTTAATTTCATAGGCTCTGTAAATTCTTTTAAAGAGGATACTAACTATAGGCATGATAAGTTTTCATTATCCATTTCTTCTATAAGGTATTGACAATTTATTGTCTGCAACAGTTCCGAGTTTTGTTTACTCTTTGGGGGATTTGTGTTGGCACTGTACTTTTGTGCTTTGCAGAAATCCTATTGACAGCATCTGACTCCATTAACCCCTTCTATTCTGAAGAATCCAGAAACAGAAGCTGGTGTTTTAAGATTGCATTTGGCTTTTGTAAAGACTAGGAATTTCTTTGAAGGATCAAATGAAAACTGACGTTAAAATGTATGTATAACACTTTAGAATAGGGAATAAAAATATTCTATATTACGCTGTTATTGATCCTTCCATTTGGTGAATATTTACTGAGTGCTTGCTGTATACCAGGCAGCATACTAATGGAGAATAGGCCATTTAGTAAGTACAGGAGTTCTGAAATATTTTGTTTTTAAAATATTTTAGAATAAATGTTTCTGGGATCTCCAATGTCACCCCAGAATCCAACTTCAAAGCTGTAAATTTTAGTATTGCAATCTTGATAGAATAATTTAGTGATATATATAGAGTGAGTTTTGATGGTATTTTTGTTCAAGTTCATATGTGTTAGAAAAGAAACTGAGTCACAGAAAGGCTATTTTTACCCACTTAAATTCATCCAAGAAGTCAGCACCATTTACCCAATACTTAAATCCCTAATATAAAATTTTTACACTATACAATCAAAATTACTCATTCAACACTTAGTGCTTTACAGAAATGTTGTGTTGAATGCAGCAGATGCTGTTATGCAACCAATCTAAATAAGGATACTGCCAAAGTCCAATGCACAGGTTCACAGGTGTATTTACTGGGTTACTTACAGGAATGTGTAAGTGAGATGTTCTACTCTTTTGGAGGGCCTACTAACCAGCTCCCAAATAATCACACACAGAGTGTTGTTATTCCTTATGACTGCCAAGCATTAGCTTGGCTTGTTTCTCAACAGCTTTCCTTAACTTAAATTAACCCATCTATCTTTTTCTTCCGGGCTCTTATCTTTCTTATCTGTATATCTTACTTTCCTCCTACTCGGTGGCTGGCTAGGTGGCTGGGTAGCTAGGTGGCTGGCCCCTGATGTCCTCTACTCTTTGTTATCTCCTTATCCTTCCCTCCTCATTTCTTCTTCTATTTATAATCGCTGCCTGCTAGCTCTACCTATCCTTTCTCCTGCCTCATTATTGGCTGTTCAGCTCTTTATTATACCCTCAGGTATCTTAGACAGGCAAACAATCACAGCTTCACAGAGTTAAACAAAAGCAGCATAAACAAAAGTCACACACCTTAAATAATATTCTACCACAAATATGGCTGAGGTATTACATACAGGAGCAGAAATGACTCAAAGACACCTGCATTACCAAATCCCACCTCAGCGTGGGTGCCAGCTCAGGAAAATAGGGACATGAAATATACTGTACAGCCTACAGATTGCTGAAGAAGTGAGAGAGTATCTCCTTCTAGTGGTCCAGCTTGTATGACAATGACTATGAGCTGGCCACACTGCTGCATATATTTATATGCTTTGGGAAGAAAGGGCCGGGAGAATCCGGTCAGTTTCAGGGACTTCCTGAAACCATTAAGTTGTTTACCTTCTAATCTTAATGAGCTTCCCTAAGGGATGGAAGATTTTTATCTGGAGGAAGCTTCTGCACAACAGATGCTGTGTTTAAGTTCTCCTGAGCCAAAGTGAAATTGCTTATCAGAATTCAAAGTTTTGGAACAACCCAACATTCAGGAATTAGAATGTGTTTTATCTTAGAAAGATGCCCGTCTAGTATCTGCTTCATTCTTTTCTTCTGTGTTTGTACTTATTTTTTTTCTTCAATACCTTCACAAAATGGCTGCCAATAGAGCTTCTATTCATAAATTGTCTGCCAGGAGGCCAAAGACTTATATTTTTCTTAATCCCAATTTAAAATTTTCATGAAGGCATTCATTGGATAAATTTGAGATAAGAGATTCTGAACCAATCCTTTATGACCAATGACCAAATAGAAAATGTCTCTAAACCAGGCTATGGTTAACTCTATGTTCAGGGTTCAATATGGATTTGGCAGGAACAGAGTTTTATTTTTTTTTTTGTGTGTGTGTGTGTAGTGTGTGGGGGGGGCTTTCTGCATCTGCTGGCCTTATAAAAGGCATCTCAGTGTTTGTACTAAAACTAAGAAGAAATTCCTTTCAACGATAATGTGACTAAATAAATTATTATGCTTTTTATATAATGAACTATTTTAAAGTAATAGAAATCACATAATTGCATCTACATGTAGAATATATAAATCACACACACAAATATACATGCATAATTTTGAATTAAAAAAATTACAAATGCCATGCATGAGAGCATACACCTTTAATCCCAGCACTCAGGATGGAAATTTTATGCCTACAAGGGCTACATAGGAGGACTATATGATAGCTATATCACTAACTACAAATTGCATGGCTTTTATATAAAATTTAAAAATCTAAAATTGGTGGTTGGGGTTTTACACGTAATTAGTAAAACACAAATAAAAGCAGGGAAAGGGTTACTAAGAGGTCAGTGCTATCTTTGGGAGACTTTCATGGGATGGTAATATTTTCTTAAACTAGACAGAGAGATTAGAAATAGTGTTCATTTTTATGAGAATTGTTTGTGCTCTTTTTCTATAGGGATTGTGGTTTATAAAATAAATGTGCTAATATTTACAACCAAAGAAAGGATGCATGGGCCCATAAAGAGCTCCTTCCCAGAGTTACTTCTCCTCTCCATGTGAGTCCCATAACCTTGCATAATAATCATACCCCTCTTCCAATGTACTGAATTTGACAATGAGTGTTTATCACTCCCGGAGCATGTTTACCAAGTTCCTGTGTTTCAAGGTCCTTCTCGAAGGAAGAACAGAGAAGGCATGTTACCCAAGACATGCACAGTGATGCACACCTATGATCCTAGTGACTGGGAGGAGGATGCAAGGTCAGCCTGGGGTGCACAGTGACTGTCTATAAAAAAAAAATAGTGACCTCAAGTTCATTCTAGCTTCATTTTCTAGCTATTTTCACATTTTCAATAGTCTTCTCTCATTTCTAGACTACAGAATCCCGATATTTTCCCATAATTATACTACACAAGTCTTGATATGTTGTTAAAGCAACCAATTAATTACTTTTATGCCCAAACTGCAAAAGTCTCTTTTGTAGGGATGTCACTGTTCTTTGAAAAGTCAACTTCTGTCTGGCAGACCTTCACCCACCAGAAAAACTGAGATAAATAGAACTATGAAAACACAGTTAATAATAGCAGTGTGCATGCATGGGTGTGTGCACGTGCTTGTGAATGCATGAATCTAAGCCAAGAGAGATTTTATTTTTTTAAGATTGAATCAGTGCACATAGTGTAGGTCTAAATAAGACTAAATTCTTGCAATTTGCATTTCTCCTATCATGGGAGAAATGAGTGTAAACATTTGGGTGTGATAAAGAAAAGCATAATAAATGAGCAGATAGGCAAAGGTAAAGCTTATGCGTGTCCTCAGACTCTCAAATATGTGTGCTGAGATGTGCAGTCAGACAAAAAGATTTTCTTATAATCATATTTCACAAAGAATTCCCTAGCTCTGACCTAACTGCTAAAATATTTAGATAAGATTGAGTGTACATAGACAGAGGAATAGAAAGGAGAAAAGAGGGTGTGGCAGAGAAGCGAAGAGCTTGGAGGGGAGAGACCAAAAGGCTTAGAAATAAAAAGCCATCTGACTCATGGCTGATACATTGCTCACCCAACACAAAAATACTATAGAGAAATTATGCCAAATCCAAAACCTGTCAAGCGAGATTTAGCAATGTGGTTCAGATGTTATCCCCCATTGGGTAACTGTCTATAATCTTGCAACAAACCCCATAAGTGTTCGTGGTAGTTATTCCATATGCTAAGGGCAGCAATCATTTTGGAGCTGTCAGTTTTAATTTCAGTTTTATTAATTTTACCATAAGCCCACAGGCGTATGGTTCAGCAGGCATATATCACATAGATCGTAAACATCCACGAAGAAGCTGGTGGTGGCTACAGGTTATGTCACAGGTTGGATGGGAATTAGATGAATCCCAAGAATAGAAGAGGAGCTTTAGTGTACATGCCAAAACACACATGAAGAAACTGGCCTGTGCGCAGATGGGCAGCAAAAATGTGTCAAAGGGATGACAGAGCCATTCGGGATATTTTTTTAAATTAACAAACATTATGTTGTAAAAATATAAGTTGAAAAAGAAGTGTGTGCTCTTATAACAAAGAACTTCTTTTTAAGAATTGAAATGACTTTTCTTTCTCAAAGTACTGCTTCTTAACCTCAGTATTTCTTAGAATCTTGGTGATGTATTGAGAGGTGGAATCAAATTGTCAGTAGTATAGAGTATACATCTTTCTTTGGCCAGTTTCCTCGTATGTGTGCCTTTTAAAACATGTAGAAAATGAAACATATTGCCATGAATTAATCACAACATCAGGTTCTTAGCTACTCATCCCACTAAGAGACAGATCCTTTCTTTCTAGACCAACTTCCTGACTTGATATATCCTCTATAACGTAGTAGAAGTGACTCCAGTTTCCATCCCTAAGCCTGGAGATGTAACCCCAAGAAGTCCTGAACTAAGCGGCTTGCTGGAAAGGAAATTTGGAAAAGGAGAACATCTCAAATAGAGCAAAAGATCACCAGCCTATAATTCACACCACCAGAGGAACTAGGATACAAGGTATATTCTAAGAGATTCATATAAAGTCCCTCACAGAACCGGGAAGGGACAAGTCCCCCAGAGCACATGGGAAGTGGAGGGGGCAGTGAATGGAGAGAGAAGTAGGAGAAAGAGAAGGGGAGGGGAGGAAAGCACATGCGACTAAGGAGATTGAGTCAGGGTAGGAATGGAAGACAGGAGAGAGAGAGAGGGAGAGAGGGAGGGAGGAAGGGAGGGAGGGAGGGAGAGAGGAAAGGAGGGAGGGAGAGGGGGAGAGAACATAAAAGAGGGAGCCATTATTGGTTTGAAGAGAAAACTGAACCTAAAGAAAGATCTAGAGACCTACAAGACTGACTCCAACTAACAGTTTGAGCAAGCGTGGAAAGGCTGCCATAAATGCCCTTCCCTGATAGTGAGAGCAACAACTAACTTATCCACCATCATGGAGCCCTCATCTAGTACCTATTGGAAACAGAAGCAAACACCCATAACTAGACACTGAGTCGAACTAGAATCCACATGCAGAGAGAGAGGACAAGACCAGGTTGCAGAAACAAATAGACAGATGACCTGAACAAGGAGGAGCTAATGGGACCCCCAGACTGATAGCTGGGAATCCAGCATGAGACTGACTCAGGCCCCCCTGAATATGAGTCTCAGCTAGAAGGACTGAGCAGTCTAAAGTACCTCAGACAGTGGAACCAGGTTGTATTCCTGGTGCACAAAAGGACCTTGCGGACACATCCCCCATGGAGGGATACTCCCTTTACCTAGAGACAGGAGAGAAGTCCTAGTCCCTACTTCAAATGACTTGACAGATTTACGTGAACTCACATGGATGGCATAGCCCTACATGTGGAGTTGCGGTGGGGGGATGGGAGGGGAGGGTGGTCAGGGTGCATGTGAGGGGAGAGAGAGGGTAAAAGCGAGGGAGGGAGAGGGAACTGGGATCGACATGTAAAATAAAAAAATAATGAAGTAAAATATAAAAAAAACAGTGACATAGGCTATTGGGAAATAGGCAAAGGGTGAATATGGAACATAAATAATAGGAAAATTGTCACTCTGTTTTGAAAGTAAGGAAACAGAGAGGAAGGAAAAGGATGTATACAGTTAAGAGGAAAAGTGTGTTCAGCAGTGCAGTGTCAGAAGATGGTAAGTCAGTTCAAAAGGAGAAGCCAGGGGCCTGCAAGAGGGCTCAGCAGGTAGAGGCTTGCCAGCGAGCCTGATGACCTGAGTTTGACCCCTCAGGATCCAGGGGTGAAAGGAAAGAACCGATTTCTACAAGTTGTCCTTTGGCTTCCACAAGAGTACCATGATGCATATATGCATGTGTGCCCCACACACACATAAATAAATACATAAATAAACAAATAAAAATTTTAAATGTTGAAAGCGAAATACACCTTAAAATCACCAAGGGCAAGAGACATTGTCCCCCTTTACAGTTGCTACCTGCTGCTGTTATGTTCAATGTCAATCATAAGAGTCACCTAAACATTCCAATTATGCTGTGGTTACTATCCTCCTCTTCTGTAGTTCTTGTCAGTCAGCTCACAGAATGAAATTGGACAAAACAGAATAGTGCTTTTAAATCACTATTCCATGCATCAATGTGATGGGAATGTAGAAAGGTTAAATAGCTCAAATATTATCCAACATAAAGATTTGACTCTAAGTCATCTATTACCTGGGACAACAAGGCTTTTCATCCACTGTTATCAAGAGAAATGTGAAGGTAAAGGCTTGATCTTAGCCTGGATTCAATATAGCATCTTGCCTAAGAACCCCCCATAGGCAGAAAACATTAGCAAAGAACATCTGAGGACATTGCCTGAATACTTCTTTGGCTCATTTGGTTTCTTTTGTGGTATGGATAAGTCTTTCAGGTCAATCACTCACCCCCTTAGTGGTTGGCCTTACACCTAACCCTGCTGACCAAGCTGAGCCCCAGCAAGCAGATGAAGTCAGAAACTTGGAGGAAGAGGCATGGTCCTGGCTCCTATGTAATGGATTAAGCACAAGCAAAATGCCAACAGTAATTAAAAATATATCTTGTCCATTAGCTTACTGGCTTGAAAGTTCACAGCCTTTGTGGTCATGCCATTTGAGGGCTTTGATTTGGGCTGTGGTAAAAGCTAAACATTTGCCATCACTCACTAGGGCTATGAATAGAAAGCTACAGTAGATTCAATTGGGTTTATCGTGCTGTTTTGGTGTATTCCCCACACGTCACTTGACAGCTGTGTTCACATCCCATCAGTCAGATCCACTGAAAGCTGCTCAGCTGGTATTGACACCGATTCTTTTTGTATAAAATCAGATGTGTCATTCCACAGACAAAGAAAGGTCATGACTATGTGCCAGGTACTGTGTTACAAAGTAAAATAATGCAAAATTCTGAAAAACATTCCTTTGTGGAATTCAGAGATGGTTTGGCCCTTGGTGCCAAGACTGAGCAGACGAGTTCAATTCCCAAAATATATATGGTGGAATGAGAGAGAACTCCCAAAAGTTGTCCTCTAAATTTGGCATGGATCTGTGATACTCACATATATACACATACCGGATAAGGGTAAAAAAAAAAAAAAAAAAACATCTCTTTGACTAGCTATCTACTACTTTTTATGATGAGAAAATGATTAAATTCTTGGTCTGTGTATATATCTCAATCTATTTAGATTTGTTCCTTCAAGAGCTGATGTTCTAGAAGAGGGTGGAAGGGTCTTCTCTAATGAAAAAGCACCAGTGAAATGGAAATACAGGAAGTCCTTCAGTCCACATTCCTACCTCAAGTGCCAGTGAAGCATGCTGCATTTGTCCACCTGAGGGAGGACGTAGAGCATGTGGCAGCTATGGTGATCTTCTCAAAACCATCACCTCCACCAGCCTTGCCAGGTTCTGCATCTGAAATCAAATGGACTGGACCACCTTCTCTTCATCCCACTTGTAGTGTCTTTGTCACCGGGATCCTGTGCTAAGACTTCAAAAGCTGCACACTTTCCAACTTTCTCCTTCAAACTAACTTCTCCAACTCAATCTGGTCTTCCTTAGCTCTACCGTAGGGCCATGCTGTCTGCCATAGCAGCCACCCAGGGCTAATAAATGATGGAACATGTTTAGTTCAAACTGAGGTGAGCCTTGGGTGCCAAATTCTTACCAGGTTTCAAACATTTGATGTGCAATCTTACATGAAATACTGTAGACATTTTATATTGGCTGTTCACATCATAATGTCTTATATACACTAAAGGAAGGGAATCACTAAAGTTAATCTTGCCTCTTTCTTGATGTTGTAAATTACCTGCCAAATGTTTAAAATCCCATGTGCAGGGCTGGAGAGATGGCTCAGCCTTTAAGAGCACTGGCTGCTCCTATAGAGACCTAAATTCAATTCCCAGAGCTCATGTAATGGCTTGCAGCCATCTGTAACTCCTATTCTAGAGGATCTAACCCTTTCTTCTGCCTGCTTCAAGCACCAGGTGTGCATGTACGCAAGCACGCATTCAAGTGCTTGCATACACACGGTACACAGACAAATGAAGGTAAAACATACATACACGCGGAATGAATTTTTGCAAGTTACGGTTTCATGTGTGGTTTTCTTTAAAATTCTCTGGACACTGCTGCTCTAGAGCATTAGATCGGAAAGCTGGGAGAGGTGGGTTGAATGTGTTCTTGATATTTCCTTATTCCCCGCTTTGTTCCAGCCACTACATCCAGTTGCCATTCTACCTTGCCCAAATGCATGCAAGAATCTTATTTCTTATGAACATAAGAAATTAAAATATCCATGCACATAGTTCCCTTCCCAGTACTAATACCCAATACCTGTGGATGTCAGCCTAACCTTAAGCAGATCATTTTCAGAACCAGTGGAGCAGGTGGGGACACGTTACTCTAGAGCACTGGCTCTCAACCGCCCTAATGCTGCAACCCTCTAATGCAGTTCTTCATGTTATAGTAAACCCCAGCCATAAAATTACCTCATTGCTACTTTATAACTGTAATTTTGCTAGTTATGAATTGTAGATATCTAATGTGTGACCCCTTGAGAACCAATGGTCACTGCTCTAGAGGACTGAGGAAGAAGCTATGGCCTTCTTTCTTACTGAACTTGCTCACCTATCCCTGCTGCTGCCACCCTCCAATGACTTTTGACTCTGTCTTCATGGTCCTTCTAGTAAAGGATTGAACACAGGAAGCCCTCCAGTTAGCCCCAGACCCTCAGCACCAGTTTGAAACTGCACAGGTGTCCAGCTTCATGGACTAAGCAGCTACCAGGTCCACAGTGTCTCCAGCATGCTGACAGCCATTGCTGGGCTGCCAGCCCCTACTGTGGTAAATTAATCTAATAAATTCCTTTTCATATTGTATGTACATTCACATTCTTTCAGTTCTGTTCCACTGGAGAGCCCTGCCGCATGCAATGACTTAGCAAAACTAATTTATTAGTTTATAGTTCTTTACATTTGAAGGCTGACTTGGTCCTTCCAAGCTAAAAAGCAATGCTTGGTCAGGGCTGTATTCCATTCTTTGGACTATGGGAAGGCTCCATTCTCTTGCCTCTTCCAGCTTGTATCTGCGTTTCTTGGCTTATAGCCTCTTTTCTCTGTCACTCAAGTCAGCAGCGAGACAGGTTTCACTCTTGTCTCCTTACTCTCCTGTCTCTTCAAGGCATTTGAGGTTGCTTTAGCTTCCACACATGCCAGGGGATAACCCTACCTCAAGGTCTTTCTCTTCATATAATTGCTGTCACTGTTGCCACAGGCTGTCAACCCGAGAATGTGAGTACCTCTGAGGAAGAAGGGCCTTCTACAAATACCAGGCTTTTTAAAACCAGCCTAACATAAATGCACACTTGCATTTTTTTTTCTGTATCTCCATAGGCGGGACATCTGTGAGAGAATATTTGATTCCTGGGTACTTGATGGGCAAAAAGGATCACCTTGGGCTATAAGGTCTGGAAGATTTTATGAACAAGATCAAACATCAGTTGAAAAATGGTGTTTCTGGAGCTCTAATAATAGTAACTTCTGCTCCAGATGATCCTGGGAAATGTGTCTTGTATATGCCACTGTTTTTAAATGGGGATTGGTATGTATTCCCAGTAGAGTTATTAATCAGGGCACCATTAGCTGGCTGAGAAACTCTGGAGCAGAGTTTCAATAATAGTCTCAGAAATCAAATAGGTTAAAAATTATATCTAGGTTTCCATACTGGCCTTTCCATCAGTTTTGCCTTTTGATGCCGTGGTGATTTGTTTTGACAACTAGAGTCATCTAAGATGGGAGTCTTAGTGAAGGCATATATAGGTTAGGTTGGGACATGTCTAGAGGGGAGCAAACTTTCAGTGCATAATTGAAGGGGGGAGGCCTCCACTGTTGGTGAATCCATCCTCTGGCTGAGATCTAGGACTGTGAAAGAGGAAGAAAACCAGCCGACTACAAGCATGCATGCATGCATTCTCTCTCCACTCTGTTTCAAGTTCTGTGAGCATCTGTTTCAAGTTCACACAGCCTGGCCTTCCCCTCATGATAGACTGTCACCTGGAGCGGTTTCTTCTCTAATTTGTTTTTATCAGGGTATTTCATCACAATAACAGGAAGCCCACAGAAACAAATGTCTATTTGCAAGCTATGAGCACCTCTATCTCAACATTTGTTCTTCTGGGCTCAGTTGGCATCTCAGAGAACACACTTCTTTGTTGTAGATGCTTCCCTGTGGATTGTAGGTTTATAGTTACATTTATCCTCTGTGAACCACTAACTATGGTAAGAAAAAAGATGTTCCCAGACTTTTTCAGATGCAAGATTGGAGTGGGGACCAATGTTTTAGACAGAGAGTGTGTATAAATTCTGTAGAAACACAACTTGATTGTCTTATTCCATTCCTTAATCTTCAAAGAGTTGTTTGGCTCAAGTGTTTCTCAATGACAGTATATATCACTCCCCTCCATAAGCAATATAACTGGGTCTTTCTATTTTGAACATGAAGCTAAATCAGCCATGAGGTAAAAAGTATGAATTCTGGCATCATGAAGACATGTTGTGATCTTAGTTGATATTTATAACTTTAATTCCCACATGAATTAATGTGAATGGCCAGCCTAGTATTGACTGCTGTCAGCCACCCTCATAGGTAAATCAGGCCACTGAAAACTCCACGAAGGCTGCCAGATCAAGGAAACTCATGAGTTCTGTGAGATTGAGAGTCAACTCATGTATGCATTTGAACACACATAAACACACAGAGAATCTCTCTCTCTCTCTTTCTCTCTCTCTCTCTCTTTCGTAAGCAAATATGGAAAAGAAGCTGTCCCAAATTTAAGCCAAGTTTAATGTTCAGACTTGACCATGGTGGCATATACTTTGAAACACATTACTCCAAGCTGAGTTCTAGAGTCTTGTACCTGACAATGTATCTTGGAGAACACTATGAAGAGTCTCTTGAGTTACTCTGAGTTCAGTGATGAAGATCTGAATCCAACTTTGCAATTTCCAAAGTCACCTCAATTACAGCTACATTTGTTTTAAATACATGTCTCTTCACACCTAGGATGTGTGTGTGTGTGTGTGTGTGTGTGTGTGTGTGTGTGTGTGATGAAGTGGTTCTGTTAAATTTGTATCTTTATTTCCTAAATCCTTGATTTAGTTCAACCTTCTCTTTTTGCAAAAATGCAAGGAGCTCAACCTGTGTCACTCCATGAGTTGATAGCATCTTCCCACTTCAGTTTCTTGCCTTTCTGGTGTCACCACTGTGATCACTGAGCCCACTCATGACTGTTGTCATGCATTGTCAACTGCTCTGCAATCAGCCAGGGGCATTGTGCTAAGAAGCCATCAATTATCCCGAGTAGTCAATGAGAGTGGCTGTTGGGAAGGGACTCAATTGAAGATAATCCATAAAAAATCAATTACATTATTATTTCTTAATTAGAGCACTTGACAATATAGCTTTCCTCAGCAAAGCCATCAGTGAATAAGCACATAAATACACATAAATAAATGCGGCTTCTGTCCCGCAGAGCTCCTCGATAAGTTCACAGTGACCTTTATCACCAAACATTTGCCAGACAAGAATGTCTGCATGTTAAGAAAATTCCCAAGCTGTTTTCCTCATCAGACAGAAAAATGAGTCCATCACAAGTGTCTATAATAATAGTAATGCTATGCTTCTAGATGATTAAAAGATCATTTAATATTTATGTACTCTCCAGTTAATGAAGAACACTTTTGAGGCAATGGTGAGCCTGATTTTACCTTGAAATAAGTTAAATACAGTTTTCCACCAACAACCAGTGAGGTGAGACCACACAGCATGAGACCAGTTCAGCAACATGCCCCACTTACCATTGACCTTACTCCATTTCAGCTGCATTTCTGCCCGCTCACCCCATCATGGGTGTTTTCCTGAGTTGTAACTTTAAGAAAGTCCTCAGTATTGATCTGGACTCACCCAACTATTTGTTAAATGTCTGGATATGTGGTAGACCCTAGAGAAAGGAACTGCTGATGTGTAGTTTATATTCCAACAGATAGAAAAGCATAAGACAATATAAACCTCAGAGTTCTGTAGCCTCTGGATACATCTAATAGAATGTCCTACTCACTATTAAGAAAGAGATGAAGGCTTTTAAACATGACTTGCTAACGAAGCTGAAACTGGAGTGATGGAGGAGATGACACAAGACCAAGATGGAGTAAATACTATGTGCAAAGGCCTGGGAATAAGAGGTACTATGGAGGGGGTAAGAAGAAAGAGAGGGAAGGTGGGAGAGAGAGAGGGAGGGAAAGAAAGAAGGAGGGAAGAGAAAGACGGAGGAACAAATCTGTGAAGGAAAAGTCTTCCAGACCAACTAAAACAGATGTGAGTTCTGAGAGAGAAAAAGAGAAAGGAGGAAGACAGAAAGATGATCAAGACTAGTAAAGAACAAGCCTAAACAGTGAGCCCAGGAAAACAGAGGCATGAAGATTTGATTTTGTTTTAAGAGTAAAGTCCATTCTGATAGGAGATGTCATTCTGTAAATATGTTTCTCATACAGGACGATAGGAGGGACTAGGAGACAAGGAGGAAAGAGGAAGTAGGAAGGAGGAGTCAGCATGGAGAGATTGGGGAGACCAGACATCAGCCCCACTGCCCGGTAAGAAGACTACGTGGACATACTAGATTAATACTCTTTACACCATTCCAGTTCTGCCTCGGGGTAAGCCATTCTCCACACAACAGCGTTCTTTCTAAACCATTCTAAACTCCATTCCCTGCCTCTGTCTTAAAATACTGGTGTTTCCCCACCGTAGTGGCATGACATCCCAGCTCCTCACCAGAGTCTCCGTGATCCCTCTCTGTTGTCACCTTGCTTGTTTCCCACAGTTACATGAGGTCGCTGTTGTCCACTGGTGTGCTGAGTTGTGTCCTACTTCAGGATGTGTGCAGCTGATGTCCACAGCACTTGACAAGTCTGCCCTACAATCTTAGCACAGCCAACTGGGCACAGCTGTCAGTGTCATATCATCTCAGACAGGTCTTCTGTTCGCACTCTCCTTCAAGACTATCTGCAGCTCAACCCATTGTTTTCCAGAATGTCATTCTGTTAGAAATCCAAATATGTATCATTTCAAGAGATATGGAAGACTTGCTGACATGTAGGATACTGTGTAGAATACTTATATGATGGAATAGCTGTTCTCATTCATAATAGTCCAACATGTGTGCTCCAGACTGAAGGTGTGCATCCATAGGGTGCCTCTGCCTCTCCCTAAAGCTTGTCTTCAGCTGCTGGCAAGAGTGAGGACACAGCCTAGAAGTGGCTTGTGACAATTTAATTTCCATTCTACTGGGTAGAGCAGCCCAATGGTAAGGCTCCCAGATACAGGGCTTTGTGGTATTTCTCTGTGGAAACACTTCACAGCCACTAAGGCAGTGTGTAAGGAAAGCCTGAGCTTGAGTGGACAGCTACCTCTATCACAGAAGGATTGTTGCATTTATATGCATTCTAGCTGTTTTTCAAACCACTCATATAAATATATAAATATTGCTGGTAGTGGTGTTTTATTTCCCCATCAGAAGTTGAACTAAGCTTGATAACATCCAAAAGGTCGTCTATTATGGACAACACCACACATGGCTCCATTTATTGGAGTACAAATTGTCACTAAATGTGTTTGTAAAAGAGTATTGATGGAATTATTCTTGCTTTTTTCATATTCAAAGCCTGTACTTTTCCCACCATGGTGGTATCTCTGTCTTCTGAGAAAGACAAACAAGAGCTATAGCTGTCTTATGATGCAGAGGACAGATAGGGTTTAGAATCAGGAGTTGCTCAAAGTGCTCCCAGAACTGAGATTTTTTTGTGCCCCTCTCTCCCTTTTGCCGTGAGGTGGCAAGAATTTGCTCCCAAGGGGCTAGAGAAGCCTTGTGTTAAGCCTTGTGTTACCCTTGAAGAATTTTGCATTAAATGGCTTACCCTACAAGTAGTTGGCTTAAGCTGGCCACTTTTTGAGTTTCCTATCCTTCCCTCCCTCCCCCCCCCTCTCTCTTTCTTTCTTTCTTTCTCTTTTTGCTACATAACTCAGACTTGACACAAGCAATCGTCCTGTCTCAGTCTCCTGAGGGTCATGGGTATTGAGCACACCACCATGCCTCGCTAGAGCATATTTTCAAACTTGAGTTGGCCTTTATGAAGCAGCTGGTATTATTAGGCTTGTGGTCAGTTCTGCAGGGCTCTTGTTTTATCTTTCCTGGGACAGGCATGCCAACAGGACATAACCAAGGAAGGCTTCTCAGTTACTCAACAGAAGGCACATACTTCTTCATTGGTATGGCGATGAAACTGAATAAGGTGATCCTTGACTTAGCAAAAGTTCTAGAAAAGGATCAATGAATATTTGCTGATTAAATTTAGATTTCAATTATCAATGATAATTACAATATTTATATAGATGAAAATGGAAGTACCAACCAAAATAGTACCCAAGTACTGAGCAACTTACCATCTCCATAAAACACATATGGGACCAGGGTTTTGGATCTTCTGCAATATGTGCTAAGCAGAGGGGTTTGACCAAACCCTTTACCATGACCTCCTATTTGTGCTTGAGAGTTTGGCAAAAAGTTGTAGTAACCTTGATCCCTACCTCCTTGCTCTAATAAAAAATAGTTTTATAACCCTTTGAGACTCTGGTTTAGAGTAGTGTATTGTGGTCACAGTCACTCCACACTCCTCCACCTACCCATATGGGTATGGGGCCATCAGCTGGACCATTCTTGAACGAACAGTGGCCACACCTAAAGAAAACAGCCCTCAGTCTGCTATAAGCCATCAACTATCAATACCACCTCAGTTAGGGGTGGGGGCTCATGAGTGACTCTGCCCTTTAGGCTACAGTGTTGAGTGGCTTGATATACGCAGGTCTAATGCAGGCAACCACAGCTGCTAGGAGTTTTTGAACACAGTTGTTCTGCCCTCTTCAGAAGACAATGTCTTGATCCAGCTCTCTGAAATATCCTAGACATCTTTTTACATTTTATTTTGAGAAAAACTCAGTTGCCCAGGCTGGCTTTGAATTCACTATGTAGCTGAGACTGCTGTTACAATTGTGATCCTGCTGCCTAAATTTTCTGTAGCTAGGATTACAAGCCTGTGCTGAAATGATTTTAGGAAGCCTGGGCTTGTGGGAAAGAGAAGCCTTTATTATTGTATTGGACATGTCCCTTAAATAGCTGAATACTAGGAAGAAATTTGGGATGAATTTGCTTTCCCACCACAAACAAAGCTTTCCCAATCCCTCTCTTTGCTGTGTGCAGCATATATCTACATGTTACATACAACAGGTCATTTTCATTGAAATAATAGGTACAGTAGGGGCACTAAGTATCACTCAGCAGTAGAGAACATAATGAGCATACGTGAAGCCTGAGCTTAATCCCTGGCACCAAAGGATAATAATGGAAATGGTAAGAATTTTTAGAAATGATTAATAAGGAAAGATAGTACAACACAGGCCAGTGGCTTTCAAACTTAAACGTGTATCTGAATCACCTAGTATGCTTATTAGAATTAAGCTTGTGAGTCCTACACAGCTTATCTGATTCCACAGACCAAGATGGGAGCATGGGACCTGTGTATCTGCATTGATAACTACTGATAATACTACTGCTTCCGCTGTTGCTGCTGCTGATGACAAGGATGACGATGATGGTGATGATGGATGATGGCCACTAAGATTTGGGTCCACTCACCAGTCTGTTGTTATTGTGCTGCTACTTCTTTATCTGCCAACCAGTATTTATAAGAATGAGCTGAATTATGTACTTGTTGAGTACCTCAAGTCAAGGGGCACTCATGAAGCCTGTAGGACAGTTGTTAGCAAAGAGTCAAGCAAAAGGCATGGCCAGTCTCCTTGACCAAGGACATTCTCTACTAACAAATCCTATGCACGTGTACTGCTTCGTTTCATGGAATTCCAAAGCTTTGCTTCTTTAATTTCTCTTTCCTACTTGCATCATGTGGTTGAAATGCTAAGTTCAGTAACTAGCTTTCCCTCATTGACTGTTGCTTAAGAACAACCAAGTCCCATATAATGTCATTGATCATCTATGTAAAGGAAGTTACCAATTTGCTACATCTTCCCTTTAGTATTATTTCCTTATTATGTTAAGGACTTCACAGGCCATTTGTTTTCTAAAAGGAACATAAAAAGAAAGGATTTTAAAAAATAATTGAATAGACTCTGCGTTCAGCTGTTATTACCTGAGAAATGAAGGGCTGTCAGGGGAAAATGTTAACATTACCAACAAATGTTCACATCGTAGAAGTGACTCTAGGAGCTCTTATGAAGCAAAGAACATTTTATTTTTGCTGACAGGACCACCAAGTCTTTTCCAAATGTGATCATTCTTACCCTGAGCATTGCCAATGCAGTTCTCCAAACACAATTTATAACCATTTGCCCTCACAATCAAGTTTCTGTTTCAATATGTGTTACCCCTTCACAGTGCTTCATTTTTCTACAGACATTTTGCCCACAAAGTGTCACATGTCAGTATAAATCATACATGGAGTTTATTTTAAATGCAAAGCCCCTAGCTCATCTTACTAAGCCACTCACGAACTCACCTTATTTAACTTTTGAGACTAACCTTGTCAAAACTGCCATTTCTTACAAGAGGCACACTGATGAATGTTTAACAATCATCTCCCTGAAAGAAAAAAAAGAAAGAGAAAAAGAGGAAAGGAAAGGAAAAGAAAGGGAAGGGAAGGGAAGGGAAAGAAAGGAAAGGAAAGGAAAGGAAAGGAAAGGAAAGGAAAGGAAAGGAAAGGAAAGGAAAGGAAAGGAAGAAAGAGAATTCCTGCCACCTACATCGCCCTGAGTTATTGTGGTTGCAGTGTTTCTGAGTGTAATTTTTCCCACATTGGCAAATTTTAGTTGATATATATGAGATACTGGGGAATGCAAAGATGAGGAGAGGCTCTGGCTCCACAGGAAGACCTGGTGGGAGCTGTCACCAGGAGCTGTAAACATACACATAGATGGTGTAACTACAACACAGTCTGTGATTTCACATGAGAAAACTGCGTTCAAGCCTCCCTGCCTTTGCCAATGTTCTTTCCCAGCCATGGAAAACTTCTACTCCAAGACCCAGAAAAATGGTTAAATCTTTATTCATAGCTTTGCCACCACCTTCTGAGAGAACAGTTAATCACTCTTTTGTCTATATTCACCTAATACCTTAGAGGACTTCATTAGCTATTATATTACTTATGTGTATGTGTATGTGTCTCTGTGTTTGTACCTACCACAGCATCAGGCTCACAGCAAATCAGTAATTAATATTTTGTGAGCTGAAATAGAAATTCAATAAGCAAAATTCAGAAAGAAACATATTTTTCAAATAACAAAAGCAATTTAAAGCCTATTACAAGACAACCATTTTTAAAGTGAAATATTCAAGTAAGTGAATGATGCATGTAGCGTTTTTGTTTAGAGAATGTAATATTTAAATATGTAAAATATTTATATAATTCTCACTACATTTCAGAAATAATAAAAAAGCACCTCACAGGAGTAAAGCCACCCACTATAAACCAGAAAGTTAATTATTAATGAAGTAGAGGTCAAAATTTTTCTAATCTGCCTTTTCTATTGAAATATGAAATCAGTCTAATCCATACCCAGAAGCACTGCAAGCTGCTTACAGCACTGGGTATACAACAGTCACTTAATAAATATCACTGACTTTTTCCAGTCCCAGTCTGGTAAAGAGTAATTCTGTAATATTCACTTAATTCATTTCAGCCATTCAAGTCTGACAAACTAGTATAGAAATAGGACTTGAAAATTATGCTAAATTGTAAGGAGTATAATTTTCTAATTCAGCAGTATAGCACCATTTTAAATCCTTCATCTTATACAGACTGAGTGACCACTAACAGCTAACATTTATTGTCTTCTTAATATGTGCCAAACATATGCTCCACACTTGACAGACATGCCCCCATTCTTACAGCCATCTTAGGCATGCACTATTATTATTATCTATGTTTTTCATGTATGAGTTGTTAAGATGAAATACTGTGACTAAGGGCCCCCCACTAGCACACCGTAGAGTTGAGGTACAGTATGACATTGATAAACACTATGAAATACAGGTTCCTTTGTATAATAGAAATTAAACTAGTGAAGAGTCAGCATCAAGGCAGATACCAGGGACAAACATGTCAGAAAACTTGTCCCTGACTTCAGAAACTTCAAGGGCTTCTCAGTGACACCAGAGAACATTGATGTGTAATTACATATGAAGATGTACTAGTGCTTGGGACATCACATAAATTCAAAGACAGCAGGAGGTACTGCAGACATGTAGAGACAAAGAGGCACCAGCCGTGAAAGAACATGCTAAAACAGAAGAAAGCATTGTGTGTGTGTGTGTGTGTGTGTGTGTGTGTGTGTGTGTCTGTCTGTCTGTCTGTCTTAGAGAGAGAGGATGGAGGAAGTGTGTGTGTGTGTCTGTCTGTCTGTCTTAGAGAGAGAGGATGGAGGAAGTGTGTGTGTGTGTGTGTGTGTGTGTGTGTGTATGTGTGTGTGTAAGAATGTACTGAAACTGAGGAAAAACATTACAAGTGTGTGAGAGAGAGACAAAGAAAGAGAATTACTGAAAGTGAAGGAAAGCATTGCAAGTGTGTGTGTGTGTGTGTGTGTGTGTGTGTGTGTGTGTGAGAGAGAGAGAGAGAGAGAGCGACAGAACGAGAGAGAAAAGAGAGAGAGGTGTGATAGAGGGGGGATGTGAGTGTGAGGTGTGTGTGTGTGTGTGTGTGTTTGGGGTACAGAATGAAAGATAATGACAACATTCAAGATTATGGGTAACTGTACATGATAGGTGTAAGAGGTTAAGGTTATGTCTGAATAGCAGAGGGTCCTGAATATCAGGCTAAGGAAACTGAACCCTTTTCTCTACAGCTTGTAGATGGCTGTACAGAATGACCAAAAATTAAATGCTTCTAATATGTCATTCCCTGGCCCTGTTTAGTAAGGGAGAGTCTAGTTTCATAGTAGACAGAAGAGATAAAGTACATAGCCTCAAAAGATAGCATGAGCGCCACATACTTGCACGGCTCCAGGAATTGATAAAACTGTGACAGTGAAAGAAGGGAGAAATAAAATCACACAAACACACAGAAAAGCTGAGAGTGGGCAGAGCACAGAGGTGGGGTTATTGCATGTGGCTAAACAAGAAGGAAATGTTCTTATACACAGAAGAGGAGGAGGCAGGTTCAGCCAATCTTGATAAGAACAGTCTGTAGGAGAGCAGTCTATATGGGGAGCAGTCTTTAGCGATACACATCTGGGGGAGAAAGTATGGTGCACATTTTCTGCACAAGTTGTCAATTCAGAGTAGAGCAAGACTTTGCTATGTCTCTAAGCCTTGCCTGGAGAAGGCTTTGCTCCTCTCATGGTACTGGAACATTGGTCTTTGACATGGTCCTTCCCATCTCAAACAATATACTCAGGACCTCACTCACTTACAACATATGAGGACTTAGTGGGCTTAGAGGGACCCAAAGTCAGTGACTGCACTGACTAGGAGTCAAGCAGGGAGGCTCTGGATGGAGGTGACAGTTTGTGAATGTAGTCAGCCATTCATTGCTGATACTTTTAAGAGTGAGATGACATTGCAATAGATAAAAAAAACAGCAAATCTTCCAAGTGGAAGTAACCACCAGATTTGCATAGAAGTGGCAGGTAGAACGATGGATATGCCAATAGATGGATCCTTATCCACCCAATAAACCTTTGACCAAATCAAGGGGAAATGCAAAAAAAAAAAAAAAGAAAAAAAAGAAAAAAAATTTGAGGATATCAGTTCACAGGCAGTCAAAGTGGGAAGTAATGCTAGACATTCCATAGTCAATGCACCAAGCACTAGAACAAAGCCTGGAAAATAGAATGCAGCTCGACACCAAGGCTTTAAGTGATTCCTAATAAAAGTAGACAAAGAAACCATGACAATTTGAGGTAAGGGCAATGAGGGAGAAAGTGTAGATGCCTTTTATAATAAAATAAGTGAAGAAAACCTAGGTAGATGAAATAAAAAGGTAGAAGAGGATGGGATAGAAAAAAGGTTGTGGGAGAAGGTAGTTAATACTTTAAGAAAACAGTAAGGTTTAAGGAACAACAGGTAAGTGTTGAAGATACAATGGAAGTTACTTTCCTCTTCTGACACCACAGAAAACTGGGTTTGGGGGGAAAACACAGCTTGAAGTGCAAGAAAGAATACAGTTATTAGGGGAAAATCCTTTTAATAATTTACCTGCATCCAAAGTCGGTATGCCTGCCAAGTCATCACAATTGTTGTCTGATGGAAAGGCTTCCCCTAAAGGGAGCAGGTGTGGTTGGAGCTCATTCAAGATTGCAGTTGATGCTTCTTTTGGCAGACACCCACTTTTCTTCCGCCCTTCATTCTTCTGCTTCCGGCAGGTGCCCAATTGCTCCCCCAATCCTGAGGAATTGTATCCAGGTCTATACCCCTGGGGAGAATTCTCACAATTAAACTATTGAAAGTGTAGCCATTGCTGCCTTCCTAGCAGCAGTCAGGGAAGAGTGGATGCAGTGTTGGATTTCTGAGCAGTGAGTGAGTACCGCCCTCCTGTCCAGGCTATTTCTTTCAAAGGATTCTTCTGTACAACAGAATTTCCTGTCCAAGTGAGTAGTTTCTGGTGAAGGAGCACTCATTGAAAAATACAGGCAAAGGGGTTTCTGAAAGAGTCCTGATGGAATTATACTACTTGGTTAATCAGCATGTCCTTGATGTAGTCAGTGAAGAATAGGCACCACAGTAGAGGACTGATACTAGTCTGCCACATACTAGTGCTGATTAAATAAAGACTGTAACAAATAATTGCCATTAGTTTCCCCTTTCAAATATTCATAAGCAAAATTAATGTGGATGGTAAATTTTTAGTATGTATGTGATAGGTCTATCAACTTGACATAAGCACTAAGGGAAAAAGCCTCTAGATCAAACTCTCATGGAGATTATTTTGATCACATTAATTGATGTGGGAAGACTTGGCCCATTAAGGCCAACACTATTCTCTAGGTAAGAGATTTTGATCTCTATAAGAGAAGAAAGCAAACTGAGCATTCACAAATATTCTGACTTTATTTCTGTTCTTAACTGATGGAATTAGCTGTTTCAAACCCTGATGCTATGATTGCCCTGCAAAAAAATGGTCTGTAACCTAGAACTGTGAGCTAAAACAAACTCTTTCTCCTATAAGTTATTTTTGGTCAGTATATTTTATCATAACAAATGAATTCCAGACATGAGATAAATCATATCAGTAGTAAAGGCACTCTGGAAAAAAAAATAAGTGGGAAAAATAGATGACAGAAAATTAGATAGATGATAGATAAACATAAAGGTATAGAGGTAGATAGAAGATAGATGATGATGTAGATGATTGATAGATAAATAGATAAATGATAGATAGATGATAGGCAGATGAAAGATATAATGATAGATGATATATATGCATATATATAAGATAGGCATATAGATAGATATGATAGAAGATGATGACAATGATAGATAAATGATAGACAGATAAAAGATATGATAGACTATGATGGATAGATAATAGACAGATAATAAACAAGTAAATAAATTAGATAGATGATAGATAGACAGATAAATAGATAGATGATAGATAGATAAACATCAGAGGATCAAATAATTAGGATACATATTTGGGAGGCAGGCTGCTAAAACGTAAAAGCAAGGATTGATGCCACGTATTTGAGACAGAAATTCTTCTTCTTTAAGAAAACATCAATTTTGCTCTGAACAGTGTTCAGTGGCATGCATGAGATCTACTTGCTTTCCAGAGGGAAATCTCCTATAACTAAAGTCCACAGGTTGCAGATGCTAACTCCTTCTACAAACATTCATGCCGGTACCTAATACTGAATTTATGGATACTTTAGACTTGCCAAGTTGACACATAAAAAGTAACCATCAAGTGACCTAACTAGTCCATAGAGTAGTAAGTTAGTTTGGGGTTGTACTTACACAGAGTCATTTGCACAGTGGTGCTCTAGGGAAAGCCACAAGGGGATATCTGGCTTATATTTATGTAGCCAGAGGAGACCTTCCACAAGAGAAAATGTGTGAAAACCTAGGAGGACTCAGTAAAAGCAGGATATAAATTAAGAATCATTTAGAAGAAACAATCAGAACCTGAGAGTCTCAAGGGGCATGAATATTAATGGAAATGCAAAGCATTTTTATTTCTGTTTAGGCATCCAAGAAAGAGTGACCCAACAATACTGGAAGATTAGCAATACCCAGGGAGGTGACATAAAGTTACATAGATGTGAACTTCATGAAAGGAATGATGGTCCTCCCATCTGTTAAATTTTATTATTTTGTACTAATTATCTTATTTTTGCATGTGAATTAATTCTTAAATTTAAATGGTGTTCTAATTTCATCTTTGTTACTGTTTTTGATAATCCACTGACCAAAAACAAATGGGGGAGGGAAAGATTTATTCTAGCTCACAGGTCAGAGGCCATTGTTGAGGCAAGTCAAGGCAGGGACTCAAGAACCTGTAGGGAAAAACTGTGGAGAAACAATGCACGCTAGCATGAATTCAGGCTCTTGCTTAGCTAACTTCATAGACAGTCCAGTACTGTCTGTCCAGGGAGAGGTGCTGCTCCCAGTGGGCAGGGCCTTCCCACATCAATCAACCAGCAAGATGACCCCACCGACAGGCCCACATGCCACTCTGAATTGGGAATTTTATAATTGAGGCTCCCTTCTCAGAGGTGTCTAGTCTGTGTTGAGTTGACTAAAAATTGACAAATGGTAAGAACCAGATTCAACTTTCCTATGAATTTATCAGACTATGTAGCTATAATCAAGACATGATTGACAGCAAAGAGAAGAGGAAGAAGAAGGACCGCTAACTGTGCTGACTGTCTGCCAACACAGCTTACTCCGGGCTTTCTTCATTGTCTCCTTAGGATGCTCTGTAAAACAGAAATCCTGATTTTACACGTAAGGAAGTAGGGCTGGAGGAGATAAATATAATGCAAGACACAAGCCAACTCCCCTGGTGTAGACGAAGTCTCAGGGTGGCACTTCCAGCCTCCATACTCTTGACAAGGGGCAGTTCACAATCTACAAAGCCATCTCCGTTGAAAGAGCTCTCACCAATGTCACTAGTGTTGTAACTTAAGAAAAGTGGCACACGAGAGAAAGATGCCATGCCACAGGGTTCAAGCAGAGGGGTTTTTATTAGGGAAAGAGATCGGTCATAAAAGGGGGAAGGGAGGCCAGATTCTAGAGATAGGGACAGCAGTAGAGAGGAAAGAGGGGGAGTGAGGGAGAAAAAGGGAGAGAAGTTGGCAAAGATGAAGAAGAAGGAGGAAAAGGGGGATGAGGAGAAGAGAGGGACAGGCAGACAGAGGGAAAGAAAGAAAGAGAAGGATGGACGGATGGGAGGTGAGCAGGGCCATAGTGCAGGGAATATAGTGAATATACACAGGTGGTGCTCTTAGTGGCTGCTGCTGAGGGCTAATCCCGTCAGAACCCCAAGGACAGTTCAGTACTGATGCCTGAATACTAACAGTATCTTAGAGTGTCAATGAGTTGTCTTACAGAGACATAGGAAGATCAGACGAAGGGTGTGGGTTTGCAATGCTAGGCCAAGAATCATCCAAATTGGGCTGCACACTGATAATGCACGTTATTTTCCACCCCTCAAAGCTGTGTAAACTATTGCTTATGTCACTTACCCAGGGCTCTATCAGACAACCTTTTGTCTCAAATTTCTCTTAAAGTGGTACTTATAAAGCAAAGGACTTGTGTTCTCAACCTACACTTAGTGATTGAGGTCTAGTAGCAATACAAAGAAAATCACTTAAAATGAAAATTGCCTCACTAGCAGGAATAAAAAAAAAAGGCTAAGTGGGAAAATCATTCATTGGGGCAAACAGAAGTGAATTTTAGGCTCAGTCTCACCCCAGGCAGCTGTATAGAGGCCCACTCACAAATCAGAGACTGCCCATATAAGACAGGATTTTCATTTTATTTTGTTTATGTTGTTTTTTTACAAACACAGATGAATAGCCCATAACCATCAGCTCCCACTATATTAGGCAGTATAATGCAAAAATCAAAATGTAAGAGTCTCCATGTATTATCAAATCTATTAAGTCCAAAATAGTTCATTGATGACCAATTTCAAAGTGCTTAAACGGTGCAACTGTATCTTAGCTTATGTGAAAATCAATGCAAAAGCATAAATCACCCAAGAGTGTGCTGGAGCCTTCCAAAGACAGTCTGTAATTAGCAAACCATTGATTCAAATAGACAGGACCCTGAAAGCTACAGCGATGAGGCAGGTGAAAAGCCAGAGTCCCAGTCCTTTAGAATTAATCATTACTGTCCTGCCTCCTCCCTGTACCACACGTGGGACTTCTATCCAACCTTGTCATTTTACGTAGTTTGGGTGTGATCACTCAAGTCTGGCATCACAGAGAGATATAGAATGGTATGGTATAAAAGGGAAGAGAGAGGGGGGAGGGAAGGGAAAATAATGCAATGATATTATAATCTTAAAAATAAAATATTAAACTTTTTAAAGGAAAATGTATTATATAACTTATATATGATCTATTTTAAGATCATCACTATTACCCTGAATATTTCCAGTATCCTTTTTTTCTACCACCCTGTATTTTGGTCAATATTAAATAAAATCCAAGTGAAGATTGTGATTCACAGAACCACAGCATCTTTGAACCGAGAGGACGCTAAGGGCTCTTTTCATTTAGCTCCTGTGTCTGCAGAGGTAGGGAAGCATTGTCTCTGAAGCTGCAGAGAAGTAGATAGATGGCTAGAATCGTTGTATCATTTCCATGAAATGTTATTCTCCCTTATAGACTAATAGCACAGAGGGTTGACCTGGTGGTCTAAGTCTTTTACCTTAAAGTGATTGATCTAACTGTTAATTACACTATTTTCCAAAAGGAGATCTGACCTTCTCTAAGAAGGTTCTAGTTAGGCCTGGATGCATGCCACAAGCTGACATGTATTTGTAATTTATAAGCTAATAAATAATTCCTGTCTCCCTTCTTCCATATTCAAAATATTTAGTAGCCTCTATCCAAGGCAGACCTTCCCATTCATTGTTCAACATGCTCAGTTGCTCCCCATTGTGTCTGAAGATGGAAACGGTCATTTGGAGGGGTGCACTAATTATGGCCAGAAGTGGCATATGTCAACTTTGGACCAGCTCACTTTGTTGATTGTGTAACACTCTGCACTTTGTGTTCCCCTGCCTTTCGAATAAGGAAAGACAGGATAGATCCACATGGTCTGATCAACCTGGTCTATGGGTGACTATAAGAAGCAGAGCTGACCAGTATTGGAAGGAGGGTGAGTCCTGGAGTTGAGAGAGAGACATTTGTTACTGCATCGTTATTATATGTACTCTAACTTATTAAAAAAAAACCCAGAGGTCAAGCCTCTTAGGCATATTTTTAAGATTAAAAAAATATACACATACATTATTTAGGGACAATCTTACTTATTTTCTCATTTCTCTATTGATAGCACATTCAAATTTATTTATTAACTTAATGATTTTTATGACACATTTTTGGACAGCTGACTTGGCTACAGACATTTTTTTTTTTTTACCTAACTTGTAGTTACACAGTCATTAATATGTAATTTGAACTACAAATACAAAGTTTGTTTTATAAACAATTTACATAAAATGAAGAACGAAAGTAACTGGAGAAAAGGAACAAAGGGTGGAGCTGGCAGTTCCCAGTAGTACCCCCCAAAAAACACTATGGGGTTCATTTATATTGTATTAATCAAATATTCCCTGCAGATTGGTCACAGTAGAAACCAAAGCACATCTCCATGGTCAACACACACATGTACACACACACACACACATACCACATACATATTAACATACATACATACATATACATGCACACACATACACACAACACACACATACACAATGCACAAATACATACACATATTCACACACAGCACATACACACACTCATCCACACATACATACACATAAACCCACACACACTATATATACACACACAAAACATACACACCCACACATGCACTCTTGCAGGCACACACACTATTGCTGCCCTCCTCTCTTGGCTCTTGCTTCCGATTCCTTTTCTCCACTCCTACCTGTGGCATCTTTGCTATGTTGGACAAACCTTTTCATTAAGCAACAATAGTAGGTGCCTAGTTAATGCATCTTTATTAAAATTTCTTTGGCTTGGTATCTAATACCTGTTGTCTATTTATGAAGCTCTAGACCAATAAGAGCTCAAAGTGTGGCTTTTGGAAATTACAGGCAGCATAGGATATTAGGGACAAAGCAGAAGTGTAGTGAGATACTTACTTTGTCCGCACCCATTGCGGGTGGAGACAGGGGAAGTTACCTGGGGGGACTAGTTCTGAGGAGGAGCCCAAGCGCTCTCTTGCTTGCAGCACAGGGATAGGAGAGCATCCAGTGGCATCCTTGGGACCAGGAACCTGCTGGTGTTAGTGTATCTATGTTGTAAGTTATTTCTCCCTGAATAAACATCTATTCGGCCTATATGTTTCTCCTGATCCTTATTAAACTTCAATATGGAAGCTTCCCAGAAACATAACTGCACCTTCTACAGAATGGGTCATGAATTAGTCTGTGGTCAAGGACCACATCAGCATCCCCTGCGAGGGTAGGTGATAGGGACTCCAAGGCCCAAACCCTATTCCCAACTTGCTCTTTCAGAATTTTCACCAAGGGCTTAGAAATATGTGCTTTAGCAATCTTCCCAATAATGCTTAAGAATCACTTCATAGAGTCAGCCCACCAGCCTTCATGCATCTCTGTTTCCACATTCCTCTGGAACTCAGAAGGTGGCATCTCCCAGCCCAGCAGCTCCTGAGTGTGCACTAGTGAGCTGTTCTGAAGTCTTTCTCTGATTAGACCTCACTGATGGCAGTAGATGCAGCTCCATCCATGTGCTCAGGAACAGCCAGGCAATTGCCTTTTCTTAGGTAACTCAGATTAACAGGCTCTCTATGCTCAGTTTAGCAGTACTTCCCACCCCAAGAACCAGCCAGAATGGGAACACTCTGCTCTCTGTTCAGGCCAAGGGGCTTGCTTCCCAGACATCAGTTTGGGTAAGGGAGACCATGATCAACATAAGTCACTGCCTGTTCCCAGATTGTCACCGACCAGTAAGACAGTCTGTCCTGCTGCAATGCTCTGCTGGTTGGCCTGGCTCAGGCCCTGGCTGGGCAGCCACACAGGAAATTCTGTTCAGCAAGGATCAGGACATTTAGGAAAGCCTTTCCCTCCTGACCCCAGAGAGAAATGTCAGTGAAGTAAACTAGCACTTAAAGAGAAGTGGTGTGGAATATGTAAGAACCCACTGTGTAGCCCTTCAAACGGAGCTGGACTCTGAGTGTGCCCAGTGAAAGTCACTGTGTGGACAAGTGGTCCTAGGGAAGGGGAGCCTGGAAAAGCAGTCACACCTTTCCTGTCTTTGTATTTCAGATTAAAGGCGCCATAACTGTGTATGTGTCCTAAGAAACCTTCCACGAAAAAAATCAGATGCATATAATGAAGAAACATCGGTCCCCAGTAGCATAGTCTCTGTGGTAGCAATGGAGTCTGCTTCAAAATCCACTACAGGCAGGATAACAACACAAGCAATCACAGATTCTCTCTCTCTCTCTCTCTCTCTCTCTCTCTCTCTCTCTCTCTCTCTCTCTCTCTCTCTCTCTCTCTCACTCACTCATTCACTCTCCTCTCTCTGAAAGTAAAATCAGAGGGGAAAAACCCGTTCACATGATAGTGTTTTTAAAAGGAATGTTTTCAAACATTAAACTTTAAAGCCTCTGGCCATAAGATAAACTAGAATCCAAGTGTTCAAATGTGCAAACATGACCCTCCTAAAATTCCAATTTTGTTAAATGCTTTAATGCCATCCAATCCTATCAGATGAGATTTATAATAGATGTATGAGTAACAATAGTGGGGATAAAATGTTTTGGTAGCAATAGAAAAAGCCTGGTTGCCTCCCCAGCCTCAAAAAAATAAATCCATGCTGCCCATTATAACACCTGCTGCTCGCAATGAAGGGCTGAGCCAAGCAAGGCTTGCCCTTCCATCCAAATATCCATCTACCCGCAGAGAATTCAAGCTGTCCAGCCACACACCAGCTGCTTGCCTAGTTGCAGCAGAAAGTAAATCCTGCTTCCCTCATCCTTCCTCGTGCTTGTTTTCTCTGCCCCCACCTCTGTTGATGATGCAAAGCCAGTACTGTCTCAGCACCTACCATGAACCCATAATCAAAGACTTGAAGCTCTTCCAGCAAAGACTGGAGACTTCTTGCTTTCCCTCATGTGTACAACAGCAAGGAGACATACTAGCTTCTTCCCAGGGCTTTAGGGGAAGGAAGCCTTCTTTACAGGAAGGTTATGGACTGCTGGACTGTGAACCCACCTCTCACTCCACTTCTAGTCATTTTTTTCTAATTCATGATGAAGAAATGTCTCTCAGCATCTCACCTCTATTACAAATCTCATTTTCCTCCCACTCCTGTTTTCTTTCTCAAAACAGTTGTCTGTCCTATCTGGACTTTACTTATGATTTATCTGGTCTTATAGTTGCATATTTAAAATAACGACTGTAAGTGTTAAAGTTTAAATGCCCTTTGGTTTATTGTTGACTGATGAGTGACAGTGATCTTTGCCTCTTTAATTTTGTCTGTCTTCCATTCAGTCAGGACCCATACTAGTCCAGCTAATGGACAAGCACATAGTACTCTTTCAATTGATCATCACTTTATAATGATGACTCTATAGTATGAATAACATCTTTTAGTTGACCATGTTTGCAAGCTGTGGTGCCCTCTCACAGTTCTCACAACATCCTAGGGGATGTCCCTGACTATGTCTTCATCCAAGGCCACCCAGTCTATAAGGATGGAAATAGAGATCTAACCTTGCTGGTCACACCAGATAAGTATGGGAAATCATTTCTTAAAATTAAACTCTTCAGAAACAGTCTTCTTGTAATTTATGTAGATATTTTTGCACATGTTGGCAGAGGCTACTGGACCTTAAGTATCCAGGCTGTAATCAAATCCAGGCTTTAATCAAAATGGTAACTTCTGACTTTCAGATCTTACCTCTCAGAGAAGCCCTCTTTGACCAGTTTATTGAATCCAGCTACCTCCAACCCAAATGTACACAACTTCTGTTATACTTTATCCCAGCTCACTACTTAATTCTCAGCAATAAACCAAAGTCCTGCCTAAAGTCACCACAGACCTTATTCTTGACTTCAGTTCTTAATTCTCCCTTCAGCTAAACTTTTTTTCTATGAAACTTCCTGGTCTCTTCTTCCTTTAATTATAGGATGAAGCAGGGGTATCATTAAAGCCTTGGTGTGCATAATCCACTAGCATCCTACACTGCCAATCCTGAAGTCAAGGCAGAGAAAAAACAAGACAATGCAAACTTGTTTGGCAAATGGGAGAGAATTAACTGGTGCTTATGACCCAAACACTATACTAGAAAATCTCGGTAACCTGCTAGGCCATTGATGCTGAGAAATATTCTAAATTTCTCCTGGACTCGCTGAAAATATGATAGCATGTTCCAGATGTATGCCACTCTCAAGGAACTTATGTTGAGACCTAACTTTCAGGCTGATGGTATCAAGGGTCAGGGCTTTTAGAAATGATTAGATTGTAAGTTGCTATCTTCATGGATGGAATTAGTATTCTTAAAAAGGTCAAAAGGGTTTTTTTTAAATCTCTTTTTTCACGTGAGATAGGCACATCTTTGAAGCATACCTAGAATCCTTATCAGACACCCTCTGCAGGTGCCTTACCACAGTCTCCTGCATTTCAAGCAATAATTGTACACTGTGGATAAATTACTAAGTCTAAAGCATTTTGTTACAGATAGCAAACTTACTGAGACAGAGGCCCATGCTCGTCATGGTCTGAAATGTTTAGTAATGGAATAGAGACCTGCAAAGAACATGTTGAAAGCAGGTCAGAAAATCAAGGAAGGAAGTGTCTATCATTCCAGAGCTCAGGCAATGCTACTCACCAGTCCATAGCATTGATATAAGTTTGCTTCTTCCATCCCCATCTAAGACCTAGAGTGCTAAAGAGGATGGAAAGTTAACAGGCCAACTGGGATAAAAGATGGGAAACTATGAAAATGCTGGCTGGTGGGGGAGATTTTTGGTTTTGTTTGTTTGTTTGTTTTGTTTTGTTTTTTCTTGCTGGCTAACTGGAATTGGCTTTCTTTAAAAAAAAATCCATAGTTTTCCTTTTATTATTTGGATTTATCCAATGGTAGCTTCTTGAAGTTAGTAGATAAGTTGCTTAAAAGCCAAAGAAAATGACTGGTGTAAACGTGTTGGCTGAAACCTGGCTCCATCTGCACTACTGTTATACCAGCAATATGCCCCTAATAGTCACCTAAGCCTTCAAGCGCTATCCAATTGTTATTTTGTTGGTTGACTTAGAGGTTGTCTTGTAGATCTGTATAATGAAGAATGCTGGGCTTTTTGTCTGGATGACAGAATACATTTCCCACCAAGTCAGGCCCATTCTGTTTATCAGTCTCCTCTCTCTGTTCTCTCTATTCCACCCCACAGCTTTCACTCATGTTACTGCTTAGCCTCCCAGGTCCCAGTTTTACCTACTCTAATCCATTTAACAAGCAAAGTGACTTTTCTGAAGAACTATTCGAGCCAGGATACCTGGATATTTAATTGCCATTATCATCTAAATGTGAAGATTGAACTCTGTATTTGCAATGAATTACTATTGGACAACCCAGCAGAAAGTCACTTAGTTGTCCCAAGCCTTGGGCTTCACATCTAAGAATCGTAATAATAATGACAAATAATTATTGACAAAGTTATTATAGATTATTAACCCATATAAATCAAACAATACAGTAATTCAATAGGGGCTAAGTAAACGATAGTCCTGTTATTAACATTAGGATAGTTGGTATGACAATTGGTTTTATTTATTTTTTCTTTTTTTCATTTAAATTTGAAAAAAGGTTGTTTTACTTGTCAACCCTAGTTCCCTCACCCTCCTAACCTCTCCTATCACCCCCACCAAACCCCAGCTATCATCCTGGAGTGCATGAGCTCTCCCTTGTTCGGGTCAGCTGATTCTGTGGGTTTCTCCAACCTGGTCTTGACCCTTTTGCTCATCAATCCTCCCTCTCTGCAATCAAACTGGAATTCAGCTAGTGTTTAGCTGTAGGTGTCTGCTTCTGCTTCCATTAGCTACTAGATCAAGGTTCTAGAATAGCATACAAGGTAGACATCAATCTCATTATTGGGGAAGGACATTTAAGGTAGCCTCTCCACTATTGCTTAGATTGTTAGTTGGGGTCATCCTTGTAGATCTCTGGACATTTCCCTAGTGCCAGATTTTTTTAAATTTAAATATATTTAAATGTTCTTACATATAGATCCCAGTTCCCTCTCCCTCCCTCCATTCCATGGTCCCAAACACCTCCCCTTTCCATTCCATTCCTAACCCACTCCACAGAGAGGGTGAGGCCTTCCAGGAGGGACCACCAAATCTGTCAAGTCATTTGGAGGAGTAGGGTCTAGACTCTCCCTCCTGTCTCTAGGCTAAGGGAGTATCCCTCCATAGGGAATGTGTTCCCAAAGTCCTTTCATGCACCAGGGATACAATCTGGTTCCACTGTTAGAGGTCCCGTAGACTGCTCAGGCCTTCTGACTGAGACCCATGTTCAGGGGGTCTGGGTTGGTTCAATGCTGGTTTCTTAGCTATCAGTCTAGGGATCCATGAACTCCCCATTGTTCAGGTCAGCTGTTTCTGTGGGTTTCTTCAGCCTGGTCTTGACCACTTTTCTTATCATTCCTCCCTTTCTGCAACTGGATTCCAGGAGTTTGGCTCAGTGTTTAAGTGCAGGTGTCTGCTTCTGTTCCCAACATTCTAGATCGTTCTAGGATGGCATATAAATTATCAATCTCATTATCAGGGAAGGACATTTAAGGTAGCCTCTTCACTTTTGCTCATTGTTAGTTGAGGTCATCCTTGTAAATCTCTGGACATTTTTCTAGAGTCAGTTTTCTCTTCAAATTTATAATGGCTCCCTCTATTATGGTATCTCTCTTTTTGCTCTCCTCTATTCATCCCTGATTCAATCTTCCTGGTCCCTCATGCTCTCTCCTCACCTTCTCTTTCTCCTAACTCCCTCTCCACTCACTGCCGCGCCCCCTCCCAACTTACTCAGAAGATCTTGCTCCTTTTCCCTTCTGTGAGGAACCTTGTACAATTCTCTTAGATTCCTCCTTGTATCCTAGTTACTCTGGCAGTGCGAATTGTAAGCTGGTGATCCTTTGCTCTATGTCTAAATTCCATATATGAATAAGTACATACCATGTTCCTCTTTTTGTGACTGGGTTATCTCACTCACGATGGTTTCTTTAGTTCTATCCCTGTCCATTTGGTTGTAAATTCCAAGATTCCATTGTTTGTTTGTTTGCTGTTGTTTTTTTCTGCTGAGTAGTACTCTACTGTGTAAATGTACCACATCTTCTTTATCCATTTTTCAGTTGAGGGACATCTAGGTTGCTTCCAGATTCTTGTTATTACAAATAATTCTGCTATGAATATGATTGAACAGATGTCTTTGTTGCATAGATGTGGATCATTTGTGTCTATGCCTAAGACCTGCCGGGTGGAGGAATTTCCACACTGATCTCCAAAGTGACTGTACATGTTTGCACACCCGCCAGCAGTGAAGGAGCATTCCTCTTTCTCCACATCCTCTCCAGTATAAGCTGTCATTGGAATTTCTGATTTTAGCCATTCTGACAGGAGTAAGATGGTATCTCAGGCTTGTTATGATGTGCATTTACTTGATGGCTAAAGATGTTGAGCACTTTCTTAAGTGTCTTTCAGCCATTTAGGATTCCTCTATTAAGAATTCTCTATTGAGTTCTGTACCCCACTTTTTAATAGGGTTATTTGGTGTTTTTGTGACTAGTTTTTTGTGTTCTTGTATATTTTGGAGATCAGTCCTCTGTCAGGTGTGGGGTTGGTGAAAATCTTTTCCCAGTCTGTGGGCTGCTGTTTGGCCTTGTCAACTGTGTCTTTGCCCTATAGAACCTTCTCAGTTTCAGGAGGTTCCCTTTATTAATTGTCTATTTCAGTGTCTGTGCTACTGGAGTTATGTTCAAGATGCAGTATCCTGTACCAATTCGTTTAAGGGTACCTACCACTTTCTCTTTTAAGAGGTTCAGTGTGGCTGGATTTATGTTGAGGTCTTTGATCCATTTGGACTTTAGTTTTGTGCATGGTCTATCTGCAATCTTCTACACACCATCATCCAGTTGTCCCAGCACCATTTGTTGAAGATGATTTTTTCCTTCCTTTGTATACTTTTAGCTGAATTGTCAAAATGCAGGTGTTTGTAGGTGTGTGGCTTAATATCAGGATTTTTTATTCTATTCCTTTGGTCTACCTGTCTATTTTTGTGCCAATACCAAGCTGTTTTCAGGACTATAGCTCTATAGTAGAGCTTGAAGTCAGAGATGGCAATGCCTCCTGAAGTTTCTTTATTGTACAGGATTATTTTGGCTACCTGGGTCTTTTGGTTTTCCATATAAATTTGAGTATTATCCTTTCAAGGTCAGTGAAGAATTGTGCTGGGATTTTGATGGGGATTGTACTGAATCTGTAGATTGTCTTTGGCAAGATTGTCATTTTTACTATGTTGATCTTACCTACCCAAGAGCATGGGAGATCTTCCCATTTTCTGGTATCTTCTTTAATTTCTTTCCTAAAAGACACAAAGTTTTTGCTATGTAGGTATTTCACTTGTTAGCGTTACCCCGAGTTATTTTACATTGTTTGTGGCTATTGTAAAGGATGATGTTTCTGATTTCCTTCTCAGCCCCTTTTATTGTCTGTATATAATAGGGCTACTGAGAGTTTTTTCTTTAGTTACTCTTGTTTCCTGCCAATTTGCTGCAAGTGTTTATCAGCTGTAGGAGTTCCCTGAGTCACTTAAGTAAACTATCATATCATCTGCAAATAGTGAAACTTTGACTTCTTTCTTTCCAATTTGTATCCCCTTGATCTCCTTTTGTTGTCTTATTGCTCTAGCTAGAACTTCAAGTACAATTTTGAAGAGACATGGAGAGAGTGGGCAGCCTTGTCCTGTTCCTGATTTTAGAGGAATCGCCTTAAGCTTCTCTTCATTTAGTTTGATGTTGGCTGTTGGTTTACTGTATATTGCTTTTATTATGTTTAGATGACGGGAGATGTCATTTTATAAATATATTTCTCTTATTGGTTAATGAATAAATCACTGTTGCCCAATAGGAAAGCACAATAGGCAGGACTAGGAGACAAAAAGGATTCAGGAATTAGTAGGGAGGAGTTTCAAGATGTAGAACAGGGAGAGCAAAATTCTGGCCCCTCTCTCCAGGATGATAAAACCACGTGGAAATATTTAGATTGGTAGAAATGGGTTAATATTTAAGACTGAGCTAGCCAGTAAGAAATGCTAATAACAGGCCAACAAAATTATATCTATATGGTGTCTCTGTGTGTTATTTGGAGCTGATGCAGCTCTGGGAGCAGACCAGCAGGAAAACATACTTGTAACATTTAGGTATGTTCCTATTATCCCTGATCTCTCCAAGACCTGTATCATGAAAGAGTATTGAATTTTGTCAAAGACTTTTTCAACATCTAGTGAGATGATTATATAATTTTTTCTTTTCCAGTTTGTTTATATGGTGGATCACATTGACAGATTTTTGTATGTTAACCCATCTCTGGTCATGGCGGATGATTTCTCTGATATGTTCTTGGATTTTATTTGCCAGTATTTTATCAAGTATTTTTTGCATCAATGTTCATGAAGCATATTGGTCTGTAGTTCTCTTTCTTAGTTGTGTCTTTGTGTGGCTTAGGTACCAGGTAATTTTAGCTTCATAAAAAGAGTTTGGTAATGTTCCTTCTGTTTCTATTATGTGGAACCCTTCGAGGAGTATTAGTATTAGAGCTTCCTTAAATTTCTGGTAGAATTGTGCACTGAAACCATCTGGCCCTGAGGTTTTTTTTTTTTTTTTTTTTTTTTTTGGTTGGGAGGCTTTTGATGACTGCTTCTATTTCATTAGGTGTCGTAGGTCTGTTTAAATCTGTTCTTGACTTAATTTTGTTAAGTGAGAGCTATCCAGAAATTTGTCCATTTCCTTTGAATTTTTAACTTTTATGGAGTAAAGGCTTTCAAAGTATGACCTGAAGATTCTCTGGATTTCCTCAGGTCCATTGTTATGTCCCCCTTTTCATTTTTGATTTTGCTGATTTGTATGTTCTCTCTCTGCTTTTTGGTTAATTTGGATAAAGGTTTGTTTGCCTTGTTGATTTTCTCAGAGAACCAACTTTTTGTTACATTGATTCTTTTATTGTTTTCCTAGTTTCTATTTTATTGATTTCAGCCCTCAAATTGATTATTTCCTGGCATCTACTCCTCCGGGGTGAGTTTGCTTCTTTTTGTTCTAGGGCTTTCAGTTGTGCTGTTAATTCTCTAATGTGAGATTTTTCTTAAAACCTACAATGGCTCCCTCTATTATGGTATCTCTTTCGTTACTCTCCTCTATTCTTTCCATGACTCAATTTTCCTGTTCCCTCATGCCCTCCTCTCCCCTCCTCTTCTTCCCTTCTCTTTCTCCTAACTCCCTCTCAGAACCTGGAAGCAACCTAGATGTCCCTCGACTGAAGAATGGATGGAGAAAATGTGGTACATTTACACAATGGAGTACTACTCAGTGTATGTGTGTGTGGGGGGGGGGATGGAATCCTGAAATTACAGGGAAATAGATGGAACTAGAACCATCCTGAGTGAGATAACCCAGGCACAAAAAGACAAACACGGTATGTACTCACTCATATATGGACTTTAGACATAGAACAAAGGATTACCAGCCTACAATTCATACCACCAGAAAAACTAGGAAACAAGCAAGACCCTAAGAGATACATACATGGTCTCCCGGAGAAGGGGAAAGGGGCAAGATCTCCCAAGCAAATTGGGGTGATTAGTTTTAACTGTAATGTTGTTCCATGTAAACTCACTAGAAAGAGAGTCTGGATGAAGGAATCTCCCTATCTTATTTGTTTGACCTGTAAGTTACTTTCTTCATTGGGTTCATTGAGATTGAACGTGGGGTGTCACCATTTCGTGGGCTGTGTTCCAAGTGCATAGGAAGCATAAGCTTCCCATCTCTCTGCTCTTGCCTAGATGTTTCCAGTCCCTGTCACCTTGACTGTGATGAACTGCAACTTGGAATTGCGAGCTAAAGTAAACCCTCTCTCCCTGTGATGCTTTTGGTCAGATCATTTTGTCACAGCAACAGAAATGAAGCTATAATAGCTGACAAGAATGAATATGGTTTTTCATGGGGATAAATACTTGAAAGAGAAGGACAAGAAAGCTCAGAAGTTGGATAGATGAGAAGGAGAATTAGCCACTTAATGGCAGTCTATGTGATATTGAGCTTCACCATGCAGGTGCTGTCTTCCTGGACTTTATCCCATGTTTGCTCTCATATTTAGACATGGATGATACATGGTAGGGGAACCTCTATACTTCCCTTTGAGCCTGATAAAGGTATTAGTCATGTAGGCATCAATGCTGGAATACATTTTATTTATTTGGTTCAAGGCTCTTAAATGTCACCAAGAGCTTGGTTATATTCAGAACTAACTCTAGCAATAATTGCTAGGGGTCCTGAAGGGTGTTTCTATCTTCATGTCCAGTAAGAAATGGGTTCTCTTCATCCCTGTGTATCCAAGCTTAAGGCCTCCATATGCCCTGGCAGCTCAGGGAAAGGACACAGAGCTCAAACTATATCAGAAAGATTCACGCCTAGGATATTTGTGTGACCTTTAGTCAGTCACTGTTGTGGAGATGTGGGATATATTGCTTTATTTCAATAATGGGCTAGCCAGGGAAACAGGAATTAAGGTTGATCTCATTATCAGGCTGAAAATTGACACAGAAAAGATTTTTCATAGACTGTGGACATACTATTCAAGGAAGGGAATGGATTCATCCTGGCTAAGAATGATGTCTGGAAGGTACGGAAGCATCCTAGAAGAAGAGTTTATCCTCAGCAGAAAACCAAAGTGGCCCAAGGACTATGTCAGGAGAGAGTGAAGTGTGGGATTGTCACAAGAACATTACCTTTAGACTGCATTTCAAAATGCTATTTACAGTAACTCCAAAACAGAAACAATTAGGACTCAGACCCAGAACTTCCAATTCTGAATTACATGACCTAATAATTCAGTGAATTTTAACCATAATTGAAAAAACAAAACTTCATAGCAGCTAGAAAATTTGTGAGTAATAGATCTGAAAGTAGACTTATCAAAGCCATGTGCATATGTAATGTGTAGCCATATCATATAATATGTGTGTGTGTAATTATTACAACTATATTTAGCATCTTCTAATCAGTTGCACCCATGAGATGGGAGACAATAGTGAGGTCTTGTTAATCTCTGTGCCTCAAAGCTCATTTTTTCATTTGAATCCTTAACTTTTGCAGCATATGAACTCCTTGTATTTATTTTTAGGCACTCCGCTCCAAGCTGCCTGCATCATGTCAGTGTTTGCTGTGCTAACTTTGCATCTAAAGGTTATTCAACACACTCAGATATGAAAACGCACTCACACTTTTACCTCAAAGAAATTGTGCTTGGATTCTGCTGTATGTTCTGATGGTGGTAAATGTCAGAAAATACTGGAGATATAAAGTACTGGGAGTTGTGCTACAACTCTGCCCTAGATTGTCTGTACTGTTGAAGGATATGAAGACGTCACTGCTCCTGAGCTCAGAGCTGGCATTCTGGTGTCAGTCTGTTAGATTTCTGGGGAGAATGTAGATTGGGAGATAGTAAGATAAAGCAGTGATTATTTCTCTCTGTGTGCAATACATGGAGCCAGAGCTGAGAGGAAAAGAACCCTCAAAGGTGCCTGAGAGGCTGAGAGAGGACATGAGCAGTGAAGGAATTCTTGGCTGAGAGTATCAAGCATCTTGTTGCTTGGCATTTAATTCTCATGTCAACCTTAAATGTGACAATATTACTTCAGTTCTGTGAACAAGGAAATTAGGTCTTGAACAAGTCAAATTGTTGGGCATAGGGAAAAGCCCTGGTGGCAAAAGTGAACTTTCAACTCTACCCTTAAGCCAGCCATGATGTCAAAGCTTCTCTCTAGTGGAAGATGTCCCCTATTTGCTTCTGGTTTTGTCCAGTGTTTCAAAGCATAGCAGGATCCTGTCATTACTGCTGCTTCACTCATGAGTTGAGAGAAGAGCCAAGCCACTCCCTAACTTTAAAGCAGCAGAGAGAGTCAAGAAACATGTAGCATTCAGTCAGAGATGCTCACAGGTGGAGCCAGATATCTCTCCATCAAAGCTACATACACAGAGAGAGAGAGAGAGACAGAGACAGAGACACAGAGAGACAGAGACAGAGAGAAAAACACACAAAGAGAAACACACACAGGGAGAGAGAGAGAGAGAGAGAGATGCAGAGACACAGTCACCTACTGTATCAAGGCAGGAGAAGGAGCAACTTTTAAAATAGTCTTGAAAAACCCTTCTTTGTTCAGAAATGAAATTGATTTGCTTTTTGTTTCCACTCAAAGAGCAAAAGATGATATATTTCAGGGTCTCCAGACACACACACATACACACACACACACACACACACACACACACACACGAGAGAGAGAGAGAGAGAGAGAGAGATTTATTTTTAATGGTAGCAATAAGTGTTATTAGTATGTCATAATATTAAAATTACCTCATTTTATCCACAAGAGCCACAAGCTATGATAATTATTATTAACAAATAAGAGAGCATAATCTTCCTGGATAGCCAGTTTGCAACCCTAAGTGTCTGATTTCGCACTGCACGGGTACATACCGTTCCAATGGTCAGAGGTATCTTCTCAGTCATGATCTACAGTCTTTGGTCATGGTTAAATCCAGCCAGTGCCTGTTCTTTGTAATGACACTGGAATGAGCTTACAATCCTTTACTTGAGTGTCTTTACAGGTGGCTCCATGCTCCAGGTGACACAAAGAGTGGGTACCCTGCAAATCTAACAATAATCATTACTTGATGCTTTACAGAGAAAGTTCCAGCTTCTGACCTACATTGTGTGACAATGCATTCCAGGCAAAAGATTGATTGGAATATCACAGTGCATTATTGGCAATAGCCATCCTACATCCACTAATTTGAGTCTTTTGAAAGAATTTCCTGAATATTCTGAAGGAATTTCTTTTCCTCCTATCTGCTGGCAGTGGGACTCAGCTGACCTTTGCCATGTGCCTACCATTTTTAAGTATGGTAATTCTGGTGTTTGGCTCAATTAAACCCTCCTTGTAAGAAATACCAAGTGATAGAACTGGAGAAATACTGGGCCACTAAGGTCTGGGTCCCCAGCACTCACCTGGCACTTCATAACCATCTGAAATCCAGTGCCATGGGTTCTGATGCTTTCTTCTGGCCTTCATGGGTTCCAGCATGCACAGGGTATATAGAAACTCATGCAAGCTCACAAATATGCATATAAAATAAATTTCAAAGGGTAATATCAAGTGAATCCTTGGCTGGAGAATAGACCATGATGAAAACTCTCTAACAACCAGCAGAAAATCCTCTATCAGACAAAGACTGATACTTCCACCCACTCCTCCATTGATTAAGGACAAAAGTGCAGAGTCTGGTGATACCAGATGGTGCTCACTGATGTGCCCAGCCAATGTCATGATGTTCCAACAGCACTGGTCTACCTTGTGACATTACCAAATAATTTTAATTCTCCTTTCCCGAAGACTCCAATTATAAACCAATTCCCTTCAGATTAAGTACACTTTGATAGCAATTCCCTTATACCAAAAAATATAGCCCAAGATAATGGGCTGTGAGTATAGTTTCAATGCTAATAAGAGGCAGTTAAACAGCCCTGAGAAGTTCATTCCGACTACATTTTCATTGCCATGATAAACAGTGCATAATGCCCTTCAATTATAGTCTTAATGTAAAAAAAAATGAAGTTCTATGACAATTTATCCCAACTAAATTGTAATTCCATTTCTAGGATGTTGCCCTTTTAATAAATAAAAATTCCACTCATCCATTCCATCGTCCTCAGCTTAGGTGTTGACAGTTGGATGAATTGCAGGAAAGAGGGCTGCTGATGAAATCAGTGCTATCTCTATCAGTAAGTTAGTGAGAATTGCTCAGCCACCAAGCTTGAATTGAGCCTCTTTCTTGCTCTCTGGAAGTACTACAAATAAAACATTATTGATGACTGACTCATAAATGGAATTGTGGGTTTTAGCCTGTCAAGACCAACAAAATGAGGAGACACATTTAGAGAAGCCCCTAAGACATATGAGAAAGCTTGTGTGTAAATGCCTTATTGTTGCACACATTCATTCATAAAACACACCTGCATACATCTGCAACTCTCTGCATTTCGTTAACTTAGCAAGGCAATGACCATCAACCTGATCAAGTAACTGAACATCACAAGCAGCCCAGAATCCTCTGCTGAAGGATATTCATAGCTACACTCCTGGTGGTACTGACTCACATTGCTGCTTTTATTTCAAATGAATACAATCAAACACTTCTGATTATTCACTCAGCATTCTGTTTTCTAGATTTGTCTATATCATTGTGTGTGTGTGTGTGTGTGTGTGTGTGTGTGTGTGTGTGTGTGTGTGTGTTTCATTTTATAAGCCATGTCTCCATGACTATACACATTAACTCAAAGAAGGAAGAGGTATCTGTATAAGTTTTGTACAGGGACTGTGGTGATACTTTGTGCTTTAACAAATAAAGCTTGCCTGAAGATAAGAGTGCAGAACTAGTCACTAGTTAGCCATAGAGGCCAGGTAATGGTGGCTTACACCTTTAATCCCAGCACTTGGGAGGCAGAGACAGATGCATCTTTGTGAGCTCAATGTCAGCCTGGGCTATAAAAGATTGATCTAGTCTAAAAGAGAAACAGAGCCAAGTGGTGTTGGCTCACACCTCTAATCCCAGCACTAGGGAGGTGGAGACAGGAGTGATATGGCTGGACATGGGCAGAAATATAAGGCAGGAGGAGACAGGAGCCCATTGCATTCAGTCTGAGGATTCCTAGGGACAGGATCACCCCTTTGGTCTGAGGCTGTTTCTTTACTTCCCTGACCTTTCAATATTTACCCTGATATCTCACTCTGGGTTTTTATTATTAAGACCAATTAGAATTGGCACTACAGGGATGGCGACATTCTGTCGTGGATGGTGGAAGCGCTCAGAAGGCCCCACCTTTTCCAGAATATTTACAGACACTTAACAGTTGCTGAGCAGGAGTCATATTCCTTAGTAGTATAGTGACTGTTAAATTGCCTTTGCTTAAGTAAATAAAGTCTCCTAATCCAAATTTATATAGGCAATAGCCCTAATTAAATGCAGCTGCCAACAAACAAAAGTCATGAAGGTAGAAGGGAAATTTGTTGTGAAGAAATGGGTTGGTAGATGGACAAGAGAGGATAATTTGGGGATTGTGGTCAATGTAAATTATCTGGATGCCTGTAATTGCTAAAAGAATAATAAAAGAATTTTAGGAATGGCCTACTGGTTAGTTTTTGTTGGCTTGACATAAGCTAGAGTCAGCTGGGAAGAGGGAACCTAAATTGAGAAAATGCCTGCATCAGATTGGCCTTGATTAATGATTGATGTGGGAGGGTCTGGTACACTATACCCCTGGGCAGATGGTCCTGGGTTGTATAAGAAAGCCAGCTGAGCAAACCATGTGCAACAAGCCAGTAAACAGTGTCCCTCTGTGGTCTCTGATTGAGTTCCTGCTTCTGGGTTCTTGCTGTGAGTCCCTACCTAGGCTTCTTTGATGACAAACTTTAACTTATAATCCTAATAAACTCTTTCCTCCCCAAACAGCTTTTTGGGCAAGAACGTTTTATCACAGCAACAGAGGCCAAACTGGGAGAGATCAGGGAGGGGAGTCCCAAAATTCTTTGCTCTATTTTAACAACGTTATTATTTTTCACAACTTTATTTAAGAGTAGCACAGAAGAGTACAATTGAATGAATGCCACACTTACAATTTAAAGGTATCTGCTTGGAACACTTAGTTTTAAAGGACTCGAAGTTCTATGTATGAAATGTTTATGACAGATTATGGGGTTAATAGGGGAAAAAGGAAAAAAACTCAGAATTGTTAGATGAACAGACAGTTGGACTAAAACTGGCTTTTCGTATGAAGGCGTCAGACAGGATGCACTTCAGGACGCTATGTTTAGTGAAGAGTGTGATGAAAGCTTACATATTGTATGTGTCCATCCCTGTAGCATCCTCAACACAAGCACAGAGATGAAGAACAAATTAGTGGGTGCTGAGAGAAAGGGATGGATGAGGGGCAGGGAGTGGGGAGCTGGTCTGACTGATAGTTCAATCCGTGTGTCTGCAGGTTATCTGAAGTTCAAATGGGGCTGAGTGATCTCTACTCTGTGTAGCGCCCTGTGTAAGCACCTCTGAACACAAGCCTCACTTCCTCAGATGGCCTCGGCCTCCTGACCTTGGCTCTCACTCTTGACAGTAACAACATTTCTAGTCTAACTCAACCTGTTCTTGTTTACTAATATTGGAAATTGAAACCAGGCTTTCTCCAGGGGCACAATTCCCACTGTTTGTTACTTACCTGCCCCTTGTAAACCACCAGGCTGAGTGTCAAGTAGGTATCTCCGCAAGCATGTCACCTCTGTCCCCCTAGACATCAGATTACGCCAGTCATTCTCCTTTCTTCTTCTAAGCATCTATGGCCACCTTCATCTAACTCTTTAAAACATTCCTTTCACTACAGTCTTTTTATACAAGTGATTTCAATGTCCAGGCAGATAAAAAACTTCAAAAGTCTGGGTTCTCATTTCTCCAAACTCGTCACACTATTTCTGACATCTTTTCCTACCTTAGATGTTTTGCTCCCTCCAACTGAAACCTCCATGTAAATTCCCCCTCTCCACTCACCATCTGTAGTCTTTATAGCTGACATACATCATACCTGAGTTCTGCACTGGCATCCATTCCCCATCACCCTAGTTTATGAACTGCCTTTGGCTCCTCACGTCTCCATACCCTTTGGTCTTAATGCAGTTCTGTGGCCACTCATAGTCTCTTCTTCGCTCATGCTCCACCCCCTCTGTCCCTTGGGCCCACTCACGTAAAAACTGCAACTCTGGCTACAGTCAACCCTCTCCCTGTCCTCACCTGCACCGGTGAAACTAAATGAAGCTGGAAATAAGCACAGGACTGCTGACTGACCTCACTTTAAATTCGAGCTCAGTCTCCACAAGAGAGCCCTTTATGAGCCAGACAATCATCATGCCGCTCCCCAGTCCACTCACTGGCCTGCTTTCTGAGGTGACTTCTTGTAACTTCTCCTCTCGACTGAAATACTAAAGATTCTCCCATGTCTCAAACATTTTGCTGAAAAAAAAATAGGGCCAGTCAGATAAGAGGTTCCAGAAGTGCCCCTGTGCCCACCCCCACACCTCCACCTGACAGGGTCACATGGCTCTACCTTCCTTTGTACTGAGTGGATTTTCTGCACTTAGAAAGTTCCTAGAATTTTCTTTTCTCTCTCCTACGATAACTCTTGCCTCTGAATCTTCCTCAAGAGTGCACCCATATCTAAACAGAAAGAACTTGAAGCCGACACTTCTTGCCAGGTAATACCTTATTTTCCCCCCTCCCTTCACAACTTAACCTTAGGCATTCTTCTCCATCCTAAGTACCACTTCTCACATGTTCTTTGAACTCCCTCTAGTCAGGGTTTGTTCTAGTACTTGACGCAAGTCCTTGTCAAAGCTACAAATGCTATCCATGTCCTAAACCCAATGCCTACATCTCATTCTTTGCCTACCTGGTCAACTGGCAATAGTCTTTGGACATTTGATTTTGCAATGCAATCACTGCTGACTAACCTTAAGCCTGAGACCTTCCTGCCTCAGCTCCCACTACTGGGAGCATGTTCTTCAAACATCTTTTTCCTTTAGCTTCTCTGTGCTTTTTCTTGTTTCACTGGTCAGATGCTTTTCATCTCCTCTGATGGATTTTCCTTATGCTTCAAGTTCATCTCCAATGCTGGAAAGTCATCATGTCTCAAAGTACAGTTCTGCTGCTATTGTTTCCCTAGGCAATTTTTCCTCTGGTGAGTTTCCTCTGGCTTCCTCTGGTGAGTGACAATTTCTCAGCCACTGAGACCACATCACCTCTACTCGGCTGCACGGCACCCTCGAAATTTGCAACACTTCCCTTGGCTGGCAGATAGCTGTCTCCACTTCAAGGTGGAAAATGGAGCTCTTGGTCAGATCATCTCCGGTTTACAAACGTCTTCTGCTTTTCTGCAGTGGACAGCACAGTCAGCTGGCTCACAACTGCCCCATGCAGAGACAAAGTATCTGTGCAATGCCCAGCTACAAACTGGTCATCTGTATCACACTCCTCCCCTAAAGCTCAGGGACCATTTTCAAAGAGATGTTCCAGAGGTTGGGGAGGACTAGACCAAAACAGTGTCTTTTGGACATATGACAGGACCATGACACTGATGAGCTCAAGCACCTGCAGTCACCTGATAAAGACCAAGCCAGGCAACATCGAGTAGAAGGGGATTTGAGTTCCCAGTCCTAGCTGTGATATTGACAGTGGTGGATGTTGGGAGCAGAGAGTGAGTTTTCTTTAAGGATATCGACATTGGTAGCTTATTCATGATCCAGTGGATGGCCCCATACCCATGAGAAAATGGGCAACCCAAAACAGAATCACAAGCTTAAATAGAAGCAGCCTGAGGATATGAAGAAATGCTATATTTAAATTAAAAATTCTGCCCTTCCCACTTGTCTCTATTCACACTTGCTACGGTACCACAGACAAACTTTGTTCTACTTTCTGTCACACACTTGATGGATGAGCTACCATCTTTTCAAATATCTCCAATCACATTGTAGCAATTTTACTGCCGCTAATTTAGTCCAGTTATCTCTCACTTGATCATCTCCCACCTAACCTACTCTCCTCTGTGCTTGTCTCCTGCACTGTCTCCCAGTCCAGCAACTAGAATGGTACAGAACGTGTCTGAGCTGTCAAATTTCTCATCCAAAGCCTCTGAAGGAAGAGTTTCTCTTTAGGACAGATCCGCATTCAACACACAACACAGTTAACTCATTAAGATTTTCTCTCTCTTTCCCTCTCTTCCTGTCTCTCTTTCTCTTTGTCTTCCCTTCCCCCTTTCCTCCCTCCTTCCTCCCATCCCTTCCCCATCTGCACTCAATGGAAAGCCTGCCTTCCCCCCAATATATCACAGATATAATATGCTACCCACCATCCACCAGCTATCCTCACCCAGCTACACTGGGCTCCATGCTGTCCTTCTAACACACCAGCTAGACTTTGTTCCAGACCCTTAGACTTACCATGTCTTCTGCCTGAAATTCACTAATTCCTTCACCTCGTTCATATCTCTTCCTAAATGACCCAGCTGCTTTATATCAGCAAAGCTAACTCTCACAATGCTGTCTCACCAGGTGACTTGCTAGTCTCCTCGGGGCCATTGTACCATGTACTATAGCAAACATTTTAACTTGTCTATTTCACTCCCTGTCTATTTCTTGCCCTTAAAGGCAGGGTTTTTGTCAGGACTAGATAGCTGTTTTGCAATTTCCGTACCCTCAAATACAGAATGCTAATCTCCAAATATAGTATCCATGTTTTGTTTCTTGGTCAAATGTGGAGGTGGAGCCATTTTCCACATCGGATGGTAGTGGTGAGATTGTAGTCATGTGACTGGTTTCTGATCAGTGGAATGTGGACAGAACAGCTGTAAACTACCTCCAGGCTAATCAATAAAATTTTTTCACAAATTGTCCCTCTGTTTTTTCTGCTCAATAAACCTATTTGTTAAAGATGTGACCTTAGGCTAAAAGGAACATTGTCCCCCAAATATACCAGCAAGGCTGGCTATAAGAAACAAATCCCTGAATGAAAATACTGTACTGATATGTAAGAATAGTTTAAGGACTTGTTAAACCCTAAACAAAACAGCATTCAATGAATACTATGTTGTTTGATGGAACTCTCCTTAAAATGTTTAACACTGCTCTTCAACATAAACAAAATACAAAGGACTATTTGACTATTACCAGGAGCAGACAGACCTGCAAAGCACGTAGCATTGCACATTCCCCAGAAACTTCCATTTGCAAAGCCAGTCTCCTGAAGTGCCCCATCTTTTCCCCTCTCTCCTCTGCTCACTCCACACTAGCTTCTTGCTGCTTTTCCATTTATTCCCACATCTGGTCTTAGATAGGGCAATCGTTACTTCTAGTTCTGTCTTTCTTCTTTCTTCCTCATTTTTCTTACTTTCCTCCCTATGGTCTCCACTTCATAGCTGACAAAGATAAGACTTTGGTTTTCTATTTTAACTGTCACCATTTATTAAGAACATGGTCTTGTTCAGAAGCCATTTATTATACAATGTCTTCTTTGTAAACTTGAATACTCACAATGAAAGGCTTTTTCAAATCGTTTAATATATAATTACTAAGTACAGGTAATGAGATAGCATAAACAAATTGTAGATGATTCTTTCTTCATTTGAACACTCTTACCTGGCACTGTATGTCCATTCTTCATGCCTCCAGGTGACTGGTAGACTAGAGGAAACAATACCCCTTTCCGTAACCCTGCAGCTTATTTTCAAACACAGGCTTTTAAAAACAGTTTTAATCTAATCAAAATGTAGTGGTAGTCTGGAATTAAAATATTCTAGGAGAGGATTTCCTAATGGATTATTTCAATGGGATGTGAAGTTAGAATTGTTAAGACATTCAGAATGCTAATTAAGCAGAGTTAGAAAGCTAGGGATGAGAGAATATAACCTGATGTGAACTCGACATCAACTTTCCTCATTAAAAGTTCACAGAAGCCAGTGACCAGATGACACAAAGCTGTAAGGTCATGACCATGAGGACTCCTAAGGGGCTGTTCCCTTTAGTCACTCCATCAACCAGCAGGGGGAGACACAGAATGCTTCTTGCTATCCCAGAAACAACTCCCTGAGCATGGGGACTCCATCAGACCTTTCTTTGTCCCTAACAGGTAGAACAAGTTGGTCAAGGTGAGGAAGCACTGCCCTCTAAGTGCTTTTGGTTTCCTGGTTAGAGTTGAGTTTTCATTCTTGTTACTCCTTCTAAGGAGGAACTGGAGTGCGGTTGATGGTTTGAATATACTAAATTGTAGCAGATATATGTGTTCATACATATTCATGTACTATACACACATAAATAAATGTAGTATAAGGTTTTAAAACATTTGTGGATATGATTGGAGCTCAGCCAATTAAAAAATTGAACTGTCCTCTATCTACTAATCTTCACTTATAATTACCTGTAGGTCAAGAATCTGTGAAGATAATGAACAGAATTCTTTATAGAACTAGGCACACAGTGTGCTGAATTTTTAAACCAACTCTGGTGGTACCTACAATGGCTAGAGGTTCTTATGAACCACATTTTCATCTACTCAACTCAATTCAGTTTCACAGCAGCACAAGATCTCTACCACACACCAGCTCCTAAGTCAAACAATGGAGATAAGGGGACATCATGAGAAAGGAGCGTGGATTGGGCAGGGCTAGACTAGCAAGCCAGGAATGGAGCAGACTCAGGAGTTAAGCACATGACTGTTCAAAATCAGATAGCTTTCCAGGCTCCTTACTAGACGCACCTTTTGAGACACACATCCTAAAGAAACCTGGATGATTACAGGAACAAATCCAAAACCTCAGCACCACAATGGGCATAATATATGGTCTCTTCCTTCAGGAAGGTTGCCTCCAATATACTCACAGAAGGGTATGAGTTTTTCCTGCTCAACAATAATATTTCCTTTTCCAGGCTTTAATCTTAAATATTTAATATTACATCATAGAAAAACCTCCAAAAGAGTTACTTGACAATCTTTGAGAACTTCACATAATTACAAAGGCAAAATAACTCCAAACAAATCTCTATTTTCCTTTCCTCATTTGATTTCCTCAATTAATAATTTTAATATTAGAAACATACCATTATTTCTTTGAAAGTATCATACAATATGTTTTGATCATATTCATTCCCTACTCATACCCCTGACTCACTCTGGACTCTTCCCTACCTCCTTATCCCACCTCCAAATTCATGACTTCTGTTTATTTTCAATAACTCATCAGGTCCAATTTGTGGTGCTCATACATGGCTGGAAAATAGGGTTATCCCCTGGAGCACAGTTGACCTGCTAGGTGCTACACTGTTAAAGGAAACTGACTGTCCCACCTCCAGACACCATCAGTTGTCCATAGCTCCTTGTTATGGATTAGGGACCCATGAACCACTTCCTCCTCCATACAAGAAGGCTGGTGGGCTTGATCTTATATAGGTCTTGTTTGGGCTACTACAGCTGATGGGACTTTATGAGTGCAGTGGTCTTTTCATGTCAAGAATCCACCATTTTTCTTTGGTAGTCTCTGACCTCTGACTCCTACAGTATTTTCTCCTCTTTTGTGATGGTTCTTAAACTGTGTGGGGAGGGAAATGATGCAGATGTCCCATTTCTAGCTGAGCACGCCACTGACATTTTTCTCTGCACTGGGACCAGTTGTGGGTTTCTGCATTAACCACTGTTCACTGTCCACAGAGACTTCTCTGATGAGGTCTCACATAATCTATGTATAGAGAGACATGAGTTTAATACTATGTCCACTTCACAGAACAATAGCATTGGGTGCTCCCAACTGTGAGCTCCCAACCATGGGTTCTTATTTTATAGTATCAGGAAGTTGTGTCCTCCTATGGGGCAGGCCTTAATCCAATTGAAAGAGGTTGGTTCCCCCACATAACATTCACACCTTTATTGCACTCGTGGGTACATCTTGTTACACTGGTCCTTATTACATTTCACAGAGTTCATACTGGACAAGATGATAGTTGATAACTTTTTTCTCCCTAATGGCTTGTATTGCACCGTACAGTACTTCCCGAGAGGGGGGGAGAGCTTGCCGGTCAGTACCCATGTGATTTATCCATGTGTGGTGTTTTCAATTATTTAATCTTTTACTTTTATAATACACCGGGTAGGTATGACACTTTTGCAGAAGTAAATTCTTAGTGGTGTTATGTAAAATGAATGTGGGCTGTTGCTTTTTAATACATGATTTGCAAAAAAATGAAGACTGGATCTGCCAAAAACCCCACCCAAATCTCATTTACAGCACTTTCGAAAAGGAAAATAAAAGCCCTAAATGTTTGCACAAAACCTAATTATGAGTTTGCAAGTATTTCAAGCGGCTGAAGATGCACGGCCTTGTCAGGGAAGAATCAGAATGAGAAGCAGACACACTATTTCCAGGAAGTAAAGCAAGGACAGCAACTTCTGAGGCCAAACTCAGGAGAAAGGACACATATAGCTCTTCCAATGTTCTTGAGTTTTGCCAATAGAAAAAGGAGAGAATACAGTATGAAGAAAAGAAGAGAGTAGTTTTTCTTTCTGCCCAGCTCATATTTCAATTCCTACCTCCTTTGAAGAGATATAACAATTGCCAAGTAAGGCATCTTTGGAATGTCCACTGTCCTAGACTCTGTCTAGACATTCAAGGGAAATACTAATAATGCCCTCAGATAGGAGTCATAGGCTTCCCTGGCTCAGAGCAAAAGTCATCTTCTATTCTTACCATTTCTCCACAGCTCATTTTGTATGTGACAGACGTGCCAGGAAGCAGCCCCCATTTTCAGACAGACTTGAGCCATTGAGGAAATACAATATGGTCCACCCTCAGCTAGATTACCATCAGGGTGGCATTATACAATGAGACAAAATTGGTCTGCATTTAACCAATGCCTTGAAGAGTGTTCAGCCTTTTGACATTGGGTAGATGACACATTGTCATCTACAAAGTTTATACTCCAAAAACACAAAGTCAAGTCAAAAAATAATTTGCTGAAGAGTACCATGATGTAGTAAATGAGTTAACAGCTTTGTGTTGTGTTGCCTTCATGGCTATCCTGGAACACTTGAGGCCAGGTACAGATTGGACCTGCCCGCAAGAGCTCTTATTCACTTCCTACATATTTTCTCCTCCCTTCTAACTTTTACAGCTAAAGCTACTTTCTCATTTCTAATTCTTTCCACTTATCCTCCATGGTTTGTGGACCCCACTGTCCAGATAAACTGTGACCAGCCACTGATGAAGAAAAACATCCTCCAAGTGTGGTGCACATATGTTGGTCTGCTGGTTTTGTTGAGTGAATCCTGACACAACTGATCCATACCTACAGTCAGAGAAAGAGTGAATCATTTATCAAGTCTGCCTCACAAGCCTTTCCTATGGTCCTCAATCTTGAGAAGTAGAGCTTCAGAGATAAAAACAAAAGGACTGTGGTACAGATGGATATAGATGAATATTAAATTTTAAATCTTCAGATGAGATTCTATAAGTTGATGAGTGGAAACTTAACTCTATAGAGTGTTGATGGCAAACATGTTCATCTTTGCCAGACATAAAATCTCTTTTGCAATTGCTCCATTCTGCATGTAGAGCATGAACTAGCCATAGGGGATGAATGAATGATGAATGAAATGCTGTTATTCTGAAAAAAATCAATAAAAATTTTGCAAACAATTGCATGCTTGGGCTCCTGGTTTATAGTTTACTGACTTTAACTAAAATGCAAGGTACTGATACAATAAAGGGTTCAACTCAATGTAACTAACATGTGCTTAGAAAGCATCCACAGGATACTTTCTGTGACTTGTGGATGAAGCATGCTTTCTGGGTTAAGAGAAATCAGCCCACAGCGAACAAAATTTAAAAGTCAGATTATCAGACACAACTACCTTTTTCAATTAGACAATGAAAACTATAACTTTAACTCTAGCTCTAATGTCAGTCTCCCAAACCCCTATTACCTGTAATGGCACTGAAATAATATGTCCTTTATGCTGTGCCTTTTCATGAAGCTCTTATGAGCACACAGACTCTTGGCTTGCTAAGACTGTGTATGGCTATCAGCTCACCTCTTTGCAGTAGGAGTTACAACACAATAAACCACTTATCCTGCATCCTTTTGAAATCTCATTAGAAGGCAATCCCTGAACACATACGCACCAATTTTAACCATAGGTAGCTTGACCATTTTGATATTTTTCTTTTGTCAAGATGCCAAAAGTATTTAGAGCACTTTCCCAGCACCCCACTGGCCAAATCTCCATTTTTACATCAAACCTGTTGGAACCCAGAGACAAAGCACAAACCCCTTTAGCCAGTCAACTCCTATTGTTCTGTTTTCACTGGTTAAAAAAAAAAATAAGTGAATGAATGGCAAAACAGATTGTTTTTGAAACTGATAACACAATTTGTTCTCCTGCTTCATATGTTAGATTTCCGCCTGCAGCAAATATTTACAGCAGAGTCTTAACGCTCTCAAAATCAGCTCCATTGCATAAGGGCTGACTGTCTCTCAAACAATCCTCTTGACAATGTGGCTCTAAAACAAAAATAACAATGGCCTCAGACAATGTCCTGTATGCAGGGTCAATGTTTAGTTACAAGGAGACATGCAGATAGAAAATAAAGGAAAAAAAATCATTGTCAATTATTAAGCACTCCCATAAACCATTAGATGGTCAAAAATATCTTTAATTGATTCCATAGCTACCTATGCTACTTATTATTTATTACTATAACAAACTTCTCCATGGGAACAGCTAATTGTACCTCCCTGGTGGCCACTTCAAGTGGAATAAGCCCTGCACAGTACAGTCTAAGATACGCTGAAAGGTCTTCAGCTTTGGGGATTTGATTAAAACTGTATTACATGAGCACATCAGCAACCATTGCCAAAACAAAACACTGAGTTAAAACCCGTCTGCTTTACTGCTCAACACAAGTGGAAGGAGCTTTGTGTGCATACATTTGCATGTATATGCACGTGTGTGTATGTGTGTGCACCAGATGAGTGTGGGGGTTGGAAGCAGAAGGAAGGGATCCATGTGTTTTCTCCCTTGCAAAGAAACAATGGCATTCTGCAATATAATAAGGTGCGAGAAAAGGGAGATGCCAGTCACATTATGGGTACAAGCAAAATCTCAGATTTGGTGATAGGGTTGTAAGAATGCAAATTATCATGTTGCCTATCCCCTCCTCAATGCACACATGCAAACACATGCACTTGAATGCCCACAAACACACACACACACACACACACACACACACACACACACACACACACACACCTTTAAAAGAAGCATAATTGTTAATCTGCTCTTTAGGAGAAAAGACAGATGTTATGGAAATAGTAAGCCACACTCTGCTCAGAGTGTTCTGTGGAAAGAGATTCCACAGACAGCACTCTACACTGGAAGATTTGGACAATTAAGCAACCGTTGTGAGGCATGCAGATGAATAACACATGCTAAATTAAATCAATACCAAACACTGTGTAAGAAATAGGTTAATTGTTTATTTTAAACTTGGTGGCAGAAAAAAATAAGTAAGCAACGGTGGAATTTGTCAACTACTGGGAGCAGTATGCTGGCCTAGATTCACCAGAGCAGCCCACACAGCATGCTCCTGGACACCCATCCGTGGGCTCTCACAAAACATTGTTTCCCACTTACACAGTGATTCCAGATTCATTTAAAGAAGGTGATGGGCAAAATGGAATCCATCAAAATTTTAATAACAAGATAGTAAATATTTGTTCATTAATACAGATACTTGGGCTGAACAGAACCCCTGAAGGATACCTGTGCCTCAGTTTGCCAAATTTATTCACACAGAGCAAAAAGCAGAGAGAGCCTTCCCTGTTTTTTTTTTTTTTTTTTTTGTTGTTGTTTTGTTTTGTTTTGTATTTTATGAACTGCTTGATAAGCTGAGTCCCTACAGGATTTCCTGAGTGAATCAAGAGGGACAATTATCAAAATATTGTGTGTGTGCAGCAAAGAGTTGGGAGCTCTAAATATTGCTAAACTACAAAAGGCCAGTGGCTAAAGCATTTCATCAATGTAATTCATTGATGTGCTGGTGTGCTGATGGCACAGCAAGAGGGAGAGCAAGATGAGGGGTAGCTTGTCTCTCCGTCTGCCCAGTTTACCATTTGGAAGAAGCAAGAACTAGGAAATCATCTCTTCTTGGGTGTCTTAATGTCACACTAGACACTTGTATGGAGCTCTCTGTCTTTCACCCCTCCATTCTGTGATGGATGAGTGATTGTCCATCTTTACAAGTGAGGAAACTCAGGCTTCCAGAAGCTAGAATTGACATGATATGTCTAAGATCACAGATTCTTCATTGAGGTGAGTGCTGAAATCAGTGTCTAGGTGACTCCACCGTCTGGGAGTTCTTTCATTCCCATGGCAAGTTGCAAAGAACAGTATGAAAGCATAGCTGTCTGAAATTATATCTCATGATCTATCTTGAATCTATATGCCATGTAACCATGTGCTTGTTGCAGGAAGAGAGTGCTGCTCCAAGGAAACCCCCAAGGGGAGTGAGCATATATCCCCAATACCTATTTCATCATGTCATTACCAATGCAACATGGCCAAACTGAAATAATCTTTGTATTACTGTTACTCTTTTACATGCTTTTATAGGCTCTCTCTGCTTGTGCTCTGTATGAATACATTTGGCAAACTGAGGCACAGGTATCTTTCAGGGGTTCCACTCAGCCCAAGTATCTGTATTGATGAACAAATATTCAATATCAGGTTATTAAATTTACATCTTCACAAACTGATTTTTGCACTAGATGTATTTTCATCCAACATAATCATGGTTGGCTGCTTGAAAAACTCAACTTGAAGAAAACCATAGATAAATTTATATTCTACCTTAAACAAACATGTTCGTTTATTAACATTGGGATCTGTTAAGAATCTCTGTGGCCACACTCATGATCTAGTGCCATTGCAAAATAAACCTTAGGTTGCCTTGAAATGAAGCGAGAAGCTAAGTTTCCAAAACACCCAAAACATGGCTTCCTTGCAGCTAACTTCCTTTCCCTGGGCATTTTCTACTTGCCTAATTTTTAGTGATTTCACATCATTGAATCATTCCAAAGAACATTTTTTTTGTTTGTTTTCTACAGAAATCATTTTATTTCTTTTTTGCATTAGTATTTCAAAGTTTACAGAGTATTAAATTAGATTCAGTATTATAATAATTGCTCTAATGCAACCAGCATAAACTAGCCTAGGACAACTGCCTCCTTCAAAATATTCTTTTAAGCATTATTTTAATGCGAAACAAAAGATATGATTCAGTAATTTTTTTCAGAGAGGAGTGTACTATTTAATACAGTAGACTCATAAAGACATTGTTACTATCAACAGCAAGATAACTGTAGGTAAAATGTGATTAGAAGGACAAAGTGTGTGTTGCTAGGTATCTGACACATCCTGCTTGTAGGTCTTAAGTTCCCTAGCAACAGAGAGTGAGAAGGAAGCATCTGTATCACATCTGGAATTCCATTCCATTAACCCTTAATCAAAAGAAGCTTGTGAAAGCTCACACCCACCACATCCTGGCTCTTGGCCAGTGATAACTGAGACTTAAGAAAAGGTATGTGCGCATATACACAGCTTTAAGCCTACTAGGGCCGATGACAGGGCCTGTAGAGATATCATTATGCCATCTTTCAAACCTGTCATTACTACAATAAATCGGAGCATCAGAGAAAGGCGCAAGCCACCAGGGGAGTGGAAGGTGACCTCCAGGAGAGACGACAACATTGGCATCCAGCAGTGGCTTCCAGAAGCTATCATAAGAAGTTCCTCTGAGAAAGAGAACCTGTGTTCCAGCCAGCATCCACTGACATTTCTCAGTAAGAGATACCTGCTGCTGCAGTGACCACCAGAACCTCAGCCCCACATTTACCTGGAGGAGAAATCACCAGAACTAACTCTGCCTCCACCTGGAGGATCAGTCACCAGAACTGTGGTCCCATCTGTACCTCCAGGAGTGAACATCTGAGCCTGGGACCTGCTTCCACCCTGAGGAGCCATCACCAGAGCCACAGCCTCCAACTCCATCAATAGCAGGAAGAGGGACCCCCTGCAGCACAGGCTTCACATACACTGATTGCAGGAAGAGATGGGTAGACAGCAAGGTAGGAGTACACTCAACAACATAAAGAGCAATACAGCACCACCAGAAGCTACTGGTGCTGCAACAGCAAGACCTGAACATCCCAACGCAGATGAAGCAGAAGGAAAGCATCTTAAAATAACTTTATGAAGATGTTTGAGACCCTTAAAGAGGAAATGAAAAACCCCTTAAAGAAATGGAGGAAAAGATAAACCAAAAAAAAAAAAAAAAAAAAAAAAAAAAAAAAGGAAGAAATCAATAAATCCCTTAAAGTAAACCAAGGGGGAAAAAAAATCAAACAAGTCCAAGACAGGGAGATTGAAATAGAGGCAACAAAGAAAACACAAAGCAGGGAATTGTGGAAATGGAAAAATTGAGTAAACAATGAAGAACTACAAATGCAAACATAAATAACAGAATACAAGAGATGGAAGAGAGAATCTCTGGCGCTGAAGATATGGTACAGGAAATAGAATATTTGGTCCAAGAAAATGTTAAATCCAACAAATTCTTAACACAAAATGTTCAGAAAATTTGGGATGCCATGAAAAAGCCAAACCTAAGAATAATAGGGATAAAAGGAAGAGAAGAAGACCAACTCAAAGGCACAGAAAAATATATTTAACAAAATTATATGAGGAAACTTTCCCAACCTAAAGAAGGAAATGCCTATGAAGATACAAGAAGCCTAGAGAACACCAAATAGACTGGACCCCCCCCAAAAAAGTCCCCTCACCCCATAATAATAAAAACACAAATATACAGAATAAAGAAAGAATATTAGGAACTGCAAAGAAAAGGGCCTATTAACATACAAAGGCAACTCTACCAGAATAACACCTCAATTTTCAATATAAACAATGAAAACCAGAAGGTCCTGGACAGGTATTATGTAGACAATAAGAAAACACAGATGCCAGCCTAATATACCTCCCCCAAAATTTCAACCACCATTAAAAAAAAGATATTCCAAACCAAAACCAGATTTAACCAATACCAATCCACAAACTCAGGTCTACAGAAAGTACAACAAGGAAAACTCCAAACCAAGGAAGTCAACTACATTTACAAAAACACAGGCAATAGATGATCTCACAGCAACAATGCCCAAAGAAGGAAAAGGCACACAATGCCACCACCACCAATAACAAGAACAGCAGGAACTAGCAATCAGTGGCCATTAATATCCATTGATATAAGTGGAATCAATTCAACTATTTAAAAAAAAAAAACCCACAGGCTAATAGACTGTTTATGAAAACAGAATCCATCCTTCTGCTGCATACAAGAAACACACCTCAACCTCAAAGATAGACATTACCTCAGAGTAAAGGGTGGGGAAATTTTTTTCCATTCAGATGGTCCTAAGAAACAAGCTGGTATAGCTCTCCTAATAGCCAATAAAATAGACTTCAAACTAAAATCAATCAAAAGAGATAAAGAAGGGCATTTCATATTCACCACATAAAAACCCAGCAAGAGGAAATCTCAATTTTGAACATCTATGCCCCAAATACAATGGCTCCTGGATTTGTAAAAGAAACATTACTAAAGCTTAAGTCATACATCAAGGCCCCAACACCAATAGTGGGAGGATTAAACACCCCACTCTCACCACTGGACAGGTCTACCAGACAGAAACTTAGCAGAGAAATAAGGGAACTAACAGATGTTATGACTCAAAAGACATCTATAGAACATCCCACCCAAACATAAAATTATATACCTTCTTCTCAGCACCTCATAGAACCTTCTTTAAGATTGGCTACATACTCAGTAACAATGCAAACTTCAACAGACATAAAAAAAAATTGGAATAACCCCATGTATCTTATCAGATCACTATGGGTTAAAGTTAGAATTCAACAGCAACACTAATTTCAGACAGCCCACAAACACATGGAAATTGAGCAAAGCTCAACTGAACATCACTGTGTCAATGAAGAAATAAAATTAGAAATTAAAGACTTCCTAAAATTCAATGAAAATGACCAAACTATATACCTAAAACTTATGGGACACAATGAAAGCAGTACTAAGAGGAAAATTTATAGCATTAAGTGCCCACATAAAAATCCTGGAGAAATCCAGAACAATTGGAAGCCCTAGAACACACACACACACACACACACACACACACACACACACACACACACACACACACACACAAAGCAAACTCACCGAGGGGAGTAGACAACTGGAAATAATGACATTGAGGACTGAAATCAATAAAATAGAAACAAAGAAAACAATATAAAATATAAAGGACACAAAAATTTATCCAAACTAATCAAAAGGCAGAAGTAAGAATATACAAATTAACAAAATCAGAAATAAAGGAAGGAAGGGGGTACAACAACACACACTGAGGAAGTCCAGAGAATCAAGGCATACTTCGAAAATATGTACTCCACAAAATTAGAAAAATTTTAAAAAATGGACTATCTTCTGGATAAGTACCCTATACCAAAATTAATTCAAGGCCAGATAAACAAATAAAATAGACGTGTAACCCTTAAGGAAGTAGAAACAGTCATCAAAAGGCTCCAAACCAAAAAAAAAAAATGTTCAGCACCAAATTCTACCAGAATTTCAAAGAAGATCTAATACCAGTCTAATATCAGTACTCCTCAAATTGTTCCACACAACAGAAACAGAAGGAGGCTACAATTATCCTGATATCCAAACCACACAAAGACACAACTAAGAAAGAGAATTGCAGATCAATCTCCCTCATGAACATTGATGCAAAAATACTCAATAAAATACTTGCAAACCCATTCCAAGAACACATCAGAATCATCCACTGTGATCAAGTGGGCTTCATTCCAGAGATGCAGGGATGGTTCAAGATATGAAAATCTGTCAATATAATCCAACATATAAACACATTGAAATAAAAATCCCACATAATCATCTCATTAAATGCTGAAGTCTTTGACAAATCCAATAGTCTTTGACAAATCCAATGTCCCTTCCTGGTAAGGATCTTGGAGAGATCATGGATACGAGGAACATTCTTAAACATAATAAAGGCAATATATACAGCAAGCCAACAAACAACATCAAACTAAATGGAGAGAAACTCAAAGCAATTCCACTAAAATTAGGAACAAGATAAGGCTTTCCACTCTCTCTATATCTATTTAATACAGTACTTGACATCTTAGTTAGAGCAATAAGACAACAGAAGGAGATCAAGTGGATACAAATTGGAAAGGAAGAAGTCAAACTTTTACTATTTGCTGATGGTATGATAGTATACATAACCGACCCAAAAAAACTCTACCAGGGAACTCCTACAGCTGATAAACACTTTCAGTTATGTAGCAGGATACAAGAATCAGCAACCCTCCTATAGACAGATGACAAACAGGCTGAGAAAAAAATCAGAGAAACATCACCCTTCACAATAGCCACAAACAAAATACAATTATCTTGGGATAACTCTAACCAAACAAGTGAAAGACCTATATGGCAAGAACTTTAAGTCTTTGAAGAATGAAATTGGAGAAGATATCAGAAAATGGAAAGATCTTCCATGCTCTTGGAGAGGTAGAATTAACAAAGTAAAAATGGCAATCCTACCAAAAGTAATCTACAGATTCAAAGCTATCCTCACCAAAATCCCAGCACAGTTCTTCACAGACCTTTAAAGAACAATATTCAATTTCATATGGAAAAACAGAAAACCCTGGATAGCCAGAACAATCTTGTACAATAAAGGAATGTTTGAAGGAATCACCATCCCTGACTTCAAGCTCTGTTATAGAACTATAGTAATGAAAACAGCTTGATACTGGCATAAATACAGATAGGTGCACCAATGAAATCTAATCAAAGACCCTGATATTAATCCATACAGCTAAAAAGACATCTGATTTTTGACAAAGAAGTTAAAAACACAAAATGGAGAAAAGAAAGCATCTTTAACAAATGGTGTTGGTCTAATTTGATGTTGACATGTAGAATAATGCAAATAGATCCATGTCTATCACCATACACAAAACTCAAGTCCAAATGGATCAAAGACATCAACATCAATCCATTCACTTGAACTACACAGAAGAGAAAATGGGAAGTAGCATTGTAAGCATTAGTACAGGAGATTGCTTCCTAAATATAACACCAACAGCACACACACTGAGAACCATGATTAATGAATGGGACCTCCTGAAACTGAGAAGCTTCTGTAAAGCAAAGGCCACTGTCCACAAGACAAAACAGGGCAGCCTACAGAATGGGAAGTGTCTTCACCAACCCCAAATATGACAGAGAGATGATATCCAAAATATACAAAGAACTCAGGAAACTAGACACCAAACTACCAAATAATCTAATTAAAAAAATGGGATACAGACCTAAGCAGAGAATTCTAAACAGAAGAATCTCCAATGGTAGCAAGACACTTAAGGACATGCTCAACATCCACAGTCATGAGGGAAATACAAATAAATCAAAACACATATGAGATATTATCTTACACTAATCAGAATGGTTAAGATCAAAAACTATGTGACAGCTTAAGCTAGGTTTGTCGATTTTAGGCTGATTATTGTGTAAAGAGGAATGGATAAAGAAAAGGAGGTACATTTACACAATGAAGTACTACTCAGCAGTAAGAAACAATGACATCTTGAAATTTTCAAGCAAATGGGTAGAGCTAGAGAACAACCACCCTGAGCGAGGTAACCCAGATCGAGAAAGACAAATATAATATGTACTCACTCACACCAGGCATAAAGCAAAGTATAACCATCCTACAGTCCACAATCCCAGAGAGGCTAGATCTCTTCTAGAAACAGATGAAAGCAGATGCAGAAATCTACAACTAACCATTGGGTTGAGCTGTACTACAATCAAAGTGAGGGAGGAGAGATAAAATGATCAAAGGAGTCAAGACCATAGTGGGGAAACCCACAGAATCAGCTGGCCAGCACTAGTAAGAGATTGTTGACTCCTTACTGTCAATTTGGGGAACAAGCATAGTATTGAACTAGGACCCCTGAATACAGGTGACAATTGTGAGGCTCGGGCAGTATCTGAGGCCAATGGCAGTGGGACTAATATCTAACTATAATGCATAAACTAACTTTGTGGAGCCCATTCTATATGGAGAGATTGCTTTGCTCAGCCTAGACATGGGGGGAGTACTGTGCCTTGGTCCTGACTCAAAGAGGTGATGGGGCAGACTTTGACATCCTAACTCTCTCTGAGGAACAGATGAGAGGTGGGATGGGGGGAAAGGAGAGAGAGATAACTTGGATTGAAATGTAAAATATAAATTTTAAAAATACAATAAATTATTGAATTAATCTGGGATTCCCATGGGAAGCCACTCTCGGAATCAAGGTATATCCAGGGGTGCCATTTGTCATGTGTTGGCATCCTCTGTTCTTTCTGAAAGTAGATGTGGGGTGGGTAACCAGCTGGAGTTAGAGGTGTTTGGGTTCCCTAGCCGAGTTTCTGTCTGTTCTTTTCACTATTGATGGTCTTTCCAGTATAGCTAGCTCCCATTTAAACCATGGCACTTACAGTAGGTAGAAAAAGCAGTGGTTTATCTATAGAGATGAGCCTTTCTTAGGTCTCAGAAAGATGCAGCACACTGATTTCTGAAAAATGGACATTTCATGTAAAAATTCATATGCAATAGAAACTGTATCTAACCTGGTTGTTGACCAAAATAGCTTAAAATAATACCAAACCATAGCAATTCTATTCTTTAAAAAAGTTAAAGATTCCATTCGTTGTCATAAGCAAGTATATAAATAAAAATCCCAGGCACAGGAAATGTGGGATTTAGTAATTTTGGTCCTTCACAGGCTTATCTACTCACAGGCACATTTTCCTTGACTGCTTTAAAGTGAAAGTGCAAATTCTGGGACTATAACAATTTAGAGGCAGAAGGAAAGGGCAGAAGGAAAGTCTGGGGTTTCCTCATCAAATCTTGCCACTCACCAATGAGAAACAAACCTATAGTTCTCCAAGGATGGACAGACGATACCCCTGTCCCCAAGACTCTCTCTTAGACTCACAGGGCACCATGATCTTGTGATCTTGGGAGTTTTGATTTTGGAAGAGATCCCAGGGATTAAATTAACAATGGGTACCCTGGAAAGCACACATCCGGGTATCAGAAGCCACACTGGAGAAGTGGGTCTTGATTTTGTGAACCCTTCACAGAAACTCTAGACATACACATACAAGTCTGATGTTCAGGCCTTCTTGTACATTCTGTAAGTATGACTATTGAATTAGACATTATATGCTTCCTTAATGGGGTAAAGACAGCATCAGATGACGATGTGGAATTGATAACACCATTCAACAGAGATATTCTGTGATGATGTCACCCCAAAGTACTAAAACCTTCATTGATGTTATGCAGAAGTATCTTACTTATAGAATGAGATCAGAATATTCTTTCAGAAATCTTCCCTCATATATATATATATATATATATATATATATATATATATATATATATATATATATATATGGGAACACACACACACACACATGCTTTTAAAAGATATTTTCTTCCTTTGTATTCAGTTTTTGTTTCTTCTCCCATGACCGGCTACTACATTAAGTATTCCCATTTCAAAAACAAGAAATACAATTCACTTTCTCAATTGGGGCGTTTGTGTGTGTGTGTGTGAGAGAGAGAGAGAGAGAGAGAGAGAGAGAGAGAGAGAGAGAGAGAGAGAGAGAGAGAGAGAGAGAGAGAGAGAGGTTTTATTAGACAGGGAAAGGCACAACGTGACTCCTGTCTGCCCCAGGGGACCAGCGGTAAAGGCTGGGGAGGCAGGGAAGCATAAGTGGGCAGGGGTCTGTCTTGTGAAAAAGGGTCCTTTGCACCTGGCATGCAGACTATGCAACCATGGAACCCTGAGCTACAGCCTGAGTGCATTCTGCCAGGTGACAGGGGCAGGCCTGAAAATGCCTGAATCCTTATAATAGTGTAGATCGTTGTTGTCCTCCAGGTGGTGAGAGTCCTCCCTAGAGTTGGGAAGTAGTGCTCAGTATCTGCTCCCCTGGATTGGTAACTGGAGCAGTGTGATTGCTTAATTTTCACCAAATGAGGCCAGTATTCTTTGAGCTAAATTTTATTTCTGTGTAACTTGAATGTCTTCCAAGTAACTTTACTGGTTTTTGTGAGGTCAAACATGAATTCATTATTTCCATTTCCTCAGGTATTAGCTCAGCAGGGCCTCAGTCCCATTTCTTCAGTTCTGCTTCTGCTTCAACATTTCTTCCTTGTATTTCTTCCTCTTTTCATAAAACCATTGGTAGACCTGTTTGTCTGTCATGCTAAATTGAAATGACAGTGAATAGCAGTCTTACACAGTGGGCTTTTTCTTAACTTAAATTTTGCCCACAGAGTGTCCATGGGGGGTTTGCTGACTGGCTTCTTGGAACTCATTGCCTTGTTTTTCTGCTTTGCTTGTTTATTTCTCTTTCTTCCCTGCTTTCTTCCTCGGCTGTCGTTCCTCTGCTCTGCTATGGCTAGATTGTCCTAGGTATTGTCTGTGGTAGCGTGTCCTTAGTTTTTTTGTTTGTTTGTTTGTTTTTGTTTTTGTTTTGTTTTGTTTTGTTTTTTGTTTTGTATTTTTTTGTTTGTTTTTTTTTTTTTAGGAGTTTCCTGTGTTTCAATTTTGTGACTTTTTTCAATGTGCTTCTTTTGCTCATAATGTGAGTATGCTTCCAGATCAGACTCTCTCTTAAAATCTGCTGCAACACCAGGTTTCAACAGAGAGAAGTCGGTTCTGGATGTCAAAGGTCAGAAGGCTCCCAAAGGATGACGGTCTTGTCCCTGGAGAGTCCTGAAGCTATTGGAGCTTTGACACTTATTCTGGACTGCTAGTTTTACCCACCTGCTATTTTCAGTCTGTCTGCAAGCCTAATTGATTCAATCTGCAGTGTCTATCTCTCATCTCCCAGCTCTTATTCTCCACTGCCACCGTCTACCATACCAAAACTGGCTCTTAAACGTGCAATAATTTTCACAGTTTAATTCTTACCCTGTCTCCAGAACATTCTATGACAGCAGCCAAACTGTTCTAAGAGGAAATCAAATCATGACTCTTTTCTGCTTAAAAAGTCTTCCAGCTGCCTCCAGCCTAAGCTATGAGAAGAAACCCCAAATAAGTAGGGCTTGGTTTTTATGAACCCTTCACAAAAGCCCTATACACACATATATAAATCAGACAAATAGGCACTGTGGGCCTTTGCTTTCCTGTGTGAGAGATACTTGACTCTTCTTGCAATGACCAGCTGAGGCTTCAGAGATGACCCTCTGAACCCTGTGAATGAATGAAACAACCTTCCCAACAAAGAGAACTTAGTGCTGAATGTAAGAAACACACCTTGCCGTTTGGATGAGCAGCTATGTGCAAACACAGGGAAGCTGTTTTGGCAATTAACTCATTGTTGAGACTGTCATTATGTAGGCAGTGATTAAAAGTCCCTTTATTAGAGTTCACTGTTTAAAATAGAGAAGGTGGGAGTCAGGAATCTGTTCGTGAGACTTTAACCTGGCGATGACAGTGTCTCTTCCATTGCCAGCAGCTTATTTAACTCTCTTATTTTGAAAAGCCTTTGGTCATTAGAGCTGCCACAATCAACAGCAGGGGTGTCACTGCTCACTGAGGGATGACCACAGCTAACATCAGCACACTTTCGCCAAACACACTAACATTCATCAGTGGAGAAGCTTTTCTGATGCATTCCAGCATTTAGTTATCTTTACAATGGTTGAAATAAGATCATGATTCAGAAACATAGCGGTTTTTATTTATGTGACCTGTTTAAAAAAAAAAAAAACAACAAAAAAAAGACCATCAAGCAGTTAGCAAATTTTGGGGGTATTCTCCTGTATAAGGAAGAATTTGGGGGAAAAGGAGCAGTATCAGGATTTTGTTTAGAGTTCCGTGAGAATAGGGACTTAAAGTTGGTGATCCTAAACCATGGGAAGAAATTATTGTATATTTTGAATGATAAAAACGTCTTCACAGTGTGAACTACACCTGAAAAAGAGTCTGAGGTTGACATGTATGAAGAAAGCACACCTCTTATTCATGTACTTGGGAGGCTGAGGCAGGAAGATGTCATGTTCTAGCCCAGTTTTTAGACAAAGCATTCACATCTCCCATTAGATGTTCTTATTTTTCTAAATGCTAAATGTGTGGTGTTGGTTTTAGTTTGTCTATTCCCTCTCAACCGCAGCCACCTAACTGTGAAGAAGGTGATAGCAATCACCCTTTCAGATGGAGAAAACAGAAATGAGGACACAATAAATACAACTCTAAATGCCTTGCCACCAGCAAGGACCTTAATGGAGCGGTTGTCTACATGACAGAACAATTACCCAGCAGCGGTTGACAATTTGCGAAGTCAACAAAACATTTTCCAGACCTCTGCTCCTAACCTAATACATAATCTGGACACAGTTTTGTTTTTTTTTTATTAACCAACCTGATAGCTCAGTTTTGCATATGAAAGCAGGAGCCTTACAGGATCTCCCTTGAGATTTTTTATGGGGATTAAAAGCCATAATCCACATAGAATGAGCAGGGCCTCGGTATTACTCAATAAAATGCTTGCTATGATCATTAACAGGGTTTCTTCTAACACTTGCCTGACTCAGAAGGCCAAAATCTCAACCACAAAGAGGTACTGGGACAAGTTCCAGAAGAAACAATTGCCTGGGAAACCCAGAGCTACCCCTACTCACTGTTGAACTCTCTCAGGCATTCATTCTGATCATGCCCTGCCTGTGTGTCTGTTAATGGCTCCCTAGATTATGTAGACAAGAATAAAGGGCAGTACAGTGTGCTAGAATGGGGTCCAGAGATTTATGAATGTGGACCAGCACATCACACACTTAAACCCACTTAAAGTATTATCATATTTTTATGATTTCTTAACGATGTATCTCTTCATTATTTTTATAAACTTTATTATAAAAATAACAAATAAATAAAAAAATACCTAAACTCATCAGACACAGAGTATACGCACTTTAATGAACTTCTACACAGTTGGAACTGGAGTTCAAAACGGAGGCTGTGGTGAGCCACATTAAATTTTACACTTTGGGTATCAAGCACTCTTCCACTATCAAAAACAAACACAGCAAAATAAAAGTCCATTACGGAATTAGAGCTAGAAAAACAATTTTATGCAGTCTGTGTCTACAACCTGCATTCAGTTCTTCTGCATCTCCTTATATTTGATGTTCTGTGTTCTCTGTTCTTCAGGCTCTCCTATGATCACATGTACATTTGTTTGCATATGTACATAAACTACTGGCTAGATTCCATCCACATGTGACAGAGAACACGCAGTTTATTTCCCTTGGAGAGTATGTGATCACCCTTGGAATTGTACATTCTGAGTTTATCCATTTTTGAACAAATTTTAAACTTCATTTCTCTTAGGTTCCTCTTCACCAACACGGGAGGGGAAAAATCACTCTTGGAAGTTGCTGTCAGCCCTCTCCATGTATCTCACATGAAGTAGACCTTCAAAAACAATTGAGGTAATAAATTATGACAAGGCAAAGCATGTAAGAATGATTAAAGGAATGAAATACAAACAGGTGTAAGAGCTGTGTGTGTGTGTGTGTGTGTGTGTGTGTGTGTGTTTGGGGGGATATCCTGGAAATAGTCCTCATTTCACTTTTTAAAAACAATTACCTCCAATGTATTCATCCCTCCAGTCCTGCTGGTCTGGTGACATGTCCAAAACGGGGCACAGAAAGGAGAGGTCACCTGACCAGAAAACCAAACTCCTTCTTGACAGGTCAGGCCTTACTCTTTAAGATGGAACTACCACTCCAGAAACAAGGATATCACTTTACTTATTGAGGAATGTCTATCTGCCCAGATAGACATTCAATGACGTCGCAAAAGAGTGAGGCCAGACCAGGTTGTGATTTCAAGTGTAGTGACTCTACGTGAGTGACGGCTATGTTAGTTAACCAAACTACGAAATACCAAAGGAGGAACTGGAGTGCAGGGGCAGGCAGCGTCACTGGGGTTGGAAAAGCGGAACTGGGCTGCTCATCCTTTTTAACTACCTAGTACCAGAAGTCTACATGTGCAGAAAGCATTGCAGTGTGGGGGAGGGGGAAGACAGTTGTGTAAGGGTTAATACATGTAAAAGTAAATAACTTACCAAAGAAAGATATTAAACTCCTCAGAGCTAGAAAGGAAGCTATAGCGCCACCCTCTCAGTCTTTCCCTCTCATAAAGGACCATTTCTCTCTAGAACCCTTTGAGCTACCATTCCAGCTTTGCTTATGCTTACTCTTTGAGATTTTAACACCTAGAAAAACAGTACCCTACAGTCCTATAAACCCCATCTTCGATAGCCAGCCTTTCAAAATGTGTCTTAAAAAGTTTTTAAGCACATTGTTTTCAAATGACGCTGCCAATATATTTTTCCTCATTTTGGTGGTCATTGTAACCTACTATTTCTTATAATAACCCTTATGAAACCAGGCAAGTCTGCTTTTCTAGAATGTTTCAGAATCTTTTTCTATGTCTGTTTTACTCTTCTCCTCCTCCTCCTCTTTTTCTTTCTTGTTTTTTGATTGTGTCATGTTCCTGAAAATAAATTGCTGGGAACATTATTTTTTCCTAAAAAACGGCCTGGACTCGTTGACATGACCTGAGTAAACAGATGTATACGATAGCGGTATAGACTACCTGGAGTACTGGGGACGAGGGGAGAAACCAACGCTACTTGGTAGGGCACATCTATGGTGGCCAGACTCCCTGTGCCTCACAGACATGAGCCATCACGTCACCTTCATGGGAAAGAGGACAGGCTGAGCACATTTTACAGGAGAGAGCTAAGAGTGTCTGCCAAGTGATTTTTAACAAACTACAGTGAAGGGCACTGCCAGTGAGGACAGACTTGGTGTCCATATTCTTGTCTTTGGTGACTTGTGCCAATGTGGCTCAGTGGGTAAAAGCACTTGCTGTCCCCCCCTCCCCTGAGGACTTGAGTTCCATCTCCAGGTACCAGCCGTCTCCAAGAGAGGATAGCCAACTGCAGCAAATTTCCCCGATCTCCACATGCATGCCCACATATATACGCATACTCACATATCAGACCAACCACGTGTATTCTCTTTTCAAAGAGTGGTGCTTATGGCCTGTTAACCCGATACAGCATGTTGGTTACACATTACAGAGTTTCTTTCTCACCTATTCTCACCACAGTCCGAACTCTATCAGCTTCTTCTAGCCTGGCTCCTATGCCAGTCTCCACCCTCACCTTTCACTCCTCACCCCAACTCCCCAACCCCATCCTGAAACACAGCAAAATAAACAGAGACTCGTGTGAGACAAGATGGAATAAATATCAAGCCTGGGTGTGTGTGTGTGTGTGTGTGTGTGTGTGTACATGTGTGTTCATAAAAGAAGAGCCAACTCTCAGCACCTAAAATGGTAGATGACATTTCTAAAGTTTTCAAATAAAACAAAGCACTTTGGGATTATTTTTATCCTTGGGTTAAACAGCAGTAGAAAGACAGAAAGTGTCCCCATTTTTGTCAAAGGCCAAAAACTAAACATTATTTTGAAGTTTTAAGTGCTGGAAGGACAGATAGCCTCTGAGCCCTGTCTGGCCGCCGGTGTCTAGCACATGGTCCAGGATGTTTGCTCACCTTGAGAGCAGCTCAGCTTTGCCTCACTTTGCACAGGGTCCTAGCTAGCTTAGCCCTGTCATATCCTCCAAGCTCTTGGAGATCCTCACTTAGGATCTGCTGCTCTTGACTGGATTTTGAGGTACAAATGGGAAGCAGAGGTGAGGTTTGCTTCCACAAAGACCCTAGTGAAAGCTACAAAGCTGAGCAGTGGCTCACACAGCTCAGGAGACAGACTTGTCATGTTTATAGATTCTTTGTCCTCTTAACAGTTTGAACCTGCCACTGGCCTGTCGGTGATGACCTTTCAAGGACTGCTTGTGTCCACCTGGCCTCCTGGTGACAGTATGTCCCCACTCAAGGTTCCTGCTCTGCTGGGCCTGGAGACACAGAACTGCAATGCCCTTGCAACTGGAAGACTGTAGTAAGAGGATGCAAGATCAAAGACTGCCTGGGCTACAGAAGGAGATGGAGGCCATGCTGGGCAGCTTAGCAAGAGACTCTATCTCAAATTCTAAAGATTAAAAAAGATCTAGGGATATTACAGAGTGGCAGAACACAGGTCCAGACTGCAAAATGCTACAGATTTAGTTCTGAGAATGCCTTCCCCTCAAAAGTCCAGGCTCTGATGGTTCCTGGATTTCCTCTTGCCAAGGGTTAGGGATGGGCTGAATAGTGCTAAGCCCACTGGCCACTACACAGTTTTAGAAAATCACATGCACCATGATGATATTCACACTGCCACAGACTCAGCCCAAACTGTGGTGTTCTCCTTGCATTGTTGGTAATAATGGCTATCATTACAGCTGATTGTAACAGTAACTCTCAACAAAGCAAGATTCTTGCTAATGATGATTATGAGACTACTAAGAATTCTAAACTAAAATAACAACATAATTTCAAGTTTTAATCCTAACAGGCTGAAAATTAAATGTGAGCCCAGAAGTCAAGGGAATTGATGCATAGTCTATGTAACAGCCCCCAAACCATTATTTCGCCTTCGTGTTAGAAATTAAATTGGGAGAAGATTCAAGATTGCATTGTTACTGGAATGTGGGGACAGTGAGAGTTTTATTTATTTCATTAGAAGCAATTTTCAGAATATTCAATCTGTTAAAATGTTAATAAAATATCCTTATGGTGGCATGGAAACTAATAGATATTCTAAAATCTAGGAAGGGCAGTGAGTCTATGGTACATATTTACATTATGTTTCTTCTCTCCTGTTCAAGTCCTTTGATTCGTATATGCTTTTCCTTTAAAAACAAATAAATAAAAAATAACAAGTAAAATTAACTGAACAAGTAAAGAGTGTGAGTTGAGGTCTGGAAAATAATTCTACTTACTTTTCCACTTTTTAACACGATAAAATAGAGAACACAAACTGGATAGTGCCTGGGAGCTTTAAATGATCAAGATGAATGACATTTTGACTGGCTCCACACATGGCTTTACACAGTTTCTGGGGATCCCAACTCCCGTCCTCACATTTGTATAGCAAGCACTTACCACTCCCCACTCCCAAGATGCTAGATGACTTTTAAGAGCGTATTCCAAGTTTGTGCTTTGCACTCTTGCCTCCCTTTCCCCATTCTGGAAGAGTTTGAAACCACACTGAATGGAAACAGTAAAGGAAATCTAGGAATAGGGAGAGAGCAGCCAAGGGATGAGGATGTAGATAAAGAATAAAATGTTGAGATGACAAGTAGATACAAGATCATCTTTGAAGTATAATTGTTTTCTTCTTCCAAAAGGCTCCTATTATCTCAAATGTGTGCCTATGACAACTTACTCATTTTTCTCTGTTATTTAATTTACACAGACAGCATTAGTCTTCTTTTCTTTAAGTATCTTACACTTGCTCCTAGACAGTCAGGAGTCACTGGAACTGGTTAGTATGTAGCTTTCAGTGTCCCACTTTGCAAAAGAGTTGATTTCAGAACTCTGAAAAAGGGCACAGAGGAAATGCATTTTTTAAAAAACTTTTCACTACTTTTGTTTAGCGTATGTGGACTCACAATACACCATGCACATGAAGGCCAGAGGGCAACCAGTGGGGATCCATTAGCTGCTTCCTCCACCGTGTGGATCTCAGGGACCAAGTTCAGGTTGTCATGTTTGTTAGCAAGTTCCTTTACCCACAGAGCCATCTTGCTGGACCAGAATATGAGGGGTTTTTGTTTTGGATGGTTTGGGGAGTTGTTTGATTTTCTTTGTTGAGACCGGGTTTTTCCTGTATAACAGCCCTGGATGTCCTGGAACTCTTTAGACCAGGCTGGCCTCGAATGCACAGTGATCCACCTTCCTCTGCCCCTCCTCCCAGAGTGCTGGGATGAGTATGTGATTGTGAACAGACCCATTTGGAGGCCTGTGAAGTGGGTGGCTGTGGAATGGGGATCCAGCTCCAGTCGACCCATTAACCCTAAAGACAGGGTGAGGACTCTTCCAGTCTTCAAAGGGTCATCCACTCCAGGTTGTCTAAAGAGATACAAGGAAGTTGGTACACTAATCAGCAACTCACAGGATGTCACCTGGACATATATGTCACATCATAATACATGTATGTTAGTGTTTCATCTAAAACCTTGTGTAGCCTCAGTCCAAACTCAGCACACTGACACAAACAGAAGAGCAAATGGGTGTAGGGATGGGCTCAAGGTTATTGCATTTTATAATCATCTCTAGTAGTCTGGCATTTATGAATCCTTAAATACTTCTCATTAATTGTTCTTGGCCAACTTAAAGATACGTGGGAAGAGCCGCAGAATGGACAAGACTATGAGAGGCCATGCAGAAACAGGAAGCCAAACCAGTTCAGGGAGTTTGTGTGTTTTCTCTCAATTCAAACCTCATACTAAATTTGACAAGATGTGGTGCCCATAAAAGGGAAGGAAATGCATAATGCAGAAGTTCATCTTCAATGACTTTTGGAAATTATTTGACAAATACATAGTCATATTATTCTTTAAGAACTCTTTAATGAGGCATTTCCCAAGAAATTCTGATGCTGTCTGTGGTGGACTGATGGGTCATGTTTACGTACTTCTGAGGGACCACAAGTCTACATGTGTGTGAACGAGCTCCTTCCTATTAAATAAATGACTCCTCTTATGTGTTTAATACTACTTAGACTTCACTTTTTCTTTTCCCTTATGCTCTCCCAAAGAAGTATCAGTCTCTCTCGTCATTTGTTGTTGTGGTGGTGAGGTTATTTTTCTTGATGAGTCCCACCCACTCCCAGTCAACTCGAAGGTCTTTTCCACTGTAGACAGGCTGTGAATGCGCAAAAGGAAGCTGGTTATCTCCAGATCAGCAACTCACATCGCAGCGTGATCAGAAGTGACATCACTGTGCGGTTTCACTGATGATATTTAGAGGAGAACACTATTTTCAGTTGCTTTTTTAGTGTCAGAAACCTCTGCATCTCCTTCCACTTTCCTGCCCATCAGTCACCCCTTCCGTGTCCCACCAGATTCCTTCTCAGCACTGATTTCTGCTTCATTTCCAGTCCATTACGACACTGTGTCCCCTCATGGTTTGCTGTTGTAAAACAGCAAAAACAAAACAAAGCAAAGCCCATTAGCACTATTGACCTGATAACTTTCTTTTCCCAGAATAAGATCTAAAGAGAATTCAAGAAAACCACAGATACTAGAACTGATGAAGTCTGTTTCCTGTGAATTTGTGTGGCTTGCTTACCAAGACACCGCTGCTATTCTTATTCTTCATTCTGTAGCCACACTACTTCTACCAATGGCTCTAGACCCCGCTAAGTATGAAGACATAATTCTTACATCTGAGCACTTCAGTACAGCTCCAGTTCTACAGCAATAGTATCCTGAACAGGGATGCCTCTTCATACAGGCCTCTGTTTAACAGTAGTGGTGAAATTACCTCCTTTGGAACAATTGTTCCAGGAGAAAATTCTTGTCTTTGCTTGTGAGGTAGAAACTCTCTGTTTAACATTTGCAGTGGTAAAAATTTGTGCATGTATACAGGTGTATATGCATGTTTGGGTGAATCGGTGAGGATGAACTAAAATCTTATGTGTAGAGAAAAACAGGGAGTATACACACTAACGTTCCAATAGAGGAATTTGTAGTGAGCACACAAATAACACAAATTTATTCTTACCTTATGAAATCTAGAATTCATGAGCCCATAAGTAATAATACCTACTCTGATTTTTCCCTTTGTTCTTCCAAATTACTGATGAGGAGGAACCTGAGAGTCAACATAGAGCTAGCTCATGCTTCTTGAAATCAAGTAGGTGGCCATGGAACGACACCATGAAATGCCAACATCAGTCTCCACAACTTCATCTTTATGATAACTGAAAGTATGAGAGTCTGCAGCTGTAGCCACTGAGCCTCTCTGGCTCTGTCTTCAGTCTAACACAGTTCCTTAACCCTGTCGTGGTTGGCTTGGAGTCACAGAAGGTCCTTGTGGTAGAGTAGTACTTTATTTACACTTAGTAGAATTCCTGGTCTCTACTCTTCAGATACCAGTAGTACATACTGTCATTTTAACACTTGCCAGACATTAGCAGATTTTCCCAAGGAAGCTGAAAATGCAAAACCTCTTATAACTGAGAACCAATAAAAAGAAACAAAGTTTATAATAGCTGTCCCTTCTAAAACTCTGAGAAGAGCATCTAAGATAGTTTGTTAGAATAGTTTCCACACATCTTTTAACAATTTCACTCACTGTTAATAAAATATTTTAATCTTATTCAGTCCTCTAGCAGGGATTTTCATCCCTCTGTCAGTCCACCTGAACTTATTGGTATAATGGACTTTAAAAAAAAAAAAACCTCTTAATTCATGTCAGTTAAGATATAAGAAAAAGAAGTAACCAAGTCATTTTTTGGACCTGTGAGTGGAACTAAAGAGCTAACGGCAAAGGAATTTCCATCATTAATCAAGCAAACATTTAGCCCTAATATCTACTTAGAGCCACTCTTAAGGAATAATGAGAGAGAGAGAGAGAGAGAGAGAGAGAAAGAGAGAGAGAGAGAGAGAATTTGTGTACAACACACTACAATGTATCCCTCCAGTGCCACATCTCACTTGGTGGCTAGAGAGTGCTGAGAAGCACGATTAGCTGCAGCTTTCAGAAGGGCAGACTAGCATCTTAGGAACAACCACCACGGAGCACACTAGAGGGAATGGGGAGCACAGAATTCCTCAAACTGCTGCTGGCAATTGATTTTGTACTATTCTCTGGGACATTAGGACAGGTTAACATTTCAACTTTAAATATTAACAAATTCCCCTCTTGTCTCTCAGTGACTGTGGTGAGGACATTCATCAACTTGGTTTTTTAATGAGGCAAATTGGTGCAGAGTGGGGATATACTACTTGCTGAAGGTCACACACTTTGGAAGGAAAGCTGAGACTCACTCCAGGCCAAGGCCCTAGTCATGACATTCTGTTGTCTTTCAATATAGAAATACCCCCATTCCAGTCTTGAATATCCAATAAGTCAAAGCAAATGAGAATTCATTTAAGTTTATTCTATATTATGTGACGTGTTTTGATGGCCATGGTATCATGAACCTCTTTTTTTATGAAGACAATAGCACAATGGAATAAGAATAATAGTAACATCGTAGTTATGATATATAAGAGATCATTCATGTGTCTCAACACAGAAGAGGTCTTACCCGCATTTCTCTCATGCAGTAGAAGAGTGAGTCAGTTCAATTACCCTCACAGGCAAGAAACACTACCTAAGGTATTATGATAACTACCCAAATTCTGACTTTAGCTTCCCAAGCAATCCCCCTGCATTAGGCAGTAGGCCAGCTACTTGAAACAGCCACAAAGAAGCCAGAACTCTACAAAGCTCAAACCCTAGGATTCAGATAAACCTATACTAAGGCATATGAAAAAGGAGCAAGGAAACACAGGTGAGAGAGCAAGTGTTTCCAACTTGAGCAAAGCCTGGCCAAGACAAATGTCTGAAGGAAAGCTCTTGTGTGACTATAGTGATCAGCAGATATGCACAGGCAAATGTGGGGTATGCAAGTAGGCAGAGAGATCAGACATCACTGTCTGCCTAAGGAAGGAAATTGCAGAGAGCTAAGACGAATAACAAAGGAGAGTGATTTGAACTCCATGTCAATAAATCTAGGGGACTTGAGGGTAGGAAGGATGTGGTATATATCAGATTCATTGGAGAACTATAAGCGAGAGAATGCAGACTAACACTTGTGTTTTAGAAAGACTGAGTTGGCTTTCTCAGTTTGGTCATTGTATTGTCTCTTCCTGGCATTCTCATGTGTCAGGCAAACATAATATGGTAAGACAGAGCAACTACCAATAAGACCCAAACATTCTGCCATTTCCCTACCATGGGACTAATTAAACTCTAATAGGAATCTTCCTGGACAACTCTCTATGCGAAGTGGGTATAGAACATTTAGTTTTGTACTTAACTTCCCTCCCCCAGTGGGGGATATCCTAAAAGTTTATGAATTCTTGCTGTGGATGCAGGTAAAAGCAAGCAATTCTGACATCTTTAATATTTTGTGTATACAAAACACTTTGTAATCGGGTCTCTCACAGCATTAACAAACCTGCATTTTCAAAAGCCTTCATTCTATGTGATGAAAATACATACACACACACACAAAACAAAACAAAACAAAGCAAAACAAAAAACAAAACACCCTAGAGAAAGGAATTGAACTGGCTGGCTTTGGTCTTCTAGTCATGAATAGAGTCTGAAACTCAAGTCTCTGTCTGCCTTGAGATGCCTTGGATTGAAGAGTCTACACTGAGCAGGTCTAGCTAGCCATCTCACTAATGATTTCAGATGTTTTGAAAGAGACATCTAAATGCTTAAATTTCTGTTCTCTCAAAAGCAGTTAAATAACACTATCAGCACAGTTTTTTATATTATACAGCTGTAATGAAGATAAAGGCATATAGATAATCCACAGAAATTAATTAAACCAGTCCAAAATATCAACTATATGAAAGGAACCTCTGTGAAACTCTCCTGTGGGTTTGTTCCATTTTACATCGACCACTAGGCAGAAGGCAGAGGCTACTAGCACACTCTTAGTTCCTAATAGTCATCTAGGTCACATGACTCATCTATAAGATGATACATAGTACCCAAGAGTTATCTATGCTTGTAAGGTGAGTGTAATTCATTGCATTGAGACCATCTTCCACTATCAATCACACAGGTCAGCCACAAGAAACTCCTCCAAACACTTCCAAAAGATAGCTCACACAAAAGCTAGTGAGTGCCCTATTTCATTCATACCTATGTCTTAAAAACTTTAGGTATGACTTTCTCCCATTCCTGTATATGTAACACTGTTCCTATGAAAGACACATATAGTAATGTGAGTAGGTCCTGTTGTTTCAGTCATAACCATTAATACATTTTACTGAGACTGACTTATGCCATCCTACCTTCATGGTGGTATAAGAGACCATTTTTTCTTCTCTGCATCTTGCCTGCTTCCCTTGAGATCTTCACCATCCTCCTTGTCTGACTTTACACATTCACTGTCTACAAAGTGTATTAACATTATGAATCATTTTTCAATCAATAAAATGAATGCCCTATATTGATGGGAGATGTCATTCTGTAAATATGTTTCTCATACTGCTTAATGAATAAAGTATTGTTGGCCAATAGGAAAGCTAGATAGGCGGGACTGGGAGATGAGGAGGAAAGAGGAAGGAGTAAGGAGAAGTCAAGATGGAGAGTCTGGAGAGAGCAGGACGCCAGCCAGCTCTCCGGTAAGACCACATGGAAATATTAGATTAATAGAAATGGGTTAATAATTAAGACAGAGCTAGCCGATAAAAAACTAGTACCTGGCCAACAGCATTATATCAAATACAGAGTCTCTGTGCGTTATTTGGGGCTGGCGCAGCAGCGGGACCAGACCAGCAGTAGGCAAAAAAAAAAATATATACTCCTTACATTATATTAGGAAAGAGACCCAAAAGATAAGAAGACACAAGTGCCGCATGATTCAGCTATTACTTCCTCTGATTTGTGAAGAAGTATCCTGCTTTATTCCAAAATTCCTGCCAAGTTAGGTCACTGAAGTCATTCTGCTCCATTTACACATCCTTTAGACAGGTGAACACGCCTATCTACAGCCTCTACTCTTGCCTGGGAATGATGAGGTGCAGATTGAGGAAACCATGGGGAAAGGCATGCTATTAGGGTAAAAGGTCTGCGTAGCTGGAGCTCCAGTTCCATTCTGTCTTAGGATGGTCACATATCAATGAGACACATGGGATGATGTGTTAGCAGAGCTACTGGAGGCACTAAGACTCATTGGGGCTTAGGTGGAGTACCAGATATCAGATGAGTGATTTTTGTGCAGTCATTGGCTTTGCTCCTTGAAAAATGAAAGGAGTGGGGAGAAAAATGAGCCTTTGGGTAGAGTCATGATCATCTCTGGCCCTGATGCTTTGTTGTGTGTAGCATTTTGGGTGTTGTTAGGTTTTATTTAAGAAACTGGTAAGGTTATGGATAAGATTACAGTATTTTGGCAATTTAAGAATCCAGGGGATTCACAGACAGTTTAATTCTCCTCACTTTGATCCCCATGCCAAGTCTAGAAATCCCTTTCCATTTATTCTTAGAAATAGAAAAGCCTTCATCATATCTGGAATAGGCATACAATACCCAAACTTCTCAAATTTGACATGAACTAAATCATTCACATGATCTAAATAGGCCTCATCTTTACAAACTCAGTCATGCCATCATCTTCATCAATAATTTATAAAGACTCCACCTGCATTTATTTTTGAGTTATCAGTAAATAGTAAAGTATTACAAATTCTGTGACACTCTGGGAAAGATAGATCAAGGTTACAAAGACGTTAAGGAGAAGCAGAAGGCTGTCAGTCACTCTGTGATCACCTCGACATTTTTATTGTGGCTGACATGTACTTAGGCACTAAATTCTGTATTAATCTAAAGAGGGAGAATCCCTGGAAGAAAAGGATTTCTGATTCGTGTAATTATGATCAGATGCCCTCAATAACCCACATGAAGTACCAGTAGTCTACGAGACTCTACAGTGTTAACCATCGCATTCAAATAAGTTGGTCTTTTGAAAAAAATAATGCTATGCTATTTGCTTTCTTGTTTCATGTTGTTTTATTACTCAAATAAATACAACCTTAACAGGATTCAGTATCATTTGAGGAAAAGCAAAACACTTTAGTGTCAAGGAATCAGGGGGTTTGCTATGGTCCTGCTCTCTCTGTGGCATTGGATTTGGTGATCGTCCTATTTATTGACAAGTGTTTTGCATATAAAACATTTTGATTTCTTAAAGTTATATCAATACCACCAGGAAAATTCTACTTTGATTTCTCATTATTAGACTGGTGTTTTGCTTATTTCAGAAAATTTGGGCATAATTTGTGTATGGTATGATGGCACTTCACACTCTAGCTACCTTACGTAAATTAATCCAAAACATCCAAAAAGTTCTAAATTAGGATATATAATCATGGGAAATATAAGAGATATTTTCTGTGCTTTGTTATTCAAAACCTAGTTTCTTAAACATCAAGAAATTGTTTTCTATCACCAGTCACAAATGTGAGTGCCTTTCTCCAACACCCAGCCAGCCCAAGCCATCCAGTCTGTCAGTGTCTTTAGAGTCACAACATGCCCATAATTCCAGATGCCCTCCACAAACATACCTCCAGGACTCCTGAACTTGTAGGTGAACATTTCTTACACAATGACTCTAGGTTTACACATGTAATTTGTTTTGGCCAATAGTGCCTCTATAATTCTGAGGTAAACAAATGCTTGAAAACTGTTCACATTGCTTGCCCTCTAGAATATTCAATCTTAGAAGCCAGTTATGTTAAACCATATGTAATCTGACTGTTAAGTGAGAAAATTCTGGTAAGATAAGGGATTGCCTTGGAAGGCCTAGGCTCCAACAAAACTCCCATCTAAGTACAATAACACTAGTGATCTCTGACATCATACAGAATAGAAAACCACCCAGACGTGCCTCCTAACAGCAGAACCATGGTAGAAACAAAATACTTCTTTAAATTTCTAAAGTGACAGAAAACTAAAATTAATCATATGGGTTTAACTTCTTATTTCAGATCATATAAAATACACATACAATGTGTATACAACCTATATCACAAAAAGTAGTAGGATGCATGTAGACATTGTGATAAGGACATTTTCCTGTTATTATTTCAGTTATTAACAGTGAGTCTAAACTATAATGTCCCAATTCCCCTGGTATAAGTTGTTAGCATCTTTCTCCAAAAATATTTCCTAAATATTTTTAGTTAGAATAAATAAAACCTTCAATTAAATTTAAAAATTTAGAAGTATTGAGAGGTAAGGGCTAGGAGGTGGCTGAAAGTTAAGAAAACTTGCTGATCTTATGAAAGATTCAAGTTCAGCTCCCAGCACTGACCTCAGATGGTCACAACAATTTACCACTACAGCTCCCTGGTATACAAGGCTATCTTCCTGTCTCAGTGGATATACTCACACATAAATAAAATACATCTAAAAATCCTTTAAAATACTATATGAAAGAGATGAAGGTATTAGCGGCGGGGCTTTTTGGAAGCCTATTAAAGTAAGGGTATTTCCTGTTTTTATAGATGTTTTTAATTTTATTTTCCCTCAATTCTTTATAATCTACACTCTTAAATGATTTTTGGTCAGCAGAATAAAATGTAAGCTATATCTCTGGTTTGGGTAGAACCATGACTTTCTGGCAAAGAACAAAGACACACTGTTGTCCCCTCTCTTAATAGTTAATCCATATGGGCCTGTCAATCATCTGGGAAGGAAAACTTCCTCAGGAATATGTCTGTTTCAGAGGCTTTAGGAGATATATAGCCTGCCTAAACCTGCAGGTCAACACAATGGCCCCTCAGATCATGGCTGCTGGACATTGTGAGAGTGTTCTTCACAATGGTCCCTTTTACCATCTTTCCCCTTGCATCCTTAAGAATACCTCACTATATAATCAACTCTATCTGTATACTATGTTCTGTGGGTCTATTCTGAATTATTTCAGCAAACAATGCAAGGAACTGACACTAGGCCAGGGTGAGAGCCCAGTAACAAAACTAGTGACTTTAGTTAATAAATCGGGTAGTGTGTTCTACTTACGTACAAACTAACATCTAATCTAACATCGTTTCAGTGATAACTTCTACATTTTGGGAGATATGCAAATTCCACTCATGGCTTTATGCACACTAACTAATCATTATAACTTAAACAGTGGTCAAGTTCCTCTTTCTCCATTTGAAGGGGAAAAAACTAAAAACCCAAAGAAATTTTATATGATTCAAAGCATTCAGGTGACAAGGATCCTTCCAAGTCCCTGTTCACAGAATTCTCTGGGCTGAAACTCTTCCATGAAGAGTAAGTGCTGGTAAATACATTTAGCCTTTTGGCCTTGAAGTCTTTGTTGCAGCAATTCAATTGTATCACAACAGCAGAGTCAAACAATAAGATGGATATTGGTGGGTATGACAGTGTTTCACTAAGAGCGCTTTAAAATGATGGTGAGCTGTGTTTGGTTCATAGTTTGCTAACTCATCCACTAGCTACCAAATGCCAACATGAATCAGCCACCCAGAGGGCTTGTTAACACATTGCTCTGCCCCATACACAGATGACTTGGAATCTTCACATGTTCCTAAGGAATACAGATGTTGCTGGTGTTACTAGAAGTTGGCGGGGGGGGGGAGGGAGGGAGTGCTCCCAAAAATTGGACTCTCTTCTAAGAGTTCTTAGTCTTAATAAAGGAGAATTCCCAGGGCATTTGTGTTAAGTTGGAATGTTCAGCAATGGTGGTCAACCATGTGGCAGACAAACAGCTGTGTGGGAAAAGGAAGGGAGTTTGGGCTTCAGAGAAAAAGGAAGAAGCCTGAAACGTAACTATGATCAGGAAAGAAGCAAAGGAAAAGTTATGTTTTAAAAAAGAAATAAGTACTCAGGAAGGAAGACAGGCTTAGCACAGCCACTTAACTCCATAAGTGATGGCAGGCAGTAGGGTTGGATTTCAGGGAAGGAAATGTACATTACCTCTTTAAAGGGTTAATTATTCCTCTTCTTTCTTTAGCATTGCATTAGGTAAATCCACCTTTCCAATGGAGGGTGTTTACCTACCTCATCAATTGGTCTGCCCAACTGGATGAATTCATGTTTTGAATAGTGTAGAATGTTAGTTTTCGCCCAAGTCAGAAATGCCTTTCTCTTGATCAGAAGGAAATAGATTTCCCTAATTTCTGTCCAATGTTACTGTAACATTCAAACCAGGAGTGACAGTTTCGGAACCATTGCTTGGAACACGAAAGATTTAATTTGTATGTAAGGTAGATTGGATAGCATACTTAAGACCAAGATCCACCATGTTTTTTTGTTTGTTTGGTTTTTTTGTTTTTGTTTTTTGTTCATTTGTTTGTTTGTTTATGAAGCGAAGCACCCCAGGTGGAAATTTTTATGGAATTCTTATCTCCTACCTTTCTCTCAGATGTTGAGGTAAAATAGAAGGAGCAGGGCCACTGGAGAAAGTTAGGAAGTAAGAGACCCTGTCTGGGATGCCTTCCACCCATGTCTGTCTGTCTATCCCTGCTCTATCTTTTGAAGATAAAATACCTGTGACAGCTTTTGATCTCGTCTTAGACCAGACTCATACATATTCTTACATAACTGACTATTGTATGTAATAGTTAATGTGCATTTTGAAGGTTATGGATTTAAGATAATATAACTTTAAAGAATAAGTTTTCCACAGACAACAGAATGCTATGAATCTCAGTGTTGGCATGAACCAAGAGGCAGAAGACCTAAGTGTACAGAAAGGAGAAGGACATAGCATCTCAGAACCAGAGTCTAGACAATGGTATGCATCTTCAAAACAAAACAAAACTCTTCCCAGTGTCCCTGTATTGTGGAAGTCATCCTCATAGGTATTCAAAAGCTGACTCCTTGGGTTTGGAGAGATGCTTAAGAGAACTGACTGCCCTTGCAGGGGCAGGTTCAATTCCTAGCACCCACACGGTGGCTCACAACTCTTTATGATTCCAGTTCCAGGGGATATGGCTCAGTCTTCTGAACTCTGCAGGCATCAGGCATGTATGATGTATACAGACACATGCATACAAAACTCATACACATAAAATGAAATAAATGACAGTCTTCTGGGTCAGGACATGCAGGAATGATTAGTGGCTTTTCCCTTATAATGTCTGTGTCCTGGACATGAATATTGCTTTATCTTCTCTTCATCCATAAAGAGGAATTTTGAAGTTAAATGAAGACTAAATGAATTCATACATGGGTGAGACTGAGCATGTGAAAACCTTTATTAAGATGGCATACAATGCTAAATCTACTTAATATAAGTCAAGCTTATCTTCAGATGGACTACCCCAAACCTGGTGGATCCATGATGTTAGCTAGAAAGTGACCAGAAGACAACTTCTAGCTCTATTATGATGCCATCTGCATTATATATGGCCCCCCCCAACACCGCGATAGTTGACAATTGCCATAGCAACAACTGGATAAAACCTAAAATGGAGGAAAGAGCTGGCTTTTAAGTACCTGGAAATTCTCTACCTGTTCCCAGAAAAGATAGGAACACACCTGCCCCCTCATTTCTTACACTCTATTCCATAAGCTCCAGACCTCCATGGGTAGAGATGGATTTACACGTTTATCTCTAGTTTCTCCCATGTTTGGCCAGGCTCCTTCACCACACAGGTGGTACTGTTTGTTTTCTTTTGCTGTGTTGTTTCTATAGTTCCAAGAAGGACAAAAGAACCAGTTTGGAGGTAAAAACTGGTAACAGCAGTATTAAAAGCAGCTTTGATATAAAAATGCACATAATGTCTCCGAAGTAAGAGACTAGTTCTGTGACATAATTAAGATTGCACAGCCACACAGCCACACAAATATAACAAAACAAAACAAAACAAAAATCAGAAGGTAGAAAATCTCTAAATTTTAAAAAGGATCTTTCAAAGTGACTTATGAAGAACAGAAAATATTATAAGAATACCTTTTAGATTTATCAGTAACAATAAATCAATAGCTAATAGAGACAATCATTATTTTATCACCATTACTCCCTTCAGATTCCAGTTATTTGGCTAAGTAGGGCAAAGGCAGAGGGGTGCCTGTGGTATCTGGGAAAATATTAAAGGAAAAGCTTTTTTTGCAAAAATAATTTCACACGGCCTTCTGTTTTCCAGCAAGGGGCACATCTGTCCCAGGAGTCTTTGTGCTGTTCCTCAGACAGAGCAAGCTATTAGGTTTACAGTTCCCAGAAAATAGTTTCACACAGCTCTGATTGCATAGGGCCCTCAGAGGTCTTGCTGTAGGTTTGGTTTGGTTTCATGGTGATTTCATATTTCCTGATCAAGTTTTTACTAGTTTTATAGAGACACATAAGCAAGAAGGGTCAAGGCGGAGGAAGAAACAGAAGAGGAAGTGAAGTTAGAAGCAGGAATTCAGAGAAACGGGATGTTGTTCAGTTTGAAGTTGCTTGGACAGCCAACCAAGCCCAGAGTCAAGGACCAGTACTCCAGGCCGATGGTGCATCTCCAGACTCACACTCCCTTCCCCACTGTGCACAAGGATTCATCTTTCATTGTGTGAGTGGTTAGAACACAGAACGAAATACACGTGAAGACAAAAGCAATTCTAAGTTTATCTTAGCTATGTATGGGTCACAGGCACATGCTCAGAAGACACATCTGGGTGTGCAGCCTGCAATCTCCACTTTCTATTTAAACTAGGGCATCAGAGTCTGCAACCCTTATTGTGACAGTAAAGATAGAACTTATCTCAGGTGGCTGCATGAGCACCCATCTCATTTCCTATAGATGAGAACCAGAAAAAAAGCTATGATCAGTGAGATTGTGCACATGTGTGTAGAGAACATACACACAGACACAGTCAAACAGTGGATAGCATATAGCCCACAGCCTGTTTCAACATGACCTAGTTACCATTTTTAGAAGGCTTCCTTTTCTCTTCTGGACACAGTGCCTTTTAGGTTTGTGCTTCACCATTCCCACCCAGATCCAGCACTATGTGCTTCTTGGGACACTGTAGGAATATAAAGAAGCCACTGGTTCCATTTGCCACTCCTTCCCAGCTCCATCCAATCACAGGGGCTGTGAGCACACTCATCCCCACCGTAGTGTTCCTGGAAACACTCTGGGCCCTCTAAGGGTCCTTCTTACCAACCAAGGCAAACTGACTGCTCTTTATCCCTTGAGCACACCATGGCATCTCATCTCTGTATTCCTGAACTATGTTCTTCATCCGCTTAACACGCCAACACTTCACGCATGGCCAACATCAACACACTGTGGCTGTTGTTGGCCAGATATGTGTCCTTGTGTGTAAAAAAGGACCTAGTCCTTCCTGTCCTTCTTGAAACCTCTTCTTCCTGAGCCAGCCCCTCCTGCCACTTAGTCCACAGAGCACTTTCAGATCTTCCCTCTTGTTTTCCCTTTCCTGGGAAACTATCATGGCATTTGCTGTGGTGAAGTTTATGAAGCCATTTATTACATCTGCTAACTCACCTGTTCCAATTTTAAGAAAACCTTACCCGTTTGAACACTTGGATGCTTTTACTTCTGTTTACCCAGCAAATAGGAAAAGCTAAGTATCAGAAGTGATTCTCAGCTCAGTGTTTCCCTAATATCTACACTAATTTAAAAATGTGGAATCTTACTAGGTATGGTGGTGCTGTCGTTAATCCCAGTACTCCAGTTGAAGAGTAAGACAGATCTCCGAGTTCAAGGCCAGCATGGTCTACAAAGTGAGTGCTAGGCCAGCCAGGCATACATAAAACAAACACATTGGAATCCCTATCGACTGACACTATGAATAATCCAGGGTGAGTCCCTTTCCACTATAGTTAAGGACTATTGGGGATTTAGCTCTACTGCTCTTCCTACTAAGACCATATCCACAGAGTTGTGCATTTTGGTCACCTTTTTGACCATTTCTACCTAAAATTCAGTTTTGCTAAAAGTGCACCAACCAATGCTGCCTACACACATGTCCTACTTTGCTTTCTGTTTCTGTTATAAACACCATGACCAAGGAAAACTTAGAAAGAAAGGCTTGCTTGGATTAACTGTTCCAGGTCACAATCCATCATTAAGGGAAGTCAAGGCAAGAGTTCAAGCAGGAACTGAAGCCAAAGCCTTAGAGATGTGTTGATCACTGGCTTGATCCCTAGCTTCTGTTTAGCTGTTTTTCTTATATAGCCCAGGACCCCCTGCCTAGGGATGAATTGTCTACAGTGGGGAACAGAACCTCCTATGTCAATTAGCAATCAAGAAATACTCCACGGGTTTTCCATGACTGAGATTCCCTTGGATAACTCAGCTGTAGCAACTCAACAACTTAAGATAAGTGGGAGAGTTCCTATAGTACACGACACTATGCTATACAAAAGTCCAGTGAGTGAGAGTTAGAGGTGGGTCCCCTCCCATTTACTGAGGACATAACTTTAGACAGTTTTCCTCAGAACCCCCAAGTGCCCTCCCATGAAAGATGGGGACAATGATCAGCTTTATCTCAGATGAGTAAATGCAGAGTGTTTAGAACAGAACTTAACACATAGGGGAAAAAATCTCAATGAATGTTGGTTATTTCTATTACTCTTAAGATAAGTGGGACAAACATGGTGATGCTTGCCTGAAGTCCCAGTAGTGGGGATGCTAAAGCCCTACGTTCCTGACCAGCCTGAACTATGTAGCAAGATCTTGTCTCAAAACAACAAAATTACTTTATTTTATTACTGTTTTAGGAAAATGTCTTCTAAAAACACATATAACTATAAAGGGGCTGTCTCTTAATTGACAACATTTAAAAGTTATATAGAAGAATGTCTAACAAAATTCACAGTTGGGGGACACTTATCCCGTACATGCACCATCCCTCATTATCAGTTGCTTTTCTGTGATGCCTTGTTCCCTAGAGCCCAGAGTTTTGTCTCACATTTTATTGTCTCAGCAGAGCTTTCCAAACTTAAATAAATATGCTCCACAGTTCAATATTCTAGAAGAGGCTTGAGTGAAGGATGTTTTTCTATATCAGAGATGGAGATTTGAAATTGCACAATTCTCCAGGACCCTAGAATTTTGACCAAGAGTGGATTGTTTTCTGTAGAGAGCCTTGCACACAGACAGTAGTTATCAATCTTGGAGTTCCTGGCAGAAAACTGGGAACATTACATACCTGTAATTTGATTTTCTCATTACTGGGACCTTGACCAGTTTGGGTACTGTTGAGCAACATCATTGACACTCAACAGAGTGCAAGTGGACTGATGATTTTGATGCCCAAACTGAACAGCCCCTCCCCTTCCATCCACCCCTGTCACTCCCCTCTGACAGGAAGTTGTACCCAAACCACAGGAAACACTGTAAATGCTCTGTACCCATAGAGACATAAATAAGTTGATCTCCTTAAATAAAAAGGTGGTAGCCTATTTCTTACTTTGTTTAAATAAGTCAAGTATAATAATCCATTTTGCTTGTCTCTCAAATTGTTCATCCACCTGAAGGTAACAGAAAATCTAGATTTTACATGATTAATTTAGAATCACCTTGAAGAAATCTTTGCACATAAAAAGCCTGCAAAGAAACCATATAAATCTGCTATTGTGCTTCTCAGAGCTCTAGGCCTGATAGAGAGGGTGTAGGGCATGCTACTTATACATGATCAGACTCTGATAGATTTGAAAATTCTATCTTCTAGAAGATAAACTCAACTTGGATCATTCACAGGGCAGAGTGATGGCAGATGGATAGAAATATATAAAGAGAGAGACTTAGAATCAGCACATATTTATGACATAAAAATGTCATTATGTATTAATAGTTTGGCACCCTATTAAATCCAAGTAAGGGAATAATTTTCACTTAAAGAAACACACTGAAAATACCTAAGAAAAGCCAAGTGTTACCGAGAACAAGAAGTACACAGATTGTCACCCTGTATGTAGTGACCTCTCCTTTTGCCATGAAGTATTCAACAAAACAAGTAGACCATTATAAAGCTAATTTCTTAATATTTGACCAAAACTGGCAGCTAAGAGGTGCCTCTTGTAACAACATCAGAGCTAGGTGAGTGTTGCTGCACAGATATGTAAGGAAGGAAGCCACCAGCAACACAGAGACGTATTGGGGAATGGCTGGAACTTCAGAGATGTTCATGGTGGTTTGGCTTTGCCTGAGAAAGAAGCTCTTCAATGTCAGTTTAGTTGGATAACAAATAATATGCACCTCATTCTCCTAAGTCATGAAATGACTGGGGTTATCCTCAAAGCAAACACCATCACATTTTCCTACCAGGGATTAATTTGGTCAAGAGGGAGCAAATGAATGAGGATAACTCAGGGCCATGAAGGTGCTACCTACCACGATCTTTGGGGCTACATGCCAGAGAAGGAAGAAAACATTGTCTGAGAAGATTTCCCAGGAGGGGAGTGAGCAGTGAGTCTATTGAAAACTCTGAACAAATAATGTGTTCAGAAGATTGCTGAGTATTTCAAAAGAGTAGGAGGCCATCAAGCAAAGCTATATCTAATATGGCTCATGTAGGAAATCAGCCTTGCCTATAACAAGCCTGGGAAAATAGCTGGGGACCACATCACAAAGAGAGAGTTTCTTTCATCAATTTACAGAGTTATTATGAGGGTGATGTTCGAGTGTACTAAGCACATATACCACATGGAACTTCACTCAGGCCCTGGAGTCCATCTCAAAGACAATGGGAACCTACTGAAAGTTCGTTCCTAAACTAGAGTTGATGTGATTACATTTGGGAATCAAATGAAACACCCCAAGAGTCTCTAGGCAGCTGCTATTTTGCACATTTTAGGTATCTACCTGTCCAAACATGACCCTTCTAGCCTGATGACCCATGCCTGCTCCAAAACCACTTCCCCGAGATACTATCTGATGAGGCCAAGCTGTTGTCGGTCCTTGTAACCCTTGGTGTTTGTTTACTAATTGCTTATAGTTTTTTCTTTCAATGGGGCCATTCTTCCAGTGTCACTTGGTGTACATGTCATTCAGTCTAGAGAAACACAAATTTATGGGAGACAGAGAGATACTGTGAGTAAAGGAAACCAGGAAGCAGAATCCTGTGTCTCCAGACAAGGTTAATAAGAGTCATCTGCCCAAAAGGCAGGTACAAAGAGCCACTATCACAAGGAAGAAACCATCCCATGACAGTGAAAACAGATGGTAACTAGCCAGTCTTAGGGAACAGAGATTGATGAGGCCTGGGCTCCATCAGAGAGTGTTCTTTATAAGAGGAAAGATATCAATTGGTCACAAGTAATTTTAAGTATACAGAATTGGCCACACAGCATAGGCTGCTTAGTTATAAAAGAAAAGCAGGCCTGGTTGCAAGAGTTAATGTGGATGTTCTCTAGAGTCTCCTGGGAGACAAACTCTGGCCATGTCCATGAGGGAGCTTTTGGTCAGAGGTGGGAAGAGCCACCATGTATGCAGGCACAGGATTGCATGAAAAGGAGAGAGTTAGTGGAACATGGGTGTTCTTCTGCCTGTGTGACCGCTGCTTCACATTCCTGCCCCATTACCTCCATGACTGACTATGCCCTCGAACTTAACCCAAAAGAAACCCTTCTTCTTTAAGGTCCATTTGTCCGGTATTTGATAAAAACAACAAGGAAAGTAGCAAAGACTCGGCATTGAACTTTAAATGAAATATGCAAATCTTCAAAAGTTAGTTCAGAACTCCTAGGTTTTGTGGGCTGGTATTAGCACCAGCAACTCACACACATCGTATAGACTCTAAGTTAGAACTTGGCACATTTTCTTTCTTTCTTTTTATTGTTAACCAGAATACTTTTATTAGTTCTTTAGAATTTTGTACAATGTGTTTTGATCTTATCCATCCCCCTAACTCTTTCTGGTGCATCTTCCTTCCTGATTTTGCACCCTTTTTTTTTTTTTTTTTTTTTTTTTTTTTTTTTTTTTTAATCAAAAACAGACATTCTTGATGTGTGGCCTCACAGTGGAATGTGGTCAACTTACCAGGGGCTGAACATGTAATGAGTACCAACTCTTCCTCTCCCAGCAGCTGCCAACTGCCAATAGCTACTCATTAAGTGGGACTTTATGCCCACCTCCTCTCCATACTGGGTTTGGTCGGGCTTGAGCTTTCACACGTTTTGTTAATTTGCCACTATGCAGTGCTTATATTTTTCTATGACCATCAAGTGTCCTTAAGCAAGTCTTGACATTCATGTAACTCTGACTTTATGTGTCTTTCATTGATATTTACATTTACCTCTTATCTAGAGGCTGTTGCATCTCATAAGGTATGACTCAAAGACCTCGCTGTCCACAGCTCTTTGCAGAAGATCTCCTCTGTAGAGACTCCATAGCCACCATCAATACTACTTACTGTGGCCTACACATTTTGATTATGTGGTGGTTTGTTCATATTATTTACTTTTCTTCGGTAGACAATATCAAATACAGAAGTTTTTATTCCTAGTTATTGACTAAAATTCAAAGCTAGGGAGGGTCATATAATTGTCACATTGTGGAGCTGGGCATCAGACCAGAGAATTGGCCCTGGTTATCAGCTGCTGATGGTAAGGGTGATGTGGGTAATCCACAGACTTGGAATAGGTATGGTATCTCTTCCAGCTTCCTCATGCTGGATAACCCAGCCGTACTATTTCTGTAGTAGTTAAGTCATTCCAAATAACTCCCCCACCAAAAAAGCAAAGCAAACCAACAACAACAAAAACCAAGGGACCTGTGACAATGAGAAAGTAACTGCCATGTGATGACTGAGCAATCTGTAGAAGGGGTTTTGAACTGTGGTTCACAAAAGTGTGTCCTAAACTTCTCACGTAGCTGATCCAAAAATTTACAAGATCCTTGATATATCTCTAAGTATTTTGAAAACATTAATTTAATAGAGGTGTTACCATATTTGAGTGATAGTTAAAACCACTAAAAATCTCCACTGATTAACCATGTAACCTCTGTGTGTTTTATCACAAAGAACTGTACACTAATAAAATGCCACTTTTTTCTGTTTTACATATTGGAGTTCTATGTCAGCTTTTGTTTGCATAATGTGCTCTGCTCTATAAGAAAGTTGGAAAGCCTCCTCCTTAATGTGCAGCCTCTTCCTCAGCCAGGTCCCCTCAGCCCACCTAATTACATGTGTCTGCTGTCTAAGCAACCAGCAAAGGTCAACTAGCATTGTAATATATCATAGAGTCTAAGACACGATGAATCGTAAGATAAACTTTGATTTGATGTACCACAAAGAGAAAAACATTCCTAATGAAAATATAGCACACTATCAAAATTCAAAGATCTTAAATTAAAAAAGAAACAAAGAAGTCAAACATTTAATCAAAAGAATACAGTACTTAAGAACTTGAACTTTTCAAATTTTGTATTATTAGTATGGTGTGTGTGTGTGTGTGTGTGTGTGTGTGTGTGTGTGTGTGTGGTGTGTAAAAGTTAGAAGAAAAATTCTAAGCATTGGTCTTTTCCTCCCACTACCATGAGGGTTCTGGATCAAACTCAGGTTGCCAGGCTTGATGACACTTTTACCTGCTGAGCCAACTACCCAGCCCATTCTTGAACTTTTAATTCAAATTGTGTATGTTTGACATCCAAGATTCTGTGACTCAGTAATTTACAAACCCCTCTTTTCGGTTTTGAATTTTACTACTATTACTGTTCACTTCAGAAAACTACATGGAAAGTAAATAGATTAAATGAAGGAGCAGAGGGCTGGGGTATGACAAGTTCTTCATCAGTATTGCCTATTGCCATTGCTATGAATCTCAGGACTGTCTGAGCTACAGACTGAAGACATGTGGTTTCCCCAAGACCATGGGATGAAGCCTCAGCTCCCATTTGATGGCATCATCTGAGGGGCTTTTAGGAGCTGGTTAGGTCATGAGGGAAGACCTCTCATGAGCAGGATTAATGTCCTTTGAAGAGAAACCTCAGCAAACTGTCTCACTTCTTCTACTGTGTGAGGACATGGGAGAGAATGTGCCATCTGTAAACATAATGCACCAGACATGAAATGGCTCTAATCTTGAACATCCCAACCTTTAGAACCACAAGAATTCAGATTTTGTTATTTCTATGCCATCTGTTTCTTTGTAATTTTTTTATTTTTATTTATTTGTTTTTGTCACAGTGTCCTGAACCCATTGAGATAACCCTTGACATTATGGCCTAATTGTTTAAAGTTGTCTTATTAAGGCAAGGGCAGAGAGACCATATTTGTGTGACACCCAAATAAGTATCTGTAGAGGCCAGAATTTCTCCTTGTTCACCTTTCACAAGTTCTTCTGTCTGAGGAGTGAACACTAATTGAATGGGCTTTTATCCTTAAAGGAGGAGATTTGCACAATCATATAAACCTGTGCTCACATGCCAATTTAATCTCTTCTGATGGAGAAGTTTAGAAGCTTGCAACCCTTCTTGCTGACCTCCACATTACACAAATAGATTTCTCCTGCACCTGTGTCCTACGGCCCCAGATCTGGAATGGTGCTGTAGCTTTTTCATCTCCACTTTTAGTGTTGAGTAGTGAGAAGTCTGTTTATATAAACGAGGAAACAATGGATATGTCAACTGATTTGATTGTGAAAATCATTGTGTGACTCTCCAAGTGGCACCTGTCCCCACTCAATTCAGAGAGAGAAATGGGGAGTCACAAGCTTACCAGTTTACCTCATTCCTACCCATGTACCATTTACAAGCTCACATGGGTCCTGAAACCACTTGATGCTGTCTCAATGGCATCCAAATGTTTTCCTTCTTTTCACTCCACAGACTCTTCTCTTTGAAGGTCTCCAAGCCTGGTCTCTCCTCCATCCCATCCCTCAACATACACCCCACACATTGCTACCTATTTTACCTCTGGTCTAATGCCCTTGATTGAGAACAGTGGCTTTGTCCAGCCTAAAGAGTGTCACCAGCATGATAGGGTATCAGTTCATCTGTACAATCCACCTCTCCACTGGCTCCTAATGCATGAGTGTAATGGGTATTCCTTCTGCCCATGACCTTGGGCTATATGGCACTTAGAGGCACTGCTTCTTGTCTGCCTATGTGACATAAGGAAAGAGGGAGGGGTCATGAGTCTATCTTGACTCTCTTCCTAGTAAATTTCTTTTTCCATAAGTAATCTCATAGTAGCCAGTGGTATTCTGTCTTTTGAGAAATCCCCATTGTTTAAAACCAGGTATGTATGTATGTTCCTGTCTATTTCAAACACAAGCTGATTGAAAAGAAACAGTCATTCCAAATGACACCTAAATCATGTTTTAAGAATATATTTTGTCAGATTTTTCAAAACTCTCTTCTTTTGGGTACTTAGAGGTCATTATATGAACCAGCTATCCCCCAATGTGCTGTGCGTTCCTATGATCTCATAGGCATTGTGCCAACCTCAACGTGAGAAATCCCACAGACACCCAGTACATGTATTGATTTTTAAAACTTTTAGCAGCTTCTTGGACTAAAAGACTATGAAATATGATTATTCACTACACTATATTGGATAATTATTATCAAGTAGTCATTAGGCCAAGTTATTCATTAGGTTTTCTTCTCTGATCATCCATCTAAGCACATTATTCAATAGACCATCTTCTCTAACATGAGAAAATGTCTTGAAAAAAGGCCTTCGCCATATTAAATACTGAAATTACCTTTATGTCAATGATTTGGAAAAGTATAACCAAGTGGGAAAACATGAAGGCCCCTTACCATGTCTTTAAAGTGATAACCCTCAGTCCACTGAGGATTAGGAGCATTGAGTAAGGAAACATGGCAACGGCATTCGACTTACCTGATCCTGGCCCACTCTGCTACTTCCCGCTGCTCTGCCCAGTACCTTTTCTCTCTTTTCTATTTCTTCCAAAGACCTCTGGCTTTCAGATCCATTGCCTACATTTCCTTATGCTAGTTTCCCAAGCCCACACTGTTGCCCTTGAACTCATAACAAGATTGCTTCTTGTAGAGTTTGCTGACTGCAGGGGTTCATTGCCTCATTATTTCGTCTTCTATTTTGTTGCAGGTCTGTTTTTGGCACAAAAGGAAAGAAATGAAGGAACAAAGGTGTGTCAGGATAGGACAGCCTCACACTCATGACCCCAGAGATGACAGAAAGGAACTTGTAGGTGGTAAAAGAAGCTGGGGCGGGAGCTTTCACAGAGGGCAGGATGATAGTAATCAGAGAGCATTATATGTGTATAAGAAATTGTCAAAGAAAAATTCTAATAAGGTTGTTTTAAAACAATAGTGGGTTGTTTGAATCTGCAACTCAAGTCTAGGTGATAGAAATGTGAGGTTGTACTAAAATTCATAACGAAGACCACAGCTGGGATGCACCATTCTGTACTCTTGGCTTAGTCCATCTCTCTGTTTGCTTCATCCTCAAGACAGTCAGAAAATGACTATGGTAAATATGGGTGCCATCAGGAATATATCAATATTAAGAAATGGTGGAAAGCTCTTTCTACTGTCTATGCACCATCTTAGCATGACAAGTGAGACCCTGAATATTCAAATCTATCACATAACTGGAGGTGAGGATGCTAGTTGGGTATATTCTACATGGATAACCACATGGATACTACATGGATAACTACATGGATAACACCCAGCCCATCCAACATCCCCCAAATCTTTTTTCACAAACATGGGGGCAGGGAGTTCAGATGTCTGTCTGTTTCAAGAGTCTGTGGAGTTGAAAAGGCGCTCGATTCCCAGGAACTGGAATTACAGAAAGTTGTCAACACCTGATGTGGGTGGAAGCTGAACTGCACTAGAAGAGTAGCAAGTGCTCTTAACTGCTAAGCCCTCTCTCCAGTCCCCTCCTGAAATCTCACTAGCTTGTCAAAACAATGGTTTGTTTCTGCCTCCTGCTGCAGGTCCATTGTTAGCTGACTTCTGGGATTTCTTTCTTACAGAGACTCTAGCTAAGGCATTTTCCCAATGTGAGTTTTCACAATAATCACAGCAATAGAAAGAGAAGGTGGCTAACTATGCAGTTGCCTTCCAAGCTTCTGTCTGGCAGTAACGATGCTCACTTCCACCCACATTTCGTTGGCAAAGAAAGGCAGATGGCAATGCCAAATGCCATGAGAAGGAGCAGACACGTAGCTCTTTTCTGTACCCAGAAAGTAGATACCCTGACTCTCTGGTACATTATCAAAACCCCTCTTTATTCTCTACTTCTGCTCCCCAACAGGACATACTGGAGTTTCTCATAACGTCTATGGCCATTATCAAGTAACAATAGTCCACCTGTATAGTTAATAGTCTAATGCCAGGACCCCAAGCTCCATTGAATTTAAGAACTCAGTCATATCAGCTTATGTCATATGCTGAATTTGAAAGACACCATTAGAATATATTTATATGATACAGAAGAAAGATGAAAATTTTTTTTGGTCTGGATATGTTGCCATTCCCACCCACTACTGTCCCATTCTTGGAACAAGGAGTTATTAAAGCTTAATTTCTACTTGATAAACATGCAATATAGTGATAGCTTCTACAGTAAAGATCGTAGCAAGTGGCCAACAAATGAAAGGGAGGAACTACTTAGGTAAGGGTACCCAGAGAAAGTGAGATTTAAGTAGAACTGGGGAGAGAGCCAGGAATAAACAGAGAAAGAATTTTCAGGTCCAAAATTCAGAAGACCAAAGCTCTTTGGACCTACATGGTCTGGATTATTGAAATACAGCAAGAGAAGCCTGCAGCATGCACAGGTGTAGGAAGAAGAGCAGAGAGAGACTGGGAGAAACCAGGGAGCCAGGGTTTGGTACAGCACTGGTCAGGATCTCTCAGATGATGATGGGAAACGGCAAAGCCAGCGGGAGGAGACCAGTTAGGAAACAACTGCAGAAATCTAGGTGAGAAATGGTCTCTTGGACCAGAATAGTAGTATGAATAGTGCACTGTCTGATTTTCAAGTCCCCGAGTGCTGGCCCAGAAGAGAGAGGAAGGGGAAGTTGCCACTCAGCGATGCGAAGTTAAGGCAAAGAATTTTCATGGAACTCCAGCAATCTTTATCTCATGGCAATACCCTGTGGGTATGAAACATGCCACATGTTGATTCACTCACTCTTTGGTCACTTCTGAGGTGTTTCTAGGACCTGCTGCTGATAATTGCATACCTGCATTCCCTTGACAGGGTCAACACCCTCCATGTGGCCCTGTGACCTTCTGGGCCCTCCATGCTTCTAGTATTTCATGCCTTGGCTTGGACTGCAGACAGAGTCTAGAGACCAAATCTCACTTTAAAAGTACAACTGTCTTGGTTGTCTCAAGTACGAATTGCACTGCCAAATTCAGGAAGTCCTGGTTATTTTCAATGGGACCTAGACTACTCCACCACCAGACAGTAAGGAGCCAACCACACAGATTTTCTGTAGGGCTTGGGTGAAAGTCCCAGTCTGATGCCCTGCCTCTACAGCAGATACTTTGAATGTCTTGAATCCTTCCTTCACAGCTCTAACTCCTGGCTTATTATTTCCTTTTGGTTCAGACCAGAATGGAGTGATGAACAAATTGTCTCTCTTGAACAATTCTGCAAAATTATCCACTGTTTAGTACTATGGTATGGGTCACTCATCACCTACCCGCAGAAACCTCAGGTCTTGATAAAACTTTTTTCTATCTTTTTGTCATTGAGTCTACAGTAAAGCAAATAAGACATGTAGGGTATAATATTTCATAAGGCATGTGCTCTCAGAGCCGTACTAGTTAAGACAGGCCCTTCCTGACCATACTCTCCTTAAAATGCTGTCACCTGCATCCCTCATAGGCCCCATGCTTGTCCCCAAGACACTAAAACAAAGACAAACTAAAGCTAATTCAGACAAAATGTATTTTCTAAAGGCAGTCTATTGAGTAGCTCCCAGCATCACAGACTACTGAAGGAACACTCTTGGAGATTAGGCAATGAAGAATAAAACTGTAATCATGTCACAGGACGCAAAGGACAACATTCCAATTCCAGCTTCCTCTTAAGAGACAACATTTGAACTTGTACTGGCCTTGTGCATGAGGTGTTTCTGGGAAATTGGTTTAATCACTTATCTGCAGCTACTGCCAATTGTCACTATATTCAACCTTGCTAGCTAAGTTAAGGGAGGGAGCATATGATATGAATGGCATGGTCTAGGTCATGTGTCCACAAAACAGGGAACTTTAACAAAGTGTTGACCATTTTGAAGGTTTTTATGAGAGTGGGCTTCACATCCCCAAATACATAGGACCTTAGACTCTGGGAAACTGGAAACCACTGAGATGTGAAAACCCAGCAATCCATCTGTACAGTAAAATACCTATAAGTCGCAGTAAGTTCCGTGATAAAAGCAAAATAGGAGTTGACAAAGAACATAAGGATGAAACCACTTTAAAATTACAGAATCTCATCTCTCCAGTGGGAAGGAGTATGTCAAAACTAAAGGCAGCTGGGGCGTTCAAGAGGGACACAGGAGAGATGTGCAGACAGGGACAGACCTAGGCTATGGTCAGAGGTTTGTATTTTCTTCCAACCATAATGGGAAACTGTTGCAAGTTGGGGCAGGTGAATAAAGGGATTTAACTTCCAGGGCTTTTTTGTTTCGCTTTTTGTTTTTATGCAATCACTTTTGCTACTGCCTAGAAAAGTAGCTGTGGGAAGTGCCTGCAGGGCGTCGGGTGAAGGGTGGCTAACAGAGGTCACAGCAGTGGTAGGGATAAAAATGTATCTGATCATTTGGTGATACAATCAATGGCTTGGATTTAGTTCCTTGGGGGTGAACAGAGATTTCCGAAACAAATAATCGAATGAGTAGTTGCAACTCCACTGGAACATGGAAGCCAGATGGTAATCAAAGGCTGAGGATTCCCTTCCATTGACATAGTCATGAAGCAGCTAAAGCTTCAATGAAAATGATAACTCGATCTCAAGAATCTCTACAAGTCTATTTGGAAGGCACTGCGAACAAAATCGCTATTGAGCATTCCTGTGACTCTCGGGTCCAGGAACACTTTGCTGGCTTTTATCTCCATCCTCACCACTCCATCCTCACACCTTTATTATTTTTTATTGCCAAATGTTCAAACACAAATAAAAGTACATGAATAAAAATACATGAATAAAAATGTACAAGACACCTGTATACCTCCATCCAGATTTAACAAATGGTACCATTTGACTATGTTTGCTTCAGATCCTCTTGAAAGTGTCACAACACACAGCTCCACTGGCTCACCCCTTCCTCTAACCGTGTGGCGCCATTTATACAAAATCCGAAAACACTCAACAGTCTCTGTCTTGCAGGGAGTACTGTACATGGAAGAAAGTTACAAACACAGATGTTCAGAATAGGCAAGAGCTATTTTTTTTTTTTCGTTTCTAATTTACATTAAATGTAGTATGATACTGGTATATTGGAGATACCTAGGTCATTCTGGACAGTGGCTTTTTCTTTACATGAATTCTTCCAAGAAATCTATAGCTGAATAACTTGAAGACACCAAGATAACTCTTAATTTTCAGCTCAGGGGGTCACAACTGGCATGCCCATTGCTGAAACCTACACCAGTCCCATGAAGGCAGGCAAGTTGAATCTTTGCAGCACACTCTTTTGCAGAACATGCGTCTAGAAACCCTACCATTGCAGGACCACCACAGCCTCCTGCTTCTAGGAAATTTTGGTTCCTCCAAAGTTAAGCAACCTTTGTGTTCTTTTAACACACCAAAACTGCTCTGGACAAAATCATTTCCCATCTGTTTTGTCTACTAAAGGCTCCCGACGCATTCTTTTAAGTCAGAGTAAAGAAAGCTGGTGTTTGGCACATGAAGCACTGTCTATACAAAAATATCTTTCTTCTTTTCCCAGTGAAATGAGAGACAGGTGAGTAACAGCTGGTTGCCATCTCACTTCTAAAATGGGTTTTTTTTTTTTTTGACTGTGATCTACAGAGCATGCGTGCGCCCGTCAGCCACCCACAGTGGGTTCTTTCTACTCCCGGAGTACCTGACATGTTAATTCCCTTAATGGAATTAAGTGGGCAAATGATGGGGCTCCTGGACTCTCACGACTTTTACTCCTTACTGCCCCTTTCTTGCATCTTGGTATCTTAACTTCAGAAAAATCATTTGTTCGTTTCATTTTGACTTTATTTCATTGGTAAACTCAAAATAGTATCAAGGAATCAAAGGATATTTTGATCAATACAGTGGAATAATTATGCTTACGTTTATTTAGTGTGTGTACACACACAGACACCTGAACACGGAGGCTGAGCACATGTGCTTGGTGTATGAATGGAGGTCATAGAATGAACTGCAGATGTTGCTCTGCTCTGTTCTGTCCTTCTATGTTGTTTCCAGGAATTAAACTCTGATAGTTAGGCTTGGCAGCAAGTGTCTTTGAGTTATCTTGAAGACCCCAGTAAGACAGAATAAAGAAGAAAACAAAATACATTTTAATGTTTCCTACTATTACCAATAGTTTTTGCCTCTGTGAAGCAAATACCAAATGATAGACCTGATAAGCCATCTCTCTACTTGACCCAAGTCTACCTCCATGCATGTCTCCATAGTTTGTCTAAATCAAAATGTATTGCTCAAGTAACAGCCAATAAAGCTAGACCAAGTGCTTCCAAGTTGGTAATCCCAGCTATTGGAGGCTGAATCAGAGAGAACAGCTCATCTTGAGAGAGGACTGCTGGCCTGGAATGAGCTGGGGCCAATATTTAATTCCCACTATTAAAGATAAAAGCAGAGATGGCTAGGGAGTCAAGTGGGATCTAAGCCCAGTAATGTATATTATCACTCACTAAAGTCATCCATTTTTGCCTCCAAACTTGTACAAGGGCTTTGGAAATGCTGTATTCTAGGCTTTCGTGGTATGAAAGCCCACCTTCCTCCACAGCTCATCCCTCTGATACTGTGAGTTCTCACTGGCTGGCCCCACGCATGCCAGCATGAAAGCACTTCCTGCCTCCACTGTGGGAACATTGCCCTTTACCAGCCATGTTTCATTTATGGACGCATCTCTTGTCTTCAGCGGCTGGAGAATTACCTAAAGATTTGTATTTCCCATGACTTCATTACAGGACAAACACTTGCTGAGGACATTGTAAAGGTAAACCCAGAACCAAGACAACAGAGCCAAAATTTAGGTCATTGGAGACTACTTCTTTTCTTTCTCATCTTCACATCCAAGTTTGCCAAATAATAAAAATGGGACTTCCAGTTCACTTAGGCTGAGTTCAAACACAGACCTGAGAGCTCCCTGGAAACATGATCAATTCATTTTTGCATTTCCCATTCCTAGAATATGCATGGAGCCCAACAGACGTGCAATAAATATTTGAGAATGGAAAATTCTCAAATGTAGCGGTGCACAGAGTGCAGCAGAGGCGGCTCTCGATCTCCTGTCCTCCCTAGACCTCATTTCCTCCACAGCACTGGGCACTCTACCTCCCTTCTTTCCCACATTCTTCCCAACCCTGAATCCCTAAAAGGTTGAATTTGAGAAGGCAGGACAGGACAACTCAAATATCTCATTAAGAATGCCTAAAGAAATAGGCCTAAAGATGAAATTATAGCTCTCAGACCAGCACTCAAAACCCTGGAATCAAAGGAAAGAAAAGAGGAGGAGGTGGGGTAAAATTATGCGATTTGACCATGGTTACTTATCCAGCAAATGTTTTTGAAAGCTACTAACTACTAATTGTGGTAAAGGTTTTTAAGCCTGGAAATGGCAAGTCTCTCTCTTTTCCTGACGCTCTGTAATTCATGTGCAGCTTGGGATGGCACTCTGTCTTAAATACAATAATATTTTAGAGAAATTTGAACACTCTAAGTTAACAGGCATGCCAATTTGGAGCCAGAAGACATGCAACTCTAGAGATTTCAAATAATTTAATAAGGCGTTACCATTTTTCTAAGGTTCTGTGGATTTCTCTCTCCCCGACCCCAATCAGCCTAAAAAGCTCTACCATGTGGCCTAATTCAAGGCTTGCAGGCAGGAGAAATTACTGACTTCATTATGCTTGCCTGGTGCTCTCCAGTAAAAGCGTTGGGCACTAGGCGTTCTCATTCTGGGAGGCTCTGCAGAAAGCTTTCGCACTGACAGATCTCCACTGGCTCCTTATGAAAAGCAACAGAGAGAAGGAGGTTATAGTCTATTGTGTACCAAGCTCAGAGGCCTGTGTCCCCCAACCCCTGACTCTTTGCCTTAGAAAAGGTCCTCAGCAGGGCCTAGTCATGCCCGAGTCATAATGGCCCTTGGGCCACTGAATGCTATTCAAGGCCTGCTGAAGAAAGATTAATGTTGATTATTATTGCCATTAATGGTATTACTGTTATTGTTGTTATTATCCATTGCTTATGGAATAAGCATTCTGTGGCCTTTTGATACATTCCCCTGCTTTCCAAGTGGTGTTCAGCACAGTTGGTTACTCGTCTACAAGAGAACAAAGAGTAATAGGAAAGCAGGAGACATTTCATGGACTTCTTTCTGGCTTGAGTAAATGGTTTACTTTGCTAAGAAGGTTCAGAAAAAAGGATAGAGATAGGCTTGAGCCAGGGAAGCTGGTGTCTTGGAGACAATAATTCCAATTTTTGGTGACTTCATATAATAAAAAGTCATTTCTCACCCACATGGGGTTTAAACTGGGGGTGACCACTGAACAGGCAACATTTTTCCAATGACCAACTTCTGCCCTCAAGTGCCTTCTACTTTACTTCTACTTATCTTGATAATGAGTCCATTCAGTCAGCTAAATGGGACAAAGACCACCAAGGGAGTTGCTGAGGTTAAGTGAGGATGACAGGAACTTCCAAGATGACAGTGTGATGGCCTTAAAAGCAAACATATTTCTGTTGAGAAAGATGATGGAACTCAGCAGAAATGAGTCTCTCTCTCTTTCTCTCTTCCTCTCTCTCTCTTTTCCTCTCTCCCCCCCTCTCTCTCTCTCTCTCTCTCTCTCTCTCTGGGTATGTGTATTCAAGAATAAGAGTTTTAAAATTGAAAGCAGCTTAAAATTTATCTGATTCACTTGGCCCTAGGAAAAATTATTAAGAGCAATTGTGTACATTTCTATTAGCAAGTTGAAAAAGAATTACTGATAATTATGAAGCAAGAACATGAACATGACACAATTAGTCACAAGGAAAATAAGCCATAGACAAGAAAATAAAATTAGAGTGTGTCTTTGACCTTATAGTGAAAAATATTTAGACATGAAAGTGTAAACAGTAAACACTAATTTGATGTCTTGATGAAGGAAAACGGAAGAGAGTAAGCCATCATTTGTTATAATATAAATTCAAAGTCATGTCTGAACTAGAAAAATGAAGTAGTTGTTGTTTGAACTATAGAATTATGAAAATGTCTTACTCATATGGAATTAGAATGTGCTGTTGAAACTATGTGATTAAATGCAATGCAACTAAAAGTGAACGGGTAACCTCTGAGAGCAGTTGTATTGATAAGGATGGGATAGGGCTACTGACTTTTGTTGTTACCTGAGAGTATAAAAAAAAAACTCACTCTATGTTCTCTGTGTTTTTGATAATGCAACAGTCTCTCAACACCTGCTAAGAAGCTGTACTAGTTAATTCTTTTACACTTGAGGTAACAAGCAATATATCTGACCAACATTAAAAATGGCCTTTGGTGACCAGTGAGATTGCCCAGTAGGCAAGGTGCTTGCAGACAGACTTAATGTCCTGAGTTTGATGATTTGGAAGCCCACAGGATAGAGAGAGGAAAAAAACTCCTACACATTGGGCTGGACTCCACACACTTCACACACTTCCTGGCACGCACGCACACGCGCTCGCACACACACACACACACACACACACACACACACACACACACACGGTCCTTAGGTAAAACTGCATAGTTCAAAATGGTTAGTATAAGCAGGGAATTAATGTAAGGACTTAGGGAAAAATGCAACTTCTCCCCTGTGCTAACAGAGAGGCCAGGGTAGCAAGCAAAAAACAGGATGGTACACTTAGTGTGATGAAGACTTCATTTGTGACCATGGTTTGAGAAGACTGTGGTGCAGAGGTAGAGGGGGAAGCTGCCTGTTGTGGAGAGACATGCAAATAAAAAGAAAGGCTGAAGGCGGTGTATTTTAAAACAGTTTGTTGGAAAGAGAAGATTTAGTGGGAAATGGAAGGGAATTTGAGGTTAAGTGACATAATTTTTGCTTGTATGTCTTTAAGTTAGGAAAGGCTTTGTGTGTTTCTATGGTGAAAGCAAGGCGAAAAACACAGAATAGACGATTCTAGAAAGAAGATAACAGAAGGAGGTATTTGAGGAGACAGGCGGTAAAACACGGGACTTTAGAGGAGTGGTTGGCGTGAGAGTTTCTCCCACGCACTTGCACTCAGTTTTCAGCATTATCCCCTTCACTTCTCAGTCTCAATTCACTGATCAAATTCAGGGTCAGCAATGCTTATGTAGTTCAATGGTAGAAAACTTCTTAGCATGCCCAAAGGCCTGAGTTCATTCCCAGTTTTACACACACACACACACACACACACACACACACAAATGTACAAATATTTATTAGATCTGAATTGTCACATAATTAGAGAAACAAACTTGTAGTCTAAAATATTCTTCTAAAGTCGCTTCAGTACCAGTTTCTTTTCTATTGTGGCATAATTTTCATAGAGTTAAAGCCTATTTTAAGAGTACTTTCACCCTGCCATGTGTCCACAGCAATATGGAGCATGTAGAACAGCTCCCTGAGCCCAGGACTCCCTGTGGACTTTTCTAGTCTACTCTCTCCTTCCTATATTTTGCCTTTCCCGGGCTGTCTTACACATATGGCTGTTATCTGAGTTTTTAATATTCAGCATAAAGGTTTAGAGAATCTTCCATTCTATTGTGGATGTGCGTGATCTGTTTCTTTTCTTTTCTGATTACACAAGTTTACTTTAACTGAATATTTGTTTAACTGCGCAGAGATGTGTTGCATTTGTTTAACTACATAAAGATATGCTGCATTTGTTTAACTATGTAAATATGTGTTGCTGTTTTACCTTACCTGCCTAAGGCACCATATTGGTCTAATAAAAAAACTGAATGGCAAGTAGCAAAAGAGGAGATATAGGCAGGGAGAATAAGTAGGAGGAGGAATGTAGGCTCTGGGAAGAAAAAAAAGGGGTAAAGAAAATGAGATGGCAGGGAGACATGGAGGGTGGAGGGATAGACAGACAGGAAGTAAGCAGCAAAGGAAAGCTAAAAAAAACTCAAGACAAATATAGATGAATAGAAACAGGTTAAAAAGTTGGAAAAAAGTTAGTGGGACAAGCCTTAAGCTAAGGCCGAGCATTCATAATTAATAATAAATAAGTCTCTGTGTCTTTATTTGGGAGCTGGTCCAAAGAGAATGCCAACTACAGTCACTAAGAATGGAGACTCAGTTGAAGCATTGCTCAGATCTGATTGACTGTGGGCTTGTCTGTAAGAGGTTGCCTTTATTGTGAATTGATGTAGGAGAGCCCATCCCTGTGTAGGCTACAGCATCTCCAGTGCAGATGTCCTTTTGCTTTACAGAAAAGCTAGCTAAGCATGAGCCAGTAAGTACCATTCTTCATGGCTTCTGCTTTGATCTCCTGCTTGAATTTCTGTCTTAACTTCCCTCAGTGATGGACTATGATCCAGAAGTGTTCGTCAAATGTGCCCTTGTCTTCCTTCAGTTGATTTAAATCACTGTGCTTTATCACAGCAACAGAAAGTGTTGTGTTGTAGGGAAAACAATTCCCTTATCAACACACAAGAAAGAAGTCCTGAGCTGTGAAATGTGAACAGGATGACTCTGTTGTCAGTGAGACCTGAAACTCATGAAATATAAGGCAGAAGGTGCATTATATACTTTGGTTAAGGACAATGCATTGATATTCTGTGTATATTTGCTTGGGGTTCTTTGCAGTTTCTGGGATCCCAACACACACTCAGTTCTAAAGTGAATTTATAGTCTTTAAAGGTCATCAGCAATTTAATTGGCCTCAGAAACTATTCTTTGCCAAGTTACCCAATTCAATAGTCAGGCTAATATATCTCAATGAATATCAAGTTCTAGAATGATTATTGTCTCCAAGCAGAACCTGGTGTTCTAGAAAATGACTCACGTAAATGTGCCCCAAGGACAACTGACTCAGCAGTCTTTCTGAGTTCCTGTATGCATAGTCATTTAAAGACGTGTTGCAGGCAATATCTAAAGTATTCATTCATATCAACTGAATGCTTCCCGCGGATATAGGCGCCAATAAAGTAGATGAAAATCTCTATTCTCACAGACCTTGTTTTCTTAATTAGAAAGATAAAATAACAAGAAAAATTTGGATCTTTGCTAGTGACAAATTCTATTAATGGAAGAAAGTTCTAGGTGCTGGTATTGAGCTTTGAAAGTGTTCTCAGGGAAAGTCACTGACCAAAACAGTTGTGAAAAGATATGTGGCAGCTTCAAACTTCAGAAAACAACAAATGTCAAAGAAGACGTCAGAGAAACTAGATTCCAGTCAGCTGAGCAAAGGAACAGTGCAGCAGCATCTCCCCATGATTGTGGCTCCGGAGCCTTTTAGCTGCAGTCTGTACTCAACACGCTTCCACATGGGTACCAACCCAAAGCCAGTGGGAGACTTGGTATTAGGGATGTGAACCACAGGGTGTGTAGGACACCCAGGGTACTGACCATGCTTTGTGTACCTCCTCCAGTCCCTGACAGTAAACCACTATTTAAAATACATAAAAGAGTCATTTAAGTCACCCAAGCACAGAGCTGAGACTGAAGTGTTTGGTATCTACAAATGGGGTTCACTCACATTCTTTGTCTTCATTTACATTTTCACAGAAGCAGTTTTGAAACAGGTACTTATGAGTGAGCTGATTCCAGAAAGTTCTAGGAGAGAAATGGAACATAGAGATAAAAGATAAAAAGTCACTAGGAGATTTGTGGGACAAGATTTCTCAGGGTCAATAGGTGATGGGGGGTTGTCCTTCGGTATATATGCTTCTCTTATTGGTTGATGAATAAAAGTTTGACTGGCTGATTGGCCATGCAGGAAGTATATGCAGGGCTAGGAGATGAGGAGAATTCTGGGAAATGTAGGCAGACTGAGTCATCATGTAGATTGGGAAGATAGGATGTACAAGGCATTCTCCGGTAAGCCAAGACCACATGGAAATACATAGATTAATAGGAATGGGTTAATAATTAAGGCTGAGCTAGCTAATAAGAAGCCCAAGCCACTGGCCAGCAGTTTTATAATCAATATAGTGTCCGTGTGCTTATTTGAGGCAAAATGGTTGTAGGAAGCTCCACAGCAAATAGGAGCTTGATTCCACTGGGGGATGTTAGGAACATGAGTTGGATACAGCCTTAAAGTTACCACAAGGAAAAAAGAAGCCGGGGTTCTGATCTCCTTATTCCTATCAGTCAGTGACTGATCCAGTGAATAACTGAATTAAAAGATACTAAGGGTGACATTAATTCTTAAACATCTCTGATAGCTTTGAATTACCATGTGGGTGCTATGAATAGAACCCAGGTCTTCTGAAAAAGCAATAAGTGCTCTTAACCAATAAGCCATCTTTTGGGGCCTTGTTTGTTAGAGTTTAATCTCAAAGTAGTAATCCATTACAAATAAATGTAACATTTATGGTTAAAAGTTAGTTATAGTCTTTGAGGTACAATATGAAAAAGTTGAAACTACTTAACCTTATGACTATTTTTAATTTCATAGTTATTCACTATGTTTGTGTTTTAAGACATACAAGCAAAACTGACTCTCTCTCTCAGCTGACTCTCCAAAGTATTGTACATTTACAACAAAGTTATCATATCTGAAACCAAGCATTGGTGACACCTGTAATCCTAGCCCTTGGGAAGGAGAGGTAGGATGATCAGAAATTCAAGGTCAGTCTCAACGTACAGTAAATTCAAGTCTAGCCTGGGCTTGTGAGACCTTGTCTCAAAAGGAAAAATAACATATCTGATCCATATAAAGTGGAGTATTGGTAAGTCTGGAAATGTCTGGGGCATGTATTGGCTTTTCTCAGGGCTCAAGGGGAATCAAGAGGAGTGGCAGAAAAACAGTGAACACATAATCCTAACATTCTGGACCCAGTTTTCTATACACCAAACCTACTCAACACTTTCTTACCCTGGACAAATTGTACCTGAAAGAGGAGTCACTGAAGACTTTAGACATTAACTAATCCAGTCTCCTCCATTCTATTACATGAAAAAGAAGTCCACTGTTTTGCCAGCACCTGGAGCTTTGAAAGACTTGTGCATGGCAAGGCATTCTGCCTGCTGAGACTCAACTCTTCTTGGAAGCTTATTGGGATCCGTGTTCTTGGCCCTTCCACTGTACTCGCCAGTCCCTTGTCCTCTGCTCTGTTCCAGGAAACCAATTGGTACCAAATTTACTCCCCTGTCCTTTGCCATCAAATTAACTTGACCAAGAAGAGGCACCACTGAGAAACTGGAGGGCAGAAGAGGAACCTGTGGTTCTTTGCTTTGCAGGACACGACACGACACTTTGCCTTGCAGGATGCCACACAATTTTGCATTGCTTTTTTAAGTCTATAGTTTCTCTAGCACAGCATTCTCTGCTCCTTGGATTCCACTAATGCTTCTTCTCCCTTTAGCTCCAGAGATGACAAGATCCCTCTGACATTGCTGGCCCTTGAATGTTCCTACCAGTTTGCCAGTGTCCTTTAACCCCACCTATATCTCAACAGAATTCCATTAAATTCTTCTTAGTCACTATGCTCATATATGTTGCTTCCTTCATATAGGCTTTAACTGCAACTCTGTTGCTTCTGCCAAACAGAGGTAAAGTCTCAGCCTCTGGTCCAATCTTCAAAAGGCAAGGAAATTCAATGTATGTACTACTATAATACATTACACAATGCTCCTACTCTGGGCAATACAGAACAGACAATCTAGTTCTCACGTTCTTATCTGGGAACTAGATCTATTGGTCAATATGCATATGCATGTATATGATTTCTAGAAGTTACGACTGAAGTCATGACAATAGGTTATGAGTTTTAGCAGGTCAACATACTCACTTCCCTTTATGACCTTTATGCTTGCAAATTTCTCTTGTGTTTGGCAAAGAAGCATCCCATTCACCCATCCCCATTTTCTCTGTTCAACTCACTGATGCGCCAGCCTCTCACCAAAGAGAAAGCATGCTTTTCTGGTAACACCAAGATTCCAAATGCAGAGATCATCAGCAGCAAATTAATATTCACTGCCCATAATCAGTTTGGTTTCGTATAATAATTTAACACACATATGGTAGTTATGAATAAGCATTGATAACATTTCCCTAATTCTTTCCACATGGGCCAAAAGTGAAAGATTTTTAAACTTGAGTGAGCCAATCAAGATAAATATTAATAGTTTCAAACATGGGTTCAAGACTAGAACCGATAAGAATTTGGAGTTAGGAATTAGCTTTGTTGCAGAATTCAACAGACATAATTACTGATATCATTGCCAGAAATGCTATATGATTGTACTGTTACAAAGAATCCAAAGGTCTCTTGGTGAGGATAAAATGCATACAAAGGCATGATGTCTGGTAACAAAGATCTTTCATCCAAAAAAGAAAAATATCATAACTGAGATAAAAAAAAGAAAAAAACGTTTTTTTTTTTTTTCTGTTGTCTCTTTTCTCTTCTTAACTTGTCTTTCCCTTTTTTACCATGAAGAACAAGGCACTGAGCAAAGAACTCACAACTTTCCTGTCCACACACAACCCCCACATGTCTATAGCTGTTGTGTGTCTTGTAAGGCTTGCCCACTATAAACGTGATATACCAGACTTGATGAAAACAGATAATTCTCTTCTCAGAAATATTTTTGAACTGGTAACTTAACAATTTCATCAGAGAAATGTTGCCATGGTAATCATTGTTAACAACCAGAACATTCCTCTAGACTTTTGGCCAAATGATGTCCAAAGGGGAGCGAGAATAAAATAGCTCTGTTTTTCTCCTTCCGGCTTTCAGACTTCCTTCCTGAAAGAGTTCACATTCAGAGCTCAGAGCCTGTTTTTTTTTTTTTTTTTAAAAAAAAAACTTGTTTTGTTGTGTGCAATGCTATGGCTTTGTAGGTTCAATATAAGTGTAAGTAAACACCTCACCACAGAACCACAACCCCAGCCCAAATTCAGAACTCGTTTTTAACTACAAATTTCATAAATAAGAAACTCTTTACATATGCGACAGACTTAGTTGCTATAGAAGTAAATGCCCTAAGATTTAGGTTCTGTGTGGAAACGTGTTAATTTCAGTAAGAACTATGAGCACAGGAACTAAAGAACAGCAATCACTATGCAGTATAACTGTGTTTTGAGCACACAGCTAGCTACCTGCAGTATTGTGCTACATTTCATGCTGGTAAGAGCAGAGTGAGGTGGCTAGTACTGTCTAGTGAACCAAGGAAGGATCCAGAATATGGCTGGCAAAACAAACAAACAAACAAAAAAAATCCAACATTTTTTTCTTACTTAAAAAATAAGTCATAGAATGGAATGTTGTGTCCCATGAACAATTAGCATCTCAGAGCATGCTCTGGGTTTGGTTGTAGACTTTCTAGAAGTCAACAGCAGGGCCTATTCCTGGTCTTGTTCTCTTTTACTGTGCACTTCAGCATGGTGAGGGGTAGGCCAGGTAATCTCTAAAATGTCTTACTGTGCCAGAACCAAGTTCTGTCTAAACCCACCATACTCCCATTTCACATACATAAGACACACAAAAGATCAAATGACAGTTGTTATCTTTTTCCTAAGGCTTTGCTTTGTTTCAGACCTTATTTTGGAATGAAGAAAAAAATCACACATGATTCACTGTAAATTGTGATACTAATCATGAATCTTATCAAAATCAACCACTCATTTATTTCTGGAAGTTTTGCTGGCCATGAGAACATGTAATTTCTTTCTCTCCCCCTCCCAAAGGCTAAAGGGACATGATTACATCTTTTACATAAGAAAAAAACGCCCAAAATAAAAGCAAACTTACATTACTTTACTTACATACTTACATACATTACATACTTACATTATTTTACTATGTTTCTAGAATATTTTCTACACTTTCAGTACTTAATTAATAGAAAGAAAACTTTCAGGGCTGGAGAGATAGATCAGAGGCTAAGGCACATTTGATCTTTCTGAGCTTCCAAGTTCAGTTTTAAGTACCCACTTCAGGGACTTCAGTCATCAGAACTTTTCTGACCTCCATGGGCCAGATGTACTCATAAGTACACACACACACACACACACACACACACTCACCCACACTCACCCACACTCACACGTGCACATACGCACACACACAAAGTTTTAAAACTTCTTTTTAAAATTTTCCAAATCCATTTTGATACCTTTCTTTTCAAAAAGCTAATAGTCATGATAGGATTTTCTGGCATTGGCTTAATAAGGTTAAATATGAATTTTTTATCACCCTTCTCCAATATATTATTTATTTACTTAAAATCTAGTTTTATTTTGATTCATAAAAGACAATTTTAGACAAAAGTCAAAACATTGAATTTTGACTCAAGAACATGAAATTTGCTTGTCTTTGCCACTTACAGTTAGGTAAGCCTAAATTTGCTGTTTAATCTCATTAGGTTTTAATTTTTACCAACATAGTGAAGAAACTGGAGTTTACCAACATAGTGAAGAAAATTTAATTTTCAGCACATTTGTGAAAAGAAAATAAAGTAATTGTGCAAAATGATTTGATGGGCAGGAGAGGCGGCTCACCAGTGAAGAGCCTTTGCTGCTCCTGCAGAGGGCCAGTGTTCAGTTCCCAGCACCCATATTGGGAGGCTCACAGCTTCTAGCAAATCCAGCTCTGTGGGTCCATTGGTCTCCTCTGTCCTCAATGAACACATGCACACACATGTCAGACACACACACACACACACACACACACACACACACACACGTACAAATAAAATAGAATAATTGTAAACACTAAATTCTATTTGAAAATGTAGCTTTGCTATAGCTAATATAAATTCTAATTATTATTTCTTCTGTTTATTTTTTCTAAATGACTTTATGAAGAATAAGAATTCTGTATATACTCAAGTTGCTATTAATTTTATACTTTTCATGCAATTTGACTTTGTGATTCTCCATTTCTATGATTTTTTTTGTACTAATACATGTTCTGAGTGAACAGGTATTCGTTGCATGTATAAATGGAACTTGTGCTAATGTTTCAATGCATGTCTTCAGGGAGTACTGATAAAATTTAGAAAGTCTGTATGTTTTCATTGCTACCCACCTCCAGCTCTGCTAACCATGATCGCATTACCTTTTTGTTCATTTTTCAGATTTACTTGTGAAAGCTACACATGGTATTTGTCTTTTGCATTTTAATTAATAAAATACTTTCCAGTTACATCCGTCTTTTTCTCCTGAAACAGGATTCCTTTCTTCTTCGTGGCTGAATAATTTCCCATTCTCTTCACCCATTCATCCACTGATAGTCACCTAGGTACATGCCATACCATGGTTATTATGAGTAGGTAACCATGGTATACATCTGTGCCTCCTGGCCATGCTAACCTCACACATTTGGAAATTTTCCTGGAAGTTGGTATGGGATCATACACTAATTTTGTTTTTAGTGTTTTAAGGAATCTCTACTGGTTTCCATAGAGGCTGCACTAACCCATGTTCTCACCCAATAGTGTGTAAGAGTTCTTTTATCTCCACACCTCCCAAGCAGTTTGCTTTTTATAATAGTATCATTGCTAATCTATATCTCTCTGTAAATAGCATTGATTTAGATTTCTATGATAGACACTGAAAAAAATGAACTTTTAAATATATTTGTTGATCATTTGTATTTTTTCCAGATGCATAATTTTAGATCATTTGGCCAGTCTAATTGGATTGCTTGACTCTGTTAATATTTTAGTTACATTATGTATTTTGGACATTGATCCTTTGTCAGATGAGTCCTGGACAGATGTTTTCTCCTGTTGGTTGTCTTTTTACTCAGCATGCATTTCCCTTGCTGTGCAAATGCCTTTTAGTGGGATGGAATCCCATTAGTCTAGTTTTGCTTGTGTTTCTTATATTTTCAGGTCCATATCCAAATAATCATTGAAGTGTTTCCTCTGTTTTCTTTTACTATAACTCAGATCTTATATTTAGGGCAGTGTTTTGTGTTGGCTTCTCGTTGTATGAGATGAGAGAGAACGGTACCAATGTCTGATTTCTTCATAGGGATAGTGAATTCTCCAGGAGCATTTTTGAAGGAGTTGTCCTCTCTCTAACACATGATTTCTGTTGTTAGCTTTGGTGCCTGCATTTATGTCTGGGGTCTTTCTCTGCTCCTTTGGCCTATGTCACTTTTGTTCCAGTCTCAAGCTGCTGTGGGACTTAAAGGCAGGCAAAGTGTGCATGCGGCTGTGTTCTTCTCCATGGTTGCTGTGCCTGTTCACAGCCCTCTGCTGCTCTATACATTCCTCCATCATCGTTTCCATGTCTGTGAAGAACACCATCGGTTTGGGGATAGGCACTGATTAGAATCTATCGTTCATATTGTACAATGTGGACATCTTAACAACATCCAGGCAACATGAGAATGTGTGTGTGTATATGTGTGTGTGTGTGTGTGTGTGTGTGTGTTCCATTTCAATGTATTTCATTCTTATTTTATAATTTGCATTATAGAAGTCTCTCCCTACATTGATTTAATTTACTCTTGGTGGTCCGCTTCCTTTCTTTGCCTTTTCTGTGGTATAGAACAAATATTTAACATGGTATGTAAAGCAGGAGCTCACCCCTCAGATAAAGGTCCAGAGCTCACATGCATGCAGCATAGCTCCATGACAGTGACTGTAGTTTGCTTCGGTGACAATTAGTAGCATCCCCAACTGCTGAACTTTCCCAGTTGGAAGAATGATTCCTCACATTAGAGACAGGATAAAAATTTAAATATACCTTTTAACTGAATTCTGGCCAAAGCTTAAATCTTTTTCCATTCAGCAAAATGGCTGTTGTAGAGTATCTCTGGGCCTTTGTAGAGTGTCCCTGGGCCTCCTCAATGGCAGGAGCTTCGGGTCACCGAGTTCAAAGTCCAGGAAAAAGAGCTGTGATTAGCTCAGGCAGGCCTATGAAGAAGCAGTTTGAGGAGGTGGACATCACTCAAAGATGTCAGTCCCTGCCATAGAAAAGCATGACAAGAAGACTTCTCTCAGATTTCTCAAAGACAGTATTGTAGCAAGCTGACATTTTAATAAAGTTCCCTGAATGTAAGCAGCCCGGGGAATTACTGCCTTTGAATTACTGGCAATAGTGAGCAGGGTTAAGTACAGTTTCAGAATGAAAACTGGTTTTATTTTGTCAGGAAGTGAGTGAGCAGAGAGGTGCAAAGGGGGGGCAGGAGAGAGAAAGAGAGAGAGAGAGAGCAACAGGGCTAATACTGAATTGTGTGACATAAAGTTAGATACAACAGGGCAGGTGAGGCTTGTCAGTGTGGCCACCACCACACTGAGAACAGAGCAAGAGACAGAGTAGGAGAGTGAAAGCCAAACAAGAAGTGAATTTATTTACTCCCTTTTCCACTGGAAGCCCGGATAAGAATTGCCTTTTCCCTCCGACCCTGTTAACTGCCTTATTTAAACATTTGATTCAAAACTCCAAAATTCACTTTTCCCTCCTTGAGGCTGGAAGTTTTGCTGCATCTCCATTTTAAAGGAAACAAGTGTCTCTGAATGGCCTTGCTGGCACAACTGAGCCTTAGCCCTCCAACGGGCTGTTTCAACACAGCTCTCTCTCCTAGCCTTTGTCTTTATCAAATATGTCCACTCTCCTGCAGGCTCTCACATGTCCCTTGGACTCTGTAGAAGTCTCAGGAAGAAGTATTTGAGTTAATTTTCACACTTTAGAATTCAGACACTCTGTCCCATATACATACACTGGAGTACTGAAAGCAAAACGTTGCCTTCTAAATGCTTAATAGAGTAGCATTATCCAAGCTTCTGGATTAGTTTTACTTTTATGTACTTACTTAGTGTACATGGGAGTGGGGGGCACATGCATACATGATAACTTGCAAGAACAGGTTCTCTTCTTCAACTGTGTGTCCTGGGGTCACATCTCACTTGTCAAACTTGGCAGCAAACACCTTTAACCTCTGAGCCAGTTTGTTAGCCCTGGATTTCATTTTTAAAATTTGAATGTCACATTTCCAAACTGCAAACAAGTGAATTATGATGTAAAGATTCAGCTGTGGAATTTGGAGATATCATAATCACAGTTTAGAAAATATATTGGCCCAAACGCTGGTTCTCTTTACCCTCAACCCACCCATCAGGAAACCAGAGAACAAAAGAAAATTTTCTTGGTTGAAACAAAAAAAAAAAAAAAAACCCTAGAGATCAAAGTTACAAGCACACACAATAATTTTGAGAAAGGGCCTAAATGGTAAATAAAACTGTTGAGAAGCTGAGTGGCATACTCCCTAGCCCTGAGAACCTTCTAGATCCTTTACCTAAGCCCTGCTCTCCTCAAAATGAACACAAAGCTGCCATCTGCTATTTCTTGGTGTTTAGGTGATTTCATTTCTTTAATAATTTGTTCCAGGCTCTCAACAAAATATTTATTTACAGTTACTGTGTCAGGCAATTGGGGACATATCAGTAAACAAAACAAAACCCTTTGCCCCAAGAAGGCTTTAGTGGTGGGAGAAGACAGACACGGAAAATAACCATAATCAAGATTGTGCATAAAAAGTCACAAACGCTATAGGAGAAAGGAGAGAAAGGTTTGAGGGGTTGGAAGGACATGTTGGGGGTGGGGAGGGAGAGCATGCTATGGTGTTCAGGGTGATGAGTGAACTATTGAAAGGGCTGGGTTTGAGCAAGAGCTTGAAGAGCATCATGACTTAGTCAAGGGGCAACAGGAGGAAAAATGTTGACAGACAATGGCACTGAAGTAGAGGCCCCCAGACAGGAGGCCAGTGTTGGAGAGAAGTCCGGAATGAAGAAACTGGAAGAAGAGAAGCTAGGAAGTCAGAGGGACTGGGTTTTAGCCCTGTGAGAATTTTGGCTTTTTACACAGAAAGTAATAAGAGCCTTTAAGTTCAAAACAAAGCAATGGCACGATTTGAGTTTTTCTGAAGGATTCTGTATTGAGATTGTTCACGTTCATGCACAGGGTCAAAACGAGACAATCCAGGGTGGAGGGAAAGGGGAAGACAGGTGGTAACTGCGGAACAGCATGAGGTTATAAGACAGTGCATCTAAAGACAAAGAAAAACCCACAAGATGTCCTGATGAACTGAATGTTGAGTGAGATTCGGGGAGGATTCAGAGGAGGCCTTGCAATTTGGGGTGGCAACTGGGGCATAGAGTACCCATTGGTAAGGTAGACCTACTATATAGGCTGAGCAAGTTTGAGGACAGAGTTCAGGAATTCCATTTAGGAATGATGAATGTCATGTTTCTATTAGTCTTTCAACAAAGAGATCAGTGAGCAGCTGGACATATGATCTTAGGTTTCCAAGGAAATGTCTGCGCTGAGTGTCTCAGTTTAGAAAGCGTCAGTGTTTGAGCCTTGATGAGATTAACAGGACCAGTGAGGCGAGCTGGAGAGAACAGAGGACTCAGAACCAGTGAGGAGAGAGAAAGGCCAAGAAAGCATAGTAGTGTCAATTCAGAGGGGGCATGTTAGAGGAGGTAGTGGACAGTGACAGCATGTTTCAGGACTTAGACACAGCTAGGTAATATGAAGGTAATGGCTGGTGGCAGGAGTTTCATTGGAGTGGCCATGGCGGTGGAGGGAGCTTTGTTCTGTAAATCTTAAAACAACAGGACCAGACATTTTAAGAAAATGAGAATAGGTATGTGCCCCAAGAAGGTTTGCTGCAAATAGTGAAAAAGAAATGGGGGTAGTAACTGCTACAGAAAATGGAATGAAATGAAGTCTTCTTTAGTTTTTTTGTTTTGTTTTGTGGTAGAGTCTTCCTGTGTAGCCCAGGCTGGCCTCAAATTCATGAGAACCAGCCCCATCCCCTTCACACCAGGTGCTAAGATTAAAGATATAAGCCACTACATTCAGATACATGAAAACAGATTTGAAGCAAGAAACCCTTACGTATGCCATTTAGTAAATCAATAACTGTTTTCGTGATAAAATGGCATCAAAACACCAACTGTTTCTACCAGGATGATGTTCTGAGTTTTCAGAGCAGAATCTATGCTATCGGGGGGATCTCATGCAAAAATAATCAACACACACACAGTTAATGTCCTGTGTGATAGAATATAAAAAAAGAAATTATACACCATTCAGGTTTGGACTGTGTTTGTCAAAATTGTAACAAAAAGCTTGCTACTTGGCAACTTGTCTTATCTACACTCAATATGATGAGCCCATTCTCACAGTCGGCAATTCATGCCTATCAAAAATCTGTGTGCACTGTCCTTCCCAACACACGAGTGCGAAGGGTCTGTCCCTGGTTTGGAATCTCCTTCTGTTTCACACACCCATAACATTTCATGAAGAATCACCATTTTCCCCTTGAGACATTTTGGAACCATATTTGTACCAAAGGGACACTGGGGCTCCCCAAAGTGGCTCATCTGCTTCTTGATAATATAAAATTTCCTTCAGAGAAACAAATTCACAAAGATGTATGGATCTTAGCGCAAGACATTCCATACTCTTCAGATCTACTTAATTCACATGACAGTGAAACTATGGGGAATGAGGTCAAAAGAACAAGTGTGATTAAGTCAAGAGTTCACTCTGTTGATCCTTCTGAATTGAAGAGTCTAAGTGATCCTGTGCAATTAGCACATTGGTGGATGCTTGCATTGTATCCATCTTCTAGCATTAATACAGTCTTCCCTTGAAAATTATCACTCTGGTATTGTTCCTGGGTATGGTGGAATATGGAACTTGTTTACTATAAGTAAAACAACATCAGCTTTGCAGATCACATCTTCCTGCAGAAAGTGAGGTGAAAGTGTTGCTATAGGGATCTTCAAGGCACTGTCAGCTGCAGAGTCAATTGGCCACATAGGTATGTATGCCAACAAGAACAATACCTGCTTTGTTTAATATTTTCAGTATGACCACTAGATTTCTCTGGTCCTAGTCTGTTATACCTTGACTTGTATATCTGAAAAAATTAATTTCCTGGCCTTCTCTTTTCCTTTTGCTTAAGTTGAGGGCATCTATTCCCTGTGTATTTGCAAATAGAGTGCTTCCCAAAATCCAGTTGGTGCTCTAGACTTAAGTGATGTGATGGAGCAAGTTTGTGACCCTAACTCTCAGGAAGCTGGGCAGAAATATCTCAAGTTCAAGGCCAGCCTTAGAGGTAGTTCAGCAATAAAAGCACTTTTTGCATGATAGAACAAACAACAAGCTAGATAGGTATCTAGTATCTAGCACCTATATAAATGCCAGGTAGTGGGCATAGTGGCCCACCAATGTTTCAGCCTCAGGAGTCTCAAGGCAAGCCTGTTAGTGAGATTAACGATGTCAATAAGCTCTGGGTTTGATTCAGAAACTCTGCCTCAAGAATGAAGATAAAGAAAAATCAAGACTCTAAATGTCATTTAGAAGCCTCTACACACATTACTATATATCCATGTGAACCTAGACGCTGTGTGTGTGTGTGTGTGTGTGTGTATACATTTGCATATAAAACTACACATAGATACACATGAAAGGCAGAGAAGAAGGGGTTGAACAGAGAGAAGGCAGAAAGGAAGGGAAAGAAAGAAAAGAAACCCTCATGCCCTGTATTGACTCTAGGTTCTCATCTGCCCACACACACTGACTGAGGCAATCTGTCACTCACTATTAGGTGCAATTGCAACTGTCTTCCCCCTGCTCCCCAAGTTCTTAGTTGTATGTCCACAGGCTAATGTTTGAAAGATTGTTTCTTTATTTTCTCCTGTACAAGGAACAAGGATACGATAAATAACACCAAAATGTCTACTGTAAACACCAACGAGTTCTTGAAGTCTTTCGTATATCCTAGGCTGCCATTGTGGGGAGGGGGAGATGCTTTGACTATTAAAAATTCTTTTTAATATCTACAATGGGAATTAGCTGTCTGGATGCCACTCTCTGCCTTTGCTCTCGGCTATGCAAGCTTCGTGTGAGAGCCTTTCCTTTGAATTCTCTGCTGCCTTTTATGGAATACTCAATGTAAACAGATGCCTCATATAAATTTCATTTTTATAGGTAGCTAATATACTAATATCCTACAGGGATAATTTAAACTCCCAGGTGTCCAGGTTTTAACTAGGCTACAAAGAAAATTTAGCCAAGGACAACAGGACAAACCACCTCAGCTAGAAATGGCATGGCTCTTCCGGAGGGTTTCAGCAAACTTCAGAACAATGTCATACAAAGAGCAATCTGGCAATGGAAGAGACTCCATTAACTGGGGATGGGGATCAGATTTATAGCTTTTCTGGGGCTGTTTATGAGTATGAAGTCCATATACATATATATATATGTATATATATATGTGTGTGTATATATATGCATTTATATATGTGTGTGTAATATATATGTATATATATATATATTATTTATACACAATTTCTCATCCAGACTTGGAACAGTAAATGTCTCACAGCATCAGTACAGAGGCAGATCAAGAGTATGCATCATATTGCATGCATGTCTTCAGCTGACAAAGCTCCTGGTGCAAAGATGTTTGAACCTTTAGAGGAGAAGCAGATCTCTGATGCTTCCCTAATTATGAACACTGTTTTTGTTAGTGACTCAAGTTTTTGAGTCCTTCTTGCCCTGGTATAAAAAGATCTCTATACAGCCATCTCTCCAGAAACAGGAAGAGACTGGCACAATGGACCTATGGACTAAAGGATAAAAACAAAAACTCTACGAAAGGAATAATCCTTTTGAAGACTAGATGTTCTAGGAACACGAATGATTATCTTAGAAATCACTAAGGTGTATAGAAAGGAATAAGATGCTGGACTGAGGGTAAATACAGTATCTTGGAGTCTCATTCAGGATCTGTCAAGAGCTAAAGTTTCATTAGGCATATAGGCAATGCCTTGGATATATAGTTCCATATACGAGTGTGGCTCTAATAGCTCTAATATGCAAGCAGACCAGAACTTTGAAGTTTGAGCAATGGCTGACTTCTTCACAGAGGTGGGTGATGAAAGGCTCACTGCCAGCTGACCACACAGCTGCTAGAGTAACAGCTATATATGAGGGTCACTAAAGAGTAGTCCCCTTCCCTGCTGCCAGGCTACAGACAGGAAGCCCAATGATCTTAGTCAAGAGTGTAAATCCAAGAAAATCATGGCAATTTGGAAGTACACTTGGCCAGAATTAGCCATTGCTTGGTATTCTAATTTGGTGTGATTTATGTATACAGTTTTTTGAGATTGTGATACCCAACTGTAGAAACAAATACTGTGTATTTTGCTGCCAAAGCATTTTATAGTTGTGACTAACAATCACTATCAATTGGCTTTAATTAAGAGATTGTCCTTATTATTACAAGTTCCCTAAAAAATATGAAAGTGGATTTCTAAAGAAGAGCAAATTTTAACTAAAGCTATAATGTCAATATCTCTTTCTCGTTCCCATCTCTCCTTTCCTCTTTCTATTTCCCTCCTTCCCATCATAAGTATTTATGTATGTATTTATTCCCATATGCACATACACAGATATCTATGTTTATATATATATGTGCATAGTATATAAATATACTTAATATATATGTATATCACACATACACAAACATGCATCTGGACCTATGGATACATAGTGATTATTTGGGAAAATGAGAACAGGTATTACTATATATAACCTCAATTTGTAAGGTGTCCATTTGCTTGCAGTTCTATGTAAGTTCATACACACAGGCTTGTATTGTTCTATTGCCCTCACATAGAGTTAATAAAATATATTAGCTTCTTATCTTCAGATAGATGAGATAGTTAAATGTGCTTGCCCCAAATTTGGCAGCCTGGGCTGGATTCATGGAATCCATATAGAGAAAAGACAGAACCCACCTCAAAAACTGTCCTCTGCAATTTTATACACAGTCATTTTATTTGGATCATATGAAGCCAATGCCCCGTGACACCTTCACCCAACACATCTCTTTGAATTGCATTTAAACATTATTAACCTATCTAATACAAACACACTTGGTTTTCCATTTAAAGAAAAAACTATGTCCTCTGACCTCCATACATACTTACAAGCAGACACATACATACATACATACATACATATTTTTTCAAATAATTGCATATTTTGTGGTTAGAAATATCATTCCTGATTTATAATTCAACGTTCTTTACTCTTTTTAAGATATACTTTCTGTACATTGTCTTTCTAACATTATATTCCACTCAAAATGAAACTACAAAGAGAGGGAAACCCAGACAGCTCTTCTGCTACCACACACCCAGGTAACTTTGGGGCTCTGGCAGAATTCCTGAGATCTAGTCAGATTTCAGGCAGGAGCAGACAGGCAGGGGCCCAGCAAAATCTGTCATGAAGTGGGGACAGTTCAGAAACTTGAGCACTCATGGATCAAAGGGGGAAAATGACAGGTGACTATAAACCTGAAAAGAGAGAAAGGCCCAAGTAGAACATCCCATGCATGGGAAAGCCGCATACAAGAACACCGACGAGCTGTGGCATTGCTTAGCGCATCCCTCAGGTCTGGGGAGCATAGAAGTCCCTGCAACCAATAAGGAAGCTGTGTGCTGTGGCTGGATAGGAGGAAGGTAGTGAGGAGCACCTGGAAGGAGCAATCAAGTGCTTGGGGTCCCAGGATGCAGAGCTGCTGGGGAACAGAACACATAGGAAAGGGCCAGGTCATCGATTTGGATGTCTTAACCCACAAAGAGACTTGTGAGGGTGCACACCTCCCCTTATCGCCGCCACATATAATTCAAATCAAACTAGCACTTACTTGTTTTAAAATTAAACAAGTTCAGCGGAGTTCCAGCGTGGCCTTTTAGTGGTCATTTTACTGTATTTCTGGCATTAATGCGTTTTTTTTTTCTCGAAACATTTTAAGGCCGTTCCTGTTTTGATGGCTCTTTTTACCTCACTCTTGGTGTTTTTACGCATACAAGCACAGTTATGTTAGTCTACATGTGTGTGTCATCAATTGTCCTCTTGGTGGCCACCCTCTTCCTATCATCAGGATGCTCTCTTTCTTTGGAACCCTTCATATTGCAATGGGGCTAGACCCATTGGGCAAGCCTAGTTTCCAGTCTGCATTTCTTTAGACTGAGATTTGTTCTCTATTGCTTTTCTTTCTCAGTTTCCACAGGCAGCTCTCCCTGGAGGCTGTTAAGTTCAACTCCCAGGGATCCGTAGCATTTGCTGCTCGCCCTTCACACATGTAGATAGTGGGTTGATTCCCTAACTGTCATTGCTGTGCACCTCACCACATGAGTAATTATATCCCCAGGATCTTATTCGCTGCCATAAGCATGTATTCACATATTCAGGAAGGTATATGAAGAGCTCATTTACAGGCCCCAAACTCTAATGAAACTCTGATTAATACAGGCAACCATGTCAATAAACACATCAAAATCCTACTGGGCATGGGGCAGTTACTAAATAAAACTCAGTGTGTCCTTCCTGAACAAAGGGCTACAAAGTAATGGTAAACTTCTTCTAAGGTGGTGAGGCTTGTAGCATTATCCATTAGTGTCAATTTATTCCCCAGTGTTCCTAGTCACCCTGGCCACATGTGCTCCTTGGGGTAAGGTATAGGACACCAGGGCCATTCCCCTTTTTTAGACATTTTGTTGTCTATATGATTAGTGACTTAGAAAGAAACAGAATTACCACTTACCATTGGCTACTTTTTATTATGTTAACATAGAAAACCATAGAATAGAGTAACAGTTATGCTTTGAAAACAGGTTTACAAAGAAAAGTAATTAACTCTTTGAAACCTTTTGTAAGACAGGGGAAGAATAAAGAGAAATAATATCTATAAAATCAATTATTTTGTTAAGTACTTTCCACATGAAGTACTTATTTCAAACCTCAAAGGACATATCTATTTCATCAATGCAAGTTAAATTTAGGGTAAATGAATAATGTCTCTAGGTTCTCGAAATCAGTCCATGGAAATTCCAAGAATACAAGGCAAAAATGCTAACTCTCCATCCTTTTCTTGTCCTTCCAGTGCAAATGTGTATTTCCAACGTCAATTATCTGGAAAGACTGGTAGCCAGTGAAACCACTTATGCCTGGTAGTAAGAAGTATTATGTCTACAACTGACTATCGATTTTAGGTATTGTAAGCTATTAACACATCTCTGACTCTACCTGTTACTTTGTGGAATAAGGTAGAGGACAATATCATAGATGCCTCTAATATCCTCTAATGCAAATCCTTTAGTCACCAAGGCACACCATCTTCCTCCAATCACAAAGTAACTCAACAGATGCTATCTGTTATCTCCTGGAGGCTAACCACTAGAATGAGTTTTGTGAAAGAATCCTGCCATGGGTGGTCCTAAAGGCTAAGCACACTAGCTCAAGATAGACAAGCATCTCAAATTGGCATGAAGGAACAGAGATTTGAAGAGGTTGAAGAAGAAACTTTTTTTTTAAAACAATCACTGGCTTTTCTAATGTTTAGAAATAGCAGCAGCAGGGAACCAGTGTCTGATTAAAACTGCTAAGTGCTCATCTAAAAATTCACATGTAGGGAACAGATGAAGTCCTAAGTAAATGAATTCGTCCACCAAAAATTTGCCAGACACTACAAATCAAGGACTGTGCCAGGCACTTAGAATTCAAGGGTAAGTTAAAAGGCAATGCCCATGTTCTTTAGGTCTTTATGGGGCACGGGACAGAAAGTGATTGTGTACATGGTCAAAGACTTTTGTCAAATGTTACCAGCAATACTACAAAGTTTAAAGTGTTATAAAAGTAGATAATAAAAGTTTCCAGTGATAAACTGTCTATGTATCTATCTTATTGATCTATCTATCTCTAACACACACACGCACACACGTGTACGTGTGCACACCCAAGCTCTAATTTCCAAAGCTTGAGTTAAAGACTGGAAATGGGAGGATAACCCAAAATTATCTAAGAGGGCTAATCAGAGGGGTGCTTGAAGGTGGGACAGGAACCAGAGAAGCCATTGGAGCACAATTAAAAGGGTGGAGGATATCCTGATAACATGCAAGGAAGACTCAACTTGCCACTCCTGGCTTTGAGGATTCGGGGGAGGGCCACAAGTCAAGAAATGAGTATAGATTACTGTGGAAAGTCTTCCAGACAAACCAGAAAGGAAAACAAACAAGAGACATTGGGTTGTAGTCCTTGAGAGCACATGAGGATCATACCTGCAAAACTCTGAAACAATGACTTTCTTATTTTAAGATGCTAAGTCTGTGGTCATTTGTGTGGTCATTGTTGAAAATCATGCAGTCCTAGGCCTAGTGGGTAATGAGAGAGGTCAGAAAAAAAATAATAATGAGGAATTTAATGGAGATTTAATGAGTAAGTGTTTTGCCTATAGTTTTCTGTCTTTCCTCCCTCATTTTATTTACCAAGTCTGGTGCCCATGCCTATGACTTTGGCTGTTGTCTATCAAATGTTTTTCTGACAATTAGACTAGGCCATATTCCCAACAAGCTCCATAAAGCCAATAGCTCTGACTGGGATCTCTTGGCACCACTTATCCAGTTCCAGGTGCCCCTCCTTTAAATAAGTGTCTACTCTACTGAGGACTGTTGATGTGACAGGCACTGTTCTAAATGTTAAAGGTACAGCCATAGACAAAATAATATATAATGTCATTGCTGGTAGAGAGTAGTGAGAGTTCGTCTTCATGTAAAATATAACTCAATTTGGTCATAATCTCTTTTGAAGAGCAGAATCCTGAATTTGTTGTAATCTTAGAAACTACCACGCAACAAAGCACTCATAAAAAGAAGGCAAGCACTTGGCGTTGTTTAATGCATATAGCCAGAGGGACCTGCAAATGTGACTGTCTCTTGCTCTTTGCTTGTACGATAAAATGATGTTGTCAGCAGTAGGAGATGGAATCATGAGTCGGACTCCCAGAATTGTCAATATTAGATGACAAAGTGACCTCTGGATTTTAGGAGTAAGACTTCAAACTTCATTTTGATTCAAAAGGGATGTGATAGTCTTAATTGTCTCATCTAGAACTGTCCTGGACATGCTTGTGGTAGATTATCTTGATTTCATTAATGGAGGTAGAAAGACCCATCACCCGTTTTGGGTGCCACCATTGCCTAGACTAGGTCCTGGATTGCAGACAAGGAAGACGGCAAGTTTATCACTCTTCTTCCTGACTGTGGTGTGCTTTGAGCAGCTGCTTTGAGTTCCTCTCTGCTTTGACTCCCTCTCAACGACGAACTGTTCCTTGAACTGTGCGCTAAAATCAAGCCTCATTTCTTTCTTTTTTTTTTTTCAAGCCTCATTTCTTAAGCTGCTTTTGTTGGGGTCATTCATCACAGCAACAGACAAAGAAAAGTCGCTGAATAGATACAATGAGAGACCAAGCAATGAGAGACACACACAAAAGCACCATGCCTAGGACCCTGATGGCTCATTGCTTGGTGCCTGGTCACTCACAACCTAAAACGTTTGACCCTTGTCACATTTTCATGGAGAGGCAGTTTCAGTTTTTATTCACTCTGTCTTAAACTTATCAGTGTAATTTGGGTATAAAGATGTATGTGTGTGTATGTATGTATGAGTGTATGTATGTATGTATGTATGTTATCTTAAAGACTCCAAGCTCACTCTAGACAAATCAGGGGAAATGTGGCTGAGATCTTGATGGAGCATGTCCTCCTCGGCAGAGCATTTGAAGTGTGTCACAGTTGTGCATAATGAAGGAGTCTTCAACTGCCTGTTGGTTTGAGAAGGTGACCTGGCAGTCCCTGGGTATCTGGGTGGGAGACATTAATCAAGCATTCCATTGTCAGTGTTCGTTAAATATACTTAAATGATCCTATCTGCCTGGGCTGTTTAGACCTGTCAGAAGTAATCTGTCCCTTCTTGAGGCTTGCTAAACAGGTTTTTTTGTCCCTGTGACTCAGCCATTTGTTCCCATTGCAATACAAATCTCTTACTTGCTAAACCCTGCTCACCCTTCGAAACTCCAAATATGCTTACTGTGCCACACCATGGACAGTGGCTACAATTGTTATTGGATCTTCTTGTTTCACAGAATAGTACAAAGGATGTGGCCAAATTTCCCTCCAGGGAGTTGGGGAAAATAGAAAGTAAATGGAAGGCAAACCACAGAGACAGCAAATGGGAATTCTCAAGCAGGACTTGGAAAGATAAATTCAGATGACTTTAACCTTGCTGACCCAGAGCCCCAGGCAGGCACACGAGGCATTAACCACACACTGCACAAACAGTAAGTAGAAAGCTCAGTTAGAAGGTTTCTGGCCTGGATGACAGTTTACAATGTGCAAGGGAAAAAAAAAAAATGAAGCTCCTTTTCACACGGGACAGAGTGTTGATGCTGAGAGCTAGTCTAGCTCTTGTCACTGGGGCTCCGTTTCCACACTAAATGGGTTTGACTCCATTGGTCCCTCATCTTCAGTGCCATTTGATCACAGAATCAGGCTAGCAGCAAAAGACAATGGTGTTAAGTAGCAGGAATTGCCAGCTCAAAGTTTACAGCCCTTCCCTTTAACTGCTCTTCTAGAGCTCCTAATGGGCTTTTGGGCATATTTATCCCATTTTTCTTTATGTTTGAAAGAAAAATGAAACATAAAACAAGAAGGCACATATTTAATAAAAAAAGCGCCACTAGTTCATAAAAGAAGAATATTCTATAGTCATCAGTTGTTTATAGGAAGATCCAAAAATAAATTTGCTTACTTCTTTTCTTCATACTTTTCTGTACTTCTTCCTGATTTTCCTACAAAGATCATCATTTGCTCTGGATATTGGGGACAGAGTAAACATGGAAGGTAAGAGTACTGGTGTCTACACAATGGACCAGACTGAAGAGGGCATCTCCCTTTAATACAATCTACAAGAAAGACTCATTTCTAACCAGAATCTGCTCATCACACAGTTAGGTTCTTTTGTATTTCTCTGTACTTCAAACCCAACTTCTACTCCCCAGTCTGTTCTTTTACCGGATCCTCTACGGAGAGCTCATTGCTATTTAAAAGATTACATGAAAACAAAAATTGTGGGTGTGCTCTTCATAACCTGGGGAGTCCTTCACTTCCAGGGCTGCCTATACCAGGAGGGCTTCTCCTTTGGGCATCCCATGCAAGAGCATCATCCGCATTTCAAAGCCTCAGAAGTGGATGGAGCTGAGACTCTCACTGCAGATAAACACTCCTTTTCAGGGCAGTGGACCCCAGCCCCTTCTTATTAGATTATAAGTTTGCCCTTGAGTTGCTCTTCCTGCCAAGAACAGGCTTGGTATATCAGAGAATCCTATTGCACAAATACATGAATGACCATATCATTGGGTTTCTTTCCATAGTTTTGTTTGCCTCAAAAAGCACTTTTGAAACTTTCTGCCAAAGCCCTGCTATTTCAAGAAGACAAGGAGGTAGCCATGTGATGGGCATAGGTGGATGCAGCCCAGTAAAGCAACTACTACTGAAAGCGAAAGAAACACTATTCACAATTCCTTTAAGATAATAGGTTTCCACACCATTCCTTTCTGCTTTCAGAAGACCACAAATACAAACTGTCCAAAGAAAATGCTTAAGGATGAGCTACATGGAAAGAAAGCCCTGATAGTAGAGATAGTTCCTAACCAAAGTCAGGAACCTAACAACTGGGAACGCTGGGTCTGAAAAGCGTGGAATTTAGAAAATGTTCTAACAGAGAAGAGAAAGAAAAACTTTACACAAATTAGCAACAAATAATTGCATAGGCAGTATAAGGTGTAAGGTGGGGTCTCCGATGGTAAGATGAGATAAAAATATAAAATATGCTCAATCTTACTCACAATTAAAGGTCTGAAAACCAGTCAGAAGATACCACTGCCCACTGAATAGTCAGGAAACAAAGTGATTGTATCTGAAGCCTGCGGCAAGCAGAAGCCTCTCGCACTGGTAAAAAGTGTATTCAGTTCAAAGTTTGTGCATGGCTGCTAAGCAATAGATATTAAAGTAAAAGTGCACAGTACTAAAAACATTTATTTGACAGAAATGTTGCAGGAGAAAGATAAAAACAAGTCATACTTAGTCATAGCAAAAACAAAACACAAACAACAAACACCTGGAAACTACCTAAATATCCATCAAATGTGGGAGAGTTGAATATCTTGAGTGTGTTACAGAAAAATCCTGTGGTAGAATATTGTGTAGGCATCTATTAAAAGCCAAGAAACGTGTGTGTTCAGATGCAGAAAGTCAAACATTAAAGACATAATACATATTTCTTTGAAAACCAGACCAGGGTACCTTAGTGGCCTTGTCTTTGTTAGAAGGATTCAATGAAGTCCCAAGTTGCATGGGAGATATTTTTCTATTTTGTTCCTTTCTGCATTGTTTGAATTTTCTAAATATGCTCATAAAAATTTTAAATATCAACAGAGGTTATCTGCATAGTAAGATCATTGTAATAAATATTATAAAAGGTAGAGACAGTTGTGTAGGGAAAAAAAACAAAACCAGGACACCCAGGGTAAAAGATGCTACAGACTCAAAAACATGCCCCACCCAATGACAATGGGAGCTTTCAAACAGAAATTGCCTTCTTTGCAGAACATTTTAGTGTTGTAGCCCTCCACTCACCTAAATAGTTATCTCAACATGAAAATTACAAAGACATTTTCTAGTAAGAAACAAAAGAAACTGGCATGTGGGAACCCACGGTCATACCAGTGATGAATACTAGCATGCTTTTTAAAAATCCTCCTTCCTTCTTGACTCCCCACAAACAGTGGATGTCACTGGTTCTATGGATGTCCCTGAAGCATAAGAGACCATTGTTTTTCGTGAAAACAAATATCCAAGCTTTGATGCCCAGACCCTCCTGACAGGGTGAGCAGGCTGGAATGAACTTTGAACTGGGAAGTAGAGGCCCTATCTGTCAACCTAGGGAACGCCTTGGAGAATTTCTTGAATGAGAGGCAAACTTATAGCAGGCGGCCAAGGTGAGAGGTGGGGCCACCAGCAGAACTAGGTACCTCTGGCTCAGTTAGGTCAGGTATAAATGCAAGGTAAGGGAAGTAGACTCTGGACCTGAATACTAGGTGGGAGGTGGGGAGAGGCACAGCCAAGAAGGACCAAAGGGGTGTGCTCCTCTCTCCTCTCAGGTGCTCTCCAGCCTTCCCGACAGTAACATTTTTTAACCTAATATTTTTATTAGAGGCAAAATACATGTGCTCATATTTTTCTATGCCTCTCATTCTCAGCTCCAGTATCTTTTATTTCTCTAGGGATGAAGAGATAACTTCCTTGTTTCCTAGGTAACCCAGGCTTGCTGGCCAGCCAACCTGTGAGCTCCAACTTCAGTGAGAGATCCTGTCTCAAAAAATACAGTGGAGCTCAATTGAGGAAGGCATCTAACATCAACCTGTGGCCTCCGTACATACACATGCATGTATATCACAATTATTCATTACCCATATTCATAATGCATATACACCACACATATACTTACCCCACAGTACAAAGAAGGACTTTGAATTGAATAGTACAATACTGTCCTTTAGGTGTCTTCTGTAGCTTAGCACATGGCAGCTGTTTTACAGGGATCTACATAGGTGCAGGGGACATCTCCCATTACAGAGGGGGACAGTGGAACTTGGAGGGCTCATCTTGATCCGCAATGACTATGCAGTTAGGAAGTAGGGCGGGGCCTAGTTAAACACTATGAGTGCTGTTCAGTGGTCTCCAATTAAAGTGATGAATTTGCCTTCACTTGCCATCCTTTGACTTCAGCTGGATCAAACATGAACAGACTACACAATGACTGAACTACAGGTGTACTGTACACATGGATAATCTCCAGTAGTGAAGATGGTGTGTGTCTGGACTGTTCAATTGACAGCCATGCACCACGTGTGGCCACTGGGCACTTAGTGCTTGGCTGGGGTTAAAGTGCTCAAACGTTTTCAGTGAATGTTATCTTTGTTCATTGCCATGTAAGCAGACACTCGGCCAATGCATGACATGATGCAGTTCTAGCCAAGGTCATTCAAGAATCATTTGGTTTTGGAGAGAGAGAGAGAGAGAGAGAGAGAGAGAGAGAGAGAGAGAGAGAGAGAGAGAGAAATCAGAAAGAGAGAAATTAGAAGGAGAGAAGAAGCAATATTTAAAAAAAAAAAAACTCACAAGCATCAATAGCTGGGAAATAAAAACTTCTGATCTTGTCTCGTCCAGCCCACTCATTTTACACAGATGAACAAACTGAGAGCCACAGACATGAGCCAGTTCATGGAGTTCACACAGCTAGAGAAGGGCCATGCATGCATCCAGCCTTTTATTCAACACTGGGGTGTGGTGGTGTGTGTCCAGTCACTAAGTTCAAATGACTGCATTGACTTCACCTAAGCTTTTTAGTTTAAGAACTTGTTAGAAGTCACAGGCAGGTGGAGAGCTGAGTCTTCAGCAGAAGGAGAAGAAGCTCTAAGCTGACGACTGACCCACTAGATAGTTCCACCAACTGCTGTCAAGGAATCACCCCTGAGAACTGTGTCCAGATGCCTAAGTTCTGTGTCAAAAATGGCGCGCTCCGCGGTCTATTATTCCCTGCACCATGCCCTCCTTCCCACCCTCTACCCACAAACAGGTCAAGTCCTGCACTTCTCCACAGAAAGGCTTTTCTATTTAATTAGGTTAATAGGTTACTGATAGGTTAATTGGGTTGAATCCTGGGCAGAGAGAGCATGCTTTCTAATTGCTGCTGCGTCCCATTACCGGAGGCTGAGCTGAGCCTGCACACACTAGTCTGTATTAGCCCTCCAAGGCCAGTGTACTCCAGGAACACCAAAGGAGCCCAGGGCAGCTTCGTGCCCCCAAACGCTCTGGCAAAGGCATTTTGAAAAGAGTACTTTTCTCCCTTATAAATGATTTCTTCCAGGGTTCCTGTGAAACAAGTCATTTCAGGTTTTTTTTTTTTTTTTTTCTTCTTGACAAATGAAAGGGGGGGAAATGCCTTTTCAAATCCAGGGCACTTGAAAGTTTCATTTTCCTGTTTTAATTTGCTTCAGCGTTTCAAGGGAATAATAATAGTTTTTTAATGCCAAAGGTGGCTTTCATCACTCAAAACCCTCTAATTTCCTCCCATATTGCAAGTAATGTGTTAATAGCTCCAAAATGAAATATTACCTAAAACACAACTTGGTAATTTTCCTCACAGTTCAAAGTTATTTGAAAAAGAAGCATCACCTTTCGCAAATATTTACTTTGCAACAAGAGAAGACGCGGCGGCGAATAATCTTCTATTCTCTCCTCTGTGTGCTTCTTTTGAATCTTCAGTTCAGAGAGAGAGAGAGAGAGAGAGAGAGAGAGAGAGAGAGAGAGAGAGAGAGAGAGAGAAAATTGCATGGACGAAAAGGAAGAAACTGTGCCCCTTTCCTCTGCTGTCCCAGTACCAAGGGTCACCTAAATCCCCAAACCCACTGGAAAACCAGTACACATATACTATACTGCCTACACAGAAACAGAAAAAAGCCTGTGCACTAACGGCCTCGTTATAGGACACACACCAAAGAAAGGATGTGCATAGAGGCCATAGAGAATTTAAAAGATTTATTTATGATGTATTACTGTAATTTTTAATTTAGACATGCAAATTTTTTAATTTGCACCGACTGCTCTGCCTTAATGGTTTTGATTAATACTTGGAGGTAGTGTTTGTGAAAGAGATTTATACCGTGATTCATCTGCAAAATAATCAAATCATTACCAGCTAATGACAAAGCTGTGAAAAATGATATAGATATTGTGTAACTTCCAGCTACGGCCGAGCACGTGGAGGTACCCGATCCTTCCAGCAAATGCGGGCTTGTGTTAATAACTGCTGGGAAGTTCGCTCTAGGTCCACTCTAATTTGGCAACAAAAAACATTGATCTTAATAAAGCTGTCTGATAAAAGGAGCCGTGATTAACATCCAAAGCCCTTGCTCTGCTACTCATGCCAAGGTCCCCTGTTTTTTTTTTTTTTTTTTTTTTTTTTTTTTTTCCAGGAATGAAATTCCACTGCACTTCCTGCTTATCGCTTCATCTAGCCTCAGCCTTTCTGTGGCTCTCTAGATAAGCCAGCAGACAGCCTGGGGAGAGGGTGGGACTACAGAGGTCTGAGACAGCAGAGCTGGCAGCCACAGGTGGCAATTAATGAGGAAGAAGTCAGAGCCTGATGCACTCCCTCTCAGAGCCAAGGTGAAACCAACTCCCCTTCGGGTCCTGGAGTTCCAGAGAAAAGGTCCTACTCTCCAATGGCATCAAGAAGCAGAAGGAGGAAGCAAAAGCAGGAGGTCTCACTACAGCAACCCTTGCGCCCAGACAACTGCACCAGAGTTCCGGGCCAAGCACCACGCAGCTATCTTGGCACAGGGATGGGTTTGGATTTCGATTTTTCTGACACCCCCCCCCACCTCTCTACCCCTACAAAATCATAAAATTCACTTTTGGGGGCTTGGCTTGGGGGACAAGGAAAGGACAGAGTCTCGCCATTACTTTCTAGCCTACCTGCAGCCTACTAGGGTAGAGAACTAGAAAGCTTCCTGCCTCAGTTTCCCAAGAGCAGAGGTTGCAGACAAGCCACCATCACACCCAACGTTTTGAAAGGTACACTCTTGAGATAGATCTTTGAGAACTCTACTGCTAAGCAATGTATTTATTTGTCATTGGAGCCCATGGCCCGGGAATATGCGCACAAGACAGAAGGCCATGTGGAGTACTGCCCTGAGGACCTTGCTCCAGCAGTTGAGGTACCCCACCTCCGTTTGCATGAATCTTCACCACAAGTACAGAAAGTACATCACTGTTGTTGTCACAATGTCACCCCTGTTCTGTGACAGACTAGCTCTCTTCATGTGTAAAAAAGAAAATTGGCACACTTGGAAGACACTCCCCCTCGGCCCCCCTCCCATCCCCCCCCCACCTCACCCATTTCCCTCCACCCCCCACCCACCCCTACCCCAGCCATGGAAGGCCTCACCGCTTACCCTTCCTGGGGAGCAGAAAGGAGATGGGATAAAGGGTTGGTGAGGGGTCAGGGGAGGAGGGGAGGGAGAGGGAACTGGGATTGACATGTAAAAAAGCCTTGTTTTTAATTTAAATTAAAAAAAAATAATTAAAAAAATTGCCCCAGATGGACATGGAGCTTGTTCCTGACCTATTCTAGTACCACTATCTGCTACTATTGGAAAATGGAAATTCTCTGTCTGAGGAGTCAGGATGAGAGTGGATGAAGGGGTGGGGTAAGGTGGAGGGTGGTTTAAAGAAAGAAACTGGGTGTTCCCTACCACCACGACTGAAATGACAATACTTTAATGCATCATAGAGAGCCAGCTGCTCGTTTATTCTGGTCCTCACAAAGGAAAAGCCAGGGAGTTGATGATCATTAATATTTCACTGAGGACCCATCCATATTTCTGTGATGGTGACATGGATATTCTACTTCATCAGGAAGCCATTTTACAAAATTAGAAGAAGCCAGCGCCATTCTGGAAAGCACAAGTCAGGACTACTTATCATAATTATTTATTACTTACTGGGTGCCAACTGGGTCTCTGTTGCAGGGAGGGAGGTAGAAAGGGAGTGTGTAAGAACAGACAGTTCCTGTTCGCTGGGTTCCCAATCTAGCTTCAATTGCATGGTTATGATGGCTCTTGTGTCTTTAATTACTGGTAACTGCCACAAAAGGAAGACCAGAACTTTCTATCACTGCTCTAGACATGAAGATAGATGAGAGGAAAGCAATAGTGTAATTAATTCCAGCCAGAGCTGGAAGAGGACAACTTGGAGCTGTGCTACCACACCCAGCATTCATCAGGACAGCCCTGCTCACCCAGCAGGTGCTGCAGATTCACAGACATGACAAAGGCTGCCACTGTCAAAAGACATTTCAAGTCAAAAACAATTGTGTGACTTCCCTGTGCATATGCCCAGGAAAGCTTCAGTTCAACCAGTAAGTTCAAAGTCTAGTTAAAATCCAAATGTCTTAGACGACTCACAAGCAAGATGCCGTATGAATAATGAGGCTGGAAAGATCAAGGAATGGGAAATACACTCTCAGAGGTAAACCTATAAGAAGTTATCAGGACTTAGTGGAACAATCCCCCTAATGCCTAGACAAATAATGTTGCTAAATTCTTGGGAAGCAGACTGCATCTCCACCCTTACCTTCTAGGAGCTTCCAATGGCTAGGCTGAATAGTCTAGAGAAAAACAAGTCTACAATAGAGCCATCACACCAATGTCAGGGAAACACTCTTGTGTGTCAACAATTTGTGAGAATAGGATGACCTCGCCTATGCTTCTCAGATGATGGAAGGACCAAGGTGTCTACTTTAAAAGCTGAAATAACTACACATAGCTATTGTGCATTGCCAAGGAGCACAATGTCAATCTTACTAAAGGGTAATACAACTTTAGTGCACTTACTGGGTCTGTCAGTCTCACAATTCCTTGAAGCTAGAAGTGGCTACATGGCTAAGGGCCGCTGGACTAAGCTATTGCCTATTTCATGTACCTTCCTCTTTCCTGTTTAGCCCCATTTTCCTTCTGTTTGGATGTATAGCTAACAACATACAGATCAACTACCTTGAGAGTAAAGGAGGAAGACAGGAAATTGGAGAGGAGTTAGCCCCTACAAAGCCATTGACCCACTTCAGTAATCCTGGACTGCTACCATGTGGGCTGATGAAGGCTTCCATTACTTCAGCCTTTGCCTGCTTTTCTCCGCTTTAAAAAAAAAAAATGATTTACAGCCCCAGTATATATAACTGTAATCAAGAGCAGATATTATCTGCATAGACCTTGGTCTATGAAGATGGCACTGTCCTTATCTACTGCACCCATTCCTCCTCCCAGATCTCCTTAGTACCAGCCTGGATATGCACACTGTGAAGCTGTGGGCATATTGTGTAGAGCTTCTTGTGCTCAGCATCCCTTCTCTGTGTTTGCCTGCCCATGTGCTCATCTTCCTGCCTCCTAATTTGCAAATTACTCCTCCAATGGGAGTGCTCCAGCCCTTGTTGATCACAGTTGAAAGTCCTCATCAAATCTGGGGCCTGAACAGACAGTAGGGCAGGCTCTCTCTGCAGCAGGCTAAGGGCATCCTATTTATTGCGGCGAGAAGCAGGAAGGTATTTGGATATTATATTTTGGTGGAAAAAATTGAGTCCCCTCCCTTCCATTCAAAGTGTTCCCAGGAGGTAATTTTCTATAACATGCCAGAACAAAATTTCATAGTCTCAGTCCTGAGGTTGTTCTCTTTCCCTGGTGACTCTTCTTTTCCAAGATAATGTCTTGTCATGGAGCCTAGGTTGGCCTCAAATCTATGATGCTTCTGCCTTGGCCTCTTGGTTGCAAGTGTGTGCCTCCACTCCTGGTGGTTGACTACTTAAAATTGAATAGCTAGCATATGTTAGGCCCTTCACACATGGCGCTTCCCTTAATCCCCAAATTAATCCCAGCAAGTGAACTTCTAGAACAACCTGTGGAATAGGGTCACCGGGCAAGGGTGTTTTAAATCCACACATTATATTTATGGACAGTGTCTCACCAAGTCTGGAGACTAGTCTTCCTCTGGTTATACGCAAATCCATCTACTGTTCCCACTTTAGAGATGAGGAAAGTGTGGTTCAGAGAGCAGAACAGGGTGTCCACAAGAAGTTCCAGTCTTGGGACCCATCATTCTGGCTGCATGCCTGAGGTTGTTTGCATCTAAAGGAGCCAGAATTTCCCATGTGACTCTCTCAAGTGCCAGCCTCTGAAGGCAAGGTCATCTTTCCCCCAAAAGGAGCTTCACTGGGGCCGGGAGAATAAGAAGAAAGAAAGCCTGGGGACAGCCCTGAATTCTGGGAAGGCCTGAAAGCCCAGAGGAAGCTGTGCACTCTCAGTCTGGTTGGGTTAAATGGGATTCCTGAGCTCACAGGGAAGCAGTGAAGATTAATTGATCAGCTGACAAACGTTTCTGATGGCTCTCCTGGTAACTCTGGTTCCTCCTGCCTCAGTCGTGATGCTGAAAGACTAGATGGTACATAATAGGTGATATGGAGAAATGGCAACAGGGCAGTGCCAGTGAGTGGAAGAGCATAGGGGCCAGCTCTATAGCCTAAGACCATGTACAGAAGCCACTAGGGAATTTATCCAGGAGCCACCCCTTTCCACAGGCACCCGAAAATGAAACAGGGGTGACCCAGGCCCCACCTCACCAAAAAAGAAAGCTGACAGCTGTCCAGGGGCTGAGCCCCACCTTCTGCTTTGTCCTGATTTCTGGACCTTGGTAGGTTATCACCACCACGAGAATGACACTGACAGATAGGTCACTTAGTACCTCATCACTTGCCTATTTGGGCTTGGTGTGTTTCCAAAGCTGCCCAGGTTAGAACCTGTCTCTAATTCCTGCAATTTCATCTTGTATGTCAATAGCTATAGGCTTGTTTTCCTAACTGCAAAGATGTTCTCACTTCAAACCCACTCTTACACAGTCAGGGGTACAAGTGGCTCTGAACTTCCAGGAATTTGGCCTTCTCTCCACTTTTCCCTCTTTCTCCATGCACCATGACATCTGAATCTGAGTCCCCCTTTCTTCTTTTTCTAATTTAAAAACTAAGAGAAGCAATTCCTGGGTAAAGCTTTTCCATGATCAGCTTCATAGGAAAGTATCCTAAGGAGCATCGTGTGTGTGTTTGTGTGTGTGTGTGTGAGTGAGTAGGTGTGTGTGCATGCATTCATACAAGTGTGTATGTGTGTGAATATGAGTGTATATGTGCGTGTGTGTGTGTGTGTGTGTGTGTGTGTGTGTGTGCGCGCGCGCGCGCGCGCGTGGCCTCTAATCTGTGGGGGTCAGAGGACAACATTGTAAAGCTGTTTCTTTCCTTCCACCTTTACAGAGGCTCCAGGAGTTGAGATTGCCACCTGTGTGTGGGAAGCACTGACCTGCTCAGCCATACCACCACTGGCCCTAGACATTCTTAGAGAAGAAATATCTCTCTGAGGTTTGCCCAGAGCTACTCACTGCATCCATCAATAGCTTTTCATGACTTTCACTGAACACTTATTCCCTGGAGTTTATGCCAGTTGCTTGTTTAGCCCAACAGAGAGTCATTACCCTTGTCACAGGTGAGGAGTACTGCCAGCCATCACATCAAGGAAGGCCCGGTGTCCCTCACAGACACTGGGTGCTAGGAAATGAATGGGAGGAAGGAGGATTCTGACCTCTGCCTACAAAATGACAAATGTGGTTTCTAGTTCCATATGGGGGCTGGCTTGCTTTTTACCAGGCCCTTTCGATCCATCTGAGCATGACAGCCTTTCAGCAAGCATTTGCTGCAACAGATCTGTTTGCTAGTCCACAGGAGGTACTCAACACAAGCTTGTGAAATAGGAGCCAAGGTGCAGAGGAGAAACATCTTCTTAGCATCTGGTATTCATGGCTAATTTGTGCAAAGAAGGCAACTCAGAGGCTAAGGCTTTTCGCGAAAAAAGAGTGAGAAGCCTGGGCAGAAGCATAAACTGTTTGAGTAAGGAGGGACACACCAGGTAATGAAGACTGCCAAATTGTTGTTTGGTCTGTGCCCCGAACAAAGGAACAAGGTGTATGCTTAGGCTCAACTTACCCTACTTGCCCAATATAGAACATCCTGCCTACATCTGCCCAGATGTGACACCTTCCTCAAATTCCCACAGTCACATCTGAGGCGGTCACAATATGTCAGTACATTTTAGGTTGGTTTTCTTGAGTGAAAAGAAAGTATCCAGTATCTTTAATTCTCATTTACTTCTTGGACACAGTTGTGGCGCTCATGTGTGGCCCAGAAGAAAAGAGAATCACCACAATAAAGCTCTCAATTGGTGGATTAAATAAAATGTTGTATCATTGATTTCTAAATCACTAAACTACGCTGAGATGTTGCCAGTGTCTATTTAATAGAACTGCCAAAAAACATTTAATTTTTTCATATAAAACACACCCAGAAAACTGAACAAATTTCATCAAAATGTTTAAATGCCAGAAATGATTCCAATCTAATAAAACATTAAGGCCTTGCGTTGTCTGCATTGTGTACACGGCAGACCTCCATAAACGACACGGCTGGAACCTGCTTTTTAATTCTTTTGCACAAAAGCACCAATTTAGGTCCTGCTGGGAAACCTTTCAAGGGATCACTCTGTAAATAAAGCAAACCAATTTCTTAAAATACAGTTAGCCACGAGCAGTTCCTGCAGGTCTGCAAGGAATCTCTGCTGATCAGACGCCTAGGCGGCCTGGGCTATCAGCTGGTGAGACAGAATCTGTTGGTATCTGCTGGCTCCCTGAGTGACAGCCGTGTGCAATCACAGAGACATGTAGACACACATCAGACAGCATAAACACAGAAACAAGCAGCAGGATGGGAGAATTTGGGATCTTAAATGGACTTTGGCATGGAACACTTTGCAAGTGCCATCTCCAGGAGCCTGGCCATTTTTTCATCCAGCACTTGCAGTTTACAAGGTGAAGGCTGTAAAACATGGAAAAGGAGCTTACTTTTTTTAAGGGGTCCATCTTGCCCTCTGGGTTCAATGCGCCTGACTCTGTTCTGGGATGATTTTAAAGGTTTATTCTTAATTATTGGTGAATAGGTACATGTAGAGGATGTTGGATACCCGGGATCTGGAGTTGCAGTCAGTTGTGAGTTCCTAGACATGGGTCCTGGAATCCAAATTTGGGCCCTCTACAAGAGCAGTTTGGACCCTTAGTCTCTGTGCTATCCCTCCAACCAGGGTTTTATAATCTACACCCCTGACTTACAGTAGGATGTTTATTTTAGCACCGTAGTCAGAAGAGAAAACAAATCTTTGAGGCAGAAGACCCTGTACAAGGCAGAGTTCAAATCCATGTTAATCAGTCTGTCCTTTCTGTCTGCCATTCGGGAGAGCAGCAAGTGTCCTACACCTTGGCAGCATTTCTATAAAAAAGAATCCATTTTATTGAGAAGTCAACCCCAGCAAAAATCCAGGCTAGCTTCAGCCAACTAAGGACTTGAGGCCTGACTTTTCTAACTTGTGTTAGGAACAATGGGAATAGATGGCTAGAATAGAAAGTTCAAGAATATGCCTACCCTCCTTGAATAAGAGGGCTCAGCAGTATTCCCTCCACACTCCCGTAGACTGGGACCTGTGGCAGCAATGCACCACTCCTGGAGAACCCACAAGTGTCCTTGAGTAGCAGAAGCCACGTCCTGCCCCCAAGCAGCTAAGATTTACAAGAAAGCCAGTGAAGTTCTCCGAGGAGAGCAAACCCACTTCATGTCAACCTGAAAGATCAGTTAGAGTTCCCAGAATTCACCCCCAGAGTGTGCCCCTCAGACTCCCAGTGAAGGACTGTGAGAAACTGTGTAAATGGACTCAAAACAAAACAAGACTCACCTGACAGTGAGTTTCATTATGAACCTGGGGTTTTTCTAGAACGGGTGATGTCACACAGTTTTGAAATGTTGGGAAGGTGGGGGCCTCCCATCTAGGCTCCACGCTCAGGTGAACTTGATGTGTCCGATAACCCTCCCTGGTGACATGACAAAACACCTTGTCCTCTCTGGAGGTCCCATGAGCTCTCTAGCCCACTCCCGCCCTTCTCACATTAAAAGCCCTTAACAACCAAAGCTGGTGTCGTAGTCTGTTCTTATTGCACACCACAAGCAAAAAGAGGCAAGTCATGGAGAGGCTTGTTTTGGCTCAGAGTTCTCGTCCAAGGTCAAGAGGCTGCATCTAGTGATGACCTTCTGCCTGGCAGATTCCCAAGGCTCACAAGACTTCACAAGGCAAGAACAAAGAACATGAGGGAAAACTCGCCTCATGACTTTTATAGCGGACCTACTTTTGAGATAACCCTTTAACCAATTCATTCATTAATTGCATGAAAGGACTAATCTGTCTATGATGGAAAAACCCTAGTCATTCTTTAAAGATCCTGCCCAAAGACACAGAGCCTGAACGAGCCATCTTCTGTAGCCAGGCAAGGTCTCCAGTGGAGAGACTAGGACACCAATCTGGCCACAAAACCTTTGACCTACAGTGTCTTCTGCCGGCAGAGTGTTCTGGGACTGGAGCCTAGCAAAGACATCATCAGAGAGACTTCATCCAGCAACCAATGGGAGCAAATGCAGAGACCCACAGGCCAGTATTAGACAGAGCTCCTGGAATCCTTCAAGGAGAGGGGAAGAAGGACAGGAGGAGCCAGGTAGACCAGGGATACCACAAGAACACAGACCAGGACTCATGGGAGCTCACAGAGATCAGGGAGCCTGCAAGGGTCTGACCTAGGTCCTCTGCGTGTATGTTATGACTGAGTAGTTTATTGCTCTTTTGGAATTCCTAACGGTGGGAGCAGGGGTTGTCTCTGACTCTTTTGTCTGCTTATGGGATCTTACTCCTCCTTCTGGACTGCTTCATCCAGACTTGATGGGAGAATACGTGTTTGGTCATTGTAGCTTGTTCTGTCATGTTTGGTTAATGTCTCTCGGAAACCTGCTCTTGTCTGAAGAAGGTTGAGGTGGGGTGGATCTGGAGGAGGGGAGGTAGGGCGAGAGACTGGGGGAGGGTAAACTGCAGTTGGGTTGTAATAAATGAGAGACAAATTTTAAAAAAGATCCTACCCAATTATATCTCTTAATGTCTCATATTGGACATTAAATTTCACCGAGTTTTCACAGGCTAAGCCATATCCCCGTGAATTCGTGTCAGTCACCACCAGACAGTGTAACCATCATGTGTGAGAGCAGTAGGAAACCATGAGGTAGCCACATCTCCAAAGTGCCATTTGCGCTTGAGTTATTTGAGTTAGCTGGAAGCTTTGCCACTTCAAGCATAGTCCATAGAGGAGAGGATTCTACTTGCATATATCAGAATGCAGAGTCCCAGGCTCTGCTCTTGAGCCAGGGATCATAATCTTCACTTTTGTGACAACCTCAAGTGATTCATATGTGTGTCAGTTGTTTGGGACTTGCTGAGATAGGACTGGGTTTTCTGACAGTGTCCCAAGCTTCTGTAACTGGCTTCTTATACTTGCAGGATCCCAGAGCTCCTGAACCTGGGTTTCCACCTAAGTGAGTCTTATGAAAGCTTGGGAGCGTGCAGACCTGGACTGCAATTTTGGCACCGCGGTCATTCACTTGGTGTAGGGTGTAGAGTCAAGACAGAGCAAGCATAACCCCATGCAATTCAGTTTCGTTAACAGTAAAAGAAGACGGAAAAAACTTTTTCTCAGGAAATTTGAAGTGATTAAAGCAGGTCAGGCATTTTAAACGCTTAGCAAATGGTTGTCTTTAGCCTCTTCTGCTTGTGTCTTGTCCCTGCCCTAAACACCTTTTCATTAGGCTTCTGTGGTTCCCTTCCAGCTTTGACATGCTCTGATGTGACAGTTAGGTCATTCTTTTCTTATAACTGCTGAGTACCCTCTAAACCAAACCCTGTAAGTGTAATAGAAACAAAAACATTTAGTCAATGTTGGACTTTGTCCCCTGCTAAGTTCAGTTTGCCCTAGAGTGGAGAATTAAGGCAGCAGGAGGCAGACACAGTGTCATCAGCAAAGCTCCCTGAAACTCTCTGAAGACACACAGAACAATCCACGGCTCACCCATCTGATGGTCCAGCTAGGAGTGATGCTACCTGTTTCCAAGGTCTTGGCCTCTTATCCAAAGAATTGAAAACCAGAGCTCATACGGACAGACAACTTGATTTAGAAAAAAAGAACAAAGCAAGTTATAGAAAGGTACACTGTCAAGGTTGACAGGGGTTCACATGAGTAAGGGTGACCAAGGGTCCCATCATTGTTTGGAGATTCCTTGTATAGGGTTCAAGAGAAGAAGCGAGGTGGTGATGGCATACACCTTTAATCCCAGGACTTAGGAGGCAGACAGATCTCTGAGTCCAAGGCCAGCCTTGTCTACAGAGCAAGTTTCAGAACAGCCAGAGCTGTTAACCCTGTCTGGAAAAGGAGAGAGGATTGTGATTACTGGAGGCATAGCAAGGGTGTTTCTCTATTTTGACTGATAAGGATTGTATTTACTAAGGTCTTGATCACTGTGTATGTCCCCTCTCATAATATGCATGCTCAATTAATTATAAGATTGTCAATAGTGGATCTCTCTAGCCATTTTCTTGAGGACACGGTTTTGCCATATTTCACTTGTACCCCAAACCAGTTCAGACCAGGTGGGCGTTTCTGTTCTTCATACTGGCTACACTGGGAATCTACTTGAACAGAAGCTGTCTACGTTTGGTCATTGCAAGGGATTGAACAACTTACATTATTGAAGCTTAGTACAAGATGGTGCCCAGGGCTGCTAAGGTTGCTAAGTGAACTGCTTAGAGAAAGGTGGATATGTATGTACACACACATAAAGGCGCTAGGGTGCCCAGTACATTATTACAGGGGCTTATTCACAATCAAATGTGTTCCAGATGACTAAAGCATTCCCTGTGTTTGCCTGTCTGCAATTGAACCTATAACAGGCATGGTGAAGTGGTGTGAATGAGGAGCAGGTAAGCACAGCCAGATGGATGGATAACACAAGCTGGAGAGATAGCCTTAGAGAGAATGACATGGGCTGAGGATGCAGGATAAGAAGTAGATGTTAACCGTGGAAGAGAGTTCCAAACATGAGTGATGACAAGTGCAGTGGGCCCGAGGCAGAGAGTACTTCAAAAAGTCAGAGACAGGAAAAAGGTCCAAGAGACTGAGAAAGTTATACAAACCAGCTGGCAATGTAGTCTGGTATTCTGGAAGGAACGGGTAGATCCTTCATGTAGGTGGCTGCTGTGGTTTAAGTGGGAGGAGTCCAAAACATGGATTGCAATCTGTCCTCATTAGACGGTAAGGTGGAAGAGACAAGAGACAGTTCAGGGGGAGTCAGTCTTCAAGAATCGATTTGACCCAATCACACGAATCATGGGCTGATGAGTTGGTGGGTTATCTCTAGAATAGATCAGCTGTGGAAGCTAGTTCAGGCCCCTTGCCATGCAATACATTCTGCAGGCAAAAGGACCATCAATAAATGGGAGCTCTCCACCTTGGACCAGAACTGTGGACCAAAGCAATCTTCTTTCTAGCTCACTCAGCCTGTGGTACCGTTGTTGACAACAGAGAAGGGTTTAAGACAGTGTGTGAAATAAACATTACCACTAACTAGGTCTGCCCATGAGCATCTAGACACTACGAGGAGCTCCATAAAATGAAAGGAAAACCACTAATGAATAAAGAGATTAGTGCAGTTCAGAGTGACTAAAGACACACCAGATATGAGTGCTGTAATTTAAAGAATGTGTCCGGCCACCCCAGAAAGCTTGGATGGTTCCTCTTAATGCCCCCTCTCTCTTGCATTTCAAACTATTCTTAGGCTGCTGGGATTTTTTTTTTGTTTTTGTTTTTGTTTTTTGTTAAATCTGCCTACAGATTCTCTGTAACATCTCATGTCTTTAACAATCTCATGATTTCTCATCATACTGCTGCTACTGCCCTACCTCTCAGGCCCTTACAAGTCAAGCATCATTGTTGGCTGCTAGCTTCCCTATTTCTATCCCCGTGTTCACTTTCATTAAAGAAAAGTGAAACAGCACAAAATATTTGTACCCAAAAGAACAGGTGGGAAGTGTGGGAGATGGCAGTACTTGCACAGCCACCCACAAGCGCTACACCCACGGCTAATACTGCACCCTTACCAGTGTGACTGGTTCTTGAAGAGCTTTTCAATCCCAACCTCTGCCTCCACTCACTGAAGGAGTAAGAACTTGGTGTGGGGACCGCTTCAAGAAAGATGGGCACTAGGCCAGCAGTAGGAAGTCAGAGCTACTGTGTGTATTAGCTTCCCTCTGTGGCACCAGCTTGTTTCCCAGCATCCACCTGGCTTGGCTCTCTACTTAGGGCCAAATTACCTAACTAACAGATCTAGAATGTTCTTAGAGAACCAGCCCCACAGGAGGAACAGTGTAGTCCTATTCACACAACCACAGGAAAAAAAAAAACCTACCTTGATAAACTTACCCATATTATCGAAATCAGAAAATCTAGATGGAAGCCACTGCTTTCACTTCAATGTGAATACAAATGTACAATCACTTTGAAAAGTACAATATTCATATTTTAAATTGAGCAGTGGGAGAGGGGCACCGGGCCAAGGAGAGGAACCCAATCTTTCTATTACTTTGGCTTCTTAATCTCTTTAGCAAAGCCCTGGGCTGCCACACCACACAGAAGCTCTGACTCTCATAGAACCTGAGCCACTGTGCAACCAGCAGCAAGATCGTCAGTAACAAAATGGGGAGGGGTGAAAAGGGAGAGCAGAGGAAAGGCAAAGGGCCAGAGGAGGGAAGAGAAAAGAGGAGGGGGGAGTAATGGAGAGACACAGGAAGAAGAAACAGAAAAAATGGGAAGAGGGAGGGGAGACTAGGGTTCCAATGAAGGTCATTAAGAAATCAGCTGGCTTGGTGCTCAGTCGCGCAGAATAAAGAGGCAGGAGCATTTGCAAACTGGTCATTCTCGAGAAGGATTGCATCCAGGAAACAGCATTTCTGTAGGATACTAATGTGTTTCTTAAACTAGGGAAGAGCCACATTCCCACACTATCAGTGCATTCATTGTCACCTTGTACATCACCTCATCAGGAGACCTGACAAATCCTGCAACAAACATGCCTTTGCATTTGAGCGGACCAGAGTCCTTGAGAGTCAAGTCCAGAGTCCCCTTGAGTCCCTTGATCTGGTATATGGCAATACTGATCAAACATGTTTCATTTCTAGAAGAGGAACCAGGGGTGGGAGAGGAAGGAGGCCCTCTAGAGATCATCACACTTATTAGACACAGGTCACCAGGAGAAGCCTGAATCTTAGGACTGGAGAGAAGACTCAGTGGTTAGACACCCTTATGCTCTTGCAAGCAACCCTAAAACATTTTCCAGCACCCATTGGGTGTGTTCACAACCCTTTGTAACTCCAGTTCCATAGAATCCAATCCAACACCGTCTTCTTGCCTCTCTGGGAACCTGCACAAGTGTATGTACATTTGTGCATATGCGCGCGTGCACACACACACACACACACACACACACACACACACACACACACAGGCTCCCTACCTTCCAATCACAACAATCTTTTTGGGAAGAAAGTCACATTTATTATAGTGTAACCCAGCTGTTGACTGAGAGTTGTTCTCAGAAATAACTGCAGAATTAAGCTTAAACAAAAATGGTTTTCCCCTTATGCATGGGAATACTATGAGTTTTCTTTGTTAATGGGCACTTCTAATCTTTGACTGAGAAAAGGGTATTAAAAAAAAATTGAACTTGGGCAACAGAAAGCATGAGGTGTCGGCCTAGATCACTGAAGTCTCTGTGTGCTCTTTAAGGGACCATCATCCTCCCTCTGTGAAAGTAATAAGGAGAAGGGAGGAAGGACCTATGATAAATGAAGGAAGGGAAAACTGGGAGATGATAGCGGAACCTCAGCAATGCAATCCCAGAGCAGACTTCAGATGGAATGGGTCTTGGAAAGGAACCTGCTTCCTCGTGTGAAGAGTCCTCTATCTCCAACACCCTCCTTGCCCCTCCCTTCAGGAACAGTGGGAAAGAGCGAAGAGGATCACCACTGGGACACTGGTGAAAGAAACTGAGGCTGGGTTCACATTTGGGTAAAACACACAAGAGAACTGAAACCCAGGGAGAGGTGGAGCTGGAGCCTTGGTGTTACTGATAGCTGAGCTGGAGCAGTGTTAAAAGCAAGAGAGACAGAGAGGCAGATGCATTCCTGTGCACCTGCCCTTCACGTAGAGTCTGACTAGACTTGAGAAGTGACTGAACTTCTTTCCTCAAAAAATGGCAGAGACCCAAAGGCACTGGTTGGATATTTAGGTAGAGGAGACTCAGAAGCATAAGCAGAATGCTAGGATCCCTGGTGAGAGGCACACAGGCATCTAAATGCAAATCACTCCCAGAGTTTTGCTTTCTTTCAAATGCATTGGTAACATACAGGGTCCATAGTCTTTGCTGAGCTCTGCTTGTCTAGTCAGTATGGCTCAAGGCCCTGCACCTTCTTAGCTCTAGGATCAAGAAGCAAGACCGGCCAGGAATAGGGCCAAGAGGACTAAGACCATGTATCCCTTCCACTTTCACAACTGAATTGCTGAGATTTCAAATTTGAAGGTGGTTTTTTTTTTGGTTTTGGGGTTTTTTTTTTTTTTGTTTGTTTGTTTTGTTTTTGTTTGTTTGTTTGTTTTGTTTTTTGTTTTTGTTTTTGATTTCAGCTAAGGAATATGTGAAAACCTTGTAAATGCCTTACACCCAGTAATGTCTGCACTACAATTCTAGTTTGAGTTTTGATTCTAAGCAGCCCCCAAATACCTCAACCACTACACCATTCTCCACCTTCCACCCCCTTTCCTATCAGATTGTTGAACTCAAGACAACCTACTAACTTGGATGTTTCATGTGCTAGCTCTCATTCAGTTCCCTCTTCTCCTTCTAGTTGGCTTGGTTCATCAGTTGATTTTGTCTCCCCATATTTAGTACCCTTGAATACAAAAGCCAGTGTTCAGATTGATCTGCCCTACAGTGCAATGGCAAACATGAATATCAATTTGCAAGAGTAGTCTCTTCCCCAATCTTAACCACAGTGAGCCAGCAGTGCTGTAGACTGTGGGTTCTATTGGCTCCAGAGATCTCTGCTTGGGGCAACCCTAATTCCACAGTGGCCTGGCTCTCCCTCCTCCCCTCTCCCTTCTCCCACTCCTTATGTTTTTCTGTTTTTGAGACAGGGACTTGCTATATAGCCCAGGGTAACCTTGAACTCTTGATCCTTTAGCCTCAGCTCTCACCCTGAGAAGGTGAAGATTACAGGCATTCATCATCCTGCTCAGCTCAGCTTTGTCTTTTCTAAGCAGCAATACTTACAGCCCTTCTTCATAGCATATGCCCAAGCTATCATTCATACAGAAAGTAAGTCTAAAGATATCTTCAAACTCAGATGTCCGAATTATGTCTACAAGGCTTTGTCTTCTGCACTCTTTAATTAGCAGAATTATTAGAATTCAGCCAGAAATCCAAAAGCTGGCATCAGTCTGAAGAGCTGTTGCAAGGGCTACCTGTGGTCCTCTATCAGCAAGAGTAGGGACTTTCTTGAACAATGGTTGTTGCTGCATTCTGTAATCTTTTGTGAAAGAATTTTTACTTCTTGAAGAAAAGAAAAATCCAAAACATCTCTCAGGGTATACATTTTCAGTAGAAAGCTTACAGCAAATAACAGATTATACTAAACTATGCTTATAAACACACTCAAAGTTCTGAAGTTAGGAAGCTGGGATGATTTAATTAATACATGTTTTGAGGACATATGAGTATGATTCATTTTATTATTCCTAGGGAGTGAGTGTGAAGAGAAGTTTCTGGGCATCAGGGTTGAAGGTTTTGTCTGACAAGTAGTTTTGCAGTTTAGTACTATTGAGCAACAGGACACCTCCTTTGTTCTCACTACTGAAGCACAAGGACAATACCCTGAGTGATGAGAAAAAAGATTGACTGGAGGTTAACTGCAAAGAACAATAGAGAAGGCATAGAGATATTAGAAACCACATTCCAAGTTCTATGGTTGCAAAGACAGAATCCTCTTAGGAAATGAAAAGAAAATTCTCAATGGGAACAAATACCATGCAAAAGTTTGTTCTTTTCTCTATTCTAATTAGTCCTTTCAAAACATTTCTAGGTCAGTAAATCAGAGATCTGCTATGGCATGATATGGTACAATCATGGAAAATATTTTAGCCTTTCGGGATCACTTGTCTTGGTAGCAACCACTCAGAATTTACCATCTGGTAGAAATGAATCAAATGAGGGAACTTGACTGTTTTCTAATAAACTTCATTTACTAAGGCAAGAAATGGAATCTGTACAAAGTTGGTGGTCAGTTGATCATTAGGTTTGGATGTGAATATCTCTCCAAACGACTCATTTAGTAAAGGACTGGTCCTTGGCTGGTAGCCCTATTAAGAAGTGACTGAATCACAAGGGTGCTAGCTTTGTCAATAGGCCAATCAATTGTTGAGTTCAGTAGCTAGATGCTCACTAGGAGGTAAGGCCTAACTTGCAGCCAGGAGATCACAAAGGGCCTGTGCTTTAAGGGTAGATCCTGTTCCCAGACCCTTATCACTCTGCTTCTTGGTACCAGAAGGTGGCCAGCACTACTCAAGACATAACTCTTACACTGTCCAGCTTTATCTCAGACCCAAAGTGATGGATCTAAGAATGAACGAACTAAGGCTTAGAAATTGTGAGCCCAAATGTTCTTTGCTTCTTAAAATTATTGTCACATGTGCTGTAACTCCACGATAGAAACGTCAGCTTATACATGACCTCTACTTTCTGGTACAGATATTGTGAATGAAGGGTCCTGCCTTCCTAAACTAGCATACACTGAAGGAACTTAAGGAATATTTAGAAATGACATTCAAATTGTGTACCTTGGCTAAGCCACCTCATCTTGTAGAGCCCGTGGCTCTGAAATTTTTAAGTGAAAAATGCCCATCTTGCTTGCTTCTGGGCTATCTCATGACAGCCAATAATAAAATTGCCAGCATTCACTGAGTTCTGAAAATGTACCATGTGACAGAAACTGATAAGGACAACTGATGTGTGTATATGTCCACTTAGTTTTCAGAACCCAAATTGTCTCCATCTTGTCAGATAGGGGAACCAAACTCCTGGCACTTTAAATGGTGTTGACCCCATGCTTAAACGGAAGGAATAGTATTTATACTCCAGAGCCTGTGCAGTCACTGAACACTGCTTTACATTCTCTGTTCTTGGGGACTGGACAGGGTTGACACACACTGTTTGTTCTTTAAATAAATCATGGCCATTTCTACGAACAATGACTTGCCTGTGTGTTACTGTGCAATCGCCTTGTCCTTGTGTGGTTATTCAAGCACTATCATTGTGGAAAGGGAAAACTGACATAATTGATGGAAAGCCCACAAGGTGGTGAGTAAATGCTGAAGAACTAAAATGGGAGAGAAGAAAGTCCATTTTCTGGGAAAATAATTGGTAGCCTAGAGAACTGAGGAATGGCTGGAAAAGTCCTTGATAAGGCAGAACCCACAAAAAGTTGATAATGAAAGGATAGCTCCATGCCACCCTGCCTCTAAATATCTCAGCTCATGTTCCAAATTTCCTGGAAAGAGAATCTCTTTCTCCAGCTGCATCAGGCATTTCTGTCCTTGTATTAATCAGTGATGGCCAAAGAACAAAGCTGGTGGCAATGTTACACCACAGATGGGATGTGCAGAACCGTAAAACAGACAGCCACAGGAGTGGATCTGTCCTAGGTGGGCTGCCAAATTCACACACCAGTCTCCAACTGACCTTGAAATGACATTTTGGATTGAACATGAAAACGTTAGACATTTAATGTTTCTTTGAAGTCTCTTTGACAGCTCCCCACCAGATACAAATGTATTATTGAAAGGTTCAAAGCTCCTATCCCCCACATTCAACCTCCCCACTATCTCCTGCTATACACTATCTCTTCATTTTTATCATTACTCTCTGAGTCACATGACCTAAGGATGCCCATCATCTCTGGTCACCCTGTTCATCCCACCAAGTATCACTAGCAAATGGTTAGCTAGCAAGATTATCAATGACAATTTGTTTGGAGGTTGGAAGTAGCAATAAAATCCTTTCTCCTGACCTAGTGCCATGTATGTACCTGTGGTATACAATGTCCACAGTTAAAAATATAACCTTTAGTGTTGTGGTTTGATATGAAGTGTCTCCTGTGAGCTTGTATGCTGAGTACTTAGTCTCTATCTGCAGATACTATTTTAGAAGGGTTTGAAAACCTTCTAAAGATGGAAGCCAGCTGGAAAACAAGGTCACAGAAGGCAGGTCCCTAGAGATATCTTGCTTCTAGGCCCTTCTAGTCTCTCTGCCTCCTGTTATTCCAAGGTAAGAAGTTTGCTGGACACAGGCTTCTGCTGACCAATTGGCCATGGGCTGAAACCCTTAGCAGACCTTCAACTTGCTCTCCTAGGTAATCTGGGCACAGCAATGAAAAGAGGAGCAAATGGACAGTTTGTGGACACTAAATGGGATTGTTATTAATTCCTGTGTGCTCTATTTTGTTGACCTTATTTTTGCATCAGGTTTCAGGACCAAACACTCCTTGCTAAACCAGTGATTATACTTTTTGAATAAATGTATTTTGGGAGCAAGGCATAATGGTGCCCGCCTGTGATCTTAGCTCTTGGGATCTGAAGCAGGGGACCAAGTGTTAATGCCAGCCTGGTCTACAAACAACCTATTCCTTTTTCCAAGCCAGCAACTTCAATCGTGTACTGGGAAGCAGGGTAGCTACTTGGAGAATGCTCAGAACTGGGCACACACAGGATCTTGCTGAGAGAGTCTTAGGATATTTTCAGGCCATGGTTCCCCCACACACACACCCCGCTTTTTCCCCCTGTGAACCTTTAAATGGTTGTGCCAAAATTCAAAATATTCCTAGCTATTATTAATTTCTTGACTGTGTGATCCTTAACCAATTCCCAGGCAATTTGCTAAGTAGTTTACAAACATTATTTCATTTGATTTTTACTGACACTCTACATCTCTGCCACAGTCAGGAGCGAAGACCTATGGAGCTTAGTACATAGCTGTGAGGTCAGCTGATGAGAGTCATTGGATCCCATAGTCCTACTCCAACATCTGATCTCTGAACACCCGCAGTTTTTCTGACCTTGAGACTTGCTTTGACCACTACTTTTCTATGATGTTGGTTTTCTTCAAGTGAGAATTTAGGATCTTTTGCAATATGATACCATGGCGAATCATTCAGTAGGTATTTTATATCAAAATTCTCCCTCAAAAAATTATGTTCCTAATTTCCTCACTGAAAACAATGCGTTGATCCATTCTGGAGGTCCATTCATATTTTTCACTTTCTCACTGTAGTCAGCAGTGGGCTAGGAATTTTGACAGCAATGGAAATGAATGGTCCCTTCCCTCCTGGTCTTGAAAGACATGCTACTACTATAAAGCACAGTTGAGAGTATGGGAGGAGGGAGAGAACGTGGAAGAATTACACATCAGGTCTTCTGTGCAGCTGGTAGGATTTGGTCAACACTTACGGTACAGCTGTCATTTCAAGACTGACCCTTAAATTCCTGTGGGGTTAGGATTTTGGAGCCCTTGTACTCTTCAGAGAAACGCGGGATGCTTTCACATGAAATAAAACACATTCTCTATAATTCACTCGGTCCTCTTGGCCCATTGAAAATAGTTCCATTGCTCTAGGTTCTAGGACAGTCTTCAAAGAATGACCTTTACTCATGAACACAGCCAAGGCAAAGAAAATAAAGTGTGTCAACACTTCCCAGATTCTAGGAGGGAAGTTATAGTTGCATTAATCCTCAGAACTCTAGACCAGCCTGGTAACTGTGAGTCTGTTTCCTAACTCCAGACTCCACACTGAGAGGATAACACTGAGAATCGGGGCACTCATTGATCACGGTAATGATGCAATGAGGCCACCACGACCTTTCACTGGGGTCACTTAAGACCATCAGAAAACAGATATTACATTACAACGCATGACACTAGCAAAATAACAGTTATGAAGCAGCAACCCAAATAATTTTATGTTGGGAACCATCTAACATGAGGAACTATATTAAAGGGTCACAGCATTGGGAAGGTTGAGAACTGCACTGACAGGACTTATAAATCAGTTCTCTAAGTAACAAAACAAACAAACAAACAAAAGAACAGGTACTTAAAGACCAGAGGAGGGAAATTCATACTACCCCAAATGTCACTACTAACTAAAGTGACACTGAAGTGATGGAGAGGACACCAGACTAAAATTTTGAGATCTCTCCCAAAGTCAATTTTAGATAAAATGGTGTGAAGATTCAACGTGGTTCCCTCCCTCTCTTGGTTGCTTGACTTTCGTTTTGTTTTCTTTCAAATTGATGTTCCCTTTGCAACATTACACTTCCGCCAGGCTTGGGAGGGGGAGCTCTGGTAATTCTGCAAGATGGTTGATTGCCGTGTTTTCGCTGATTAGGATGAAGCTCCAATAAAGCAGGCAGCCGCAGTGCCACACGGCTCAGCTAAGCCCTGGAATCCTTAGAGAGGCTGCTCACCACTAAACAACACATCATAAAGTTTGCTTCGTGAAAGTAGATTTATTTCTTTATTTGGACCCATACACAGCTATAAAGGTTTATCTTCTGATCAGAGGAAGACAGTAAGCAAAGTAACAAGGGTCTTGACTGAGGAGGATCTGTGAAATGAATTAACAAGGTTCTCTGTCCAGGCCAGCAAGAAATGGGAAGGAAGTAAAAGCAAGATCAAGACCGAGGCAGGCCCCACACTTCTGCTTGCCTTTCTGCCCTCCCTCCCTTCCCTCCCCTTTCTTCCTGTCTCCTTCCTTTCTTTCTTTCTTTTGCGTGGATTCATGTTAAGCAAACTTAAATGTGTGTTTAAAATCTTGAGGATTTATATTATTAACCAAACAAGAATTTTTACAATCAGAGAACACTTGTCTGGCTTCCCCCTCGCCTCCTCCCTCCCCTCCCCTCCCCCAACCAGCACACACAATTTTTGTAGAATATTTTGTTGGCTATAATTAAACTATGTGTGTTAATTAGGATTAGATTTTAAATGCACTGCTTGGGAAGTTGAAAAATACAGGATCTGAATGAGCCCAAATTGAGATGACACTTGAATTTTCGCAGATGTTTCCATAATCCTAATTTCAAATTGATTGTACTTCCTGAACAGTGAGAAGCCATTTTCAGTTATTTATTCAGACGTGTGTATCACTTCTCCCTCTGCCAGTGGGCAGAAAATATCTACCACTTTCAATAACTCCTTCAAATAGACTATTTTCCAAGGCAGGTTTTAATGAAGGGAAATGGGGATAAGTAAATCCCACCTGCTCCCAGGGTCACACACACACACACACACACACACACACAGAGGCCATATTTGGACCCAAGCAGAAATGAAAACTCCAGCCTACCCCTTTGTGACGGGTTCAGCTGGCTTTTGAACTCCTGTTGTTCAACGGGCCAGGAGAAGTGCAAAGAGACAAAAAAGAATTTCCTAAATGTTTGGCCAACCGTAGCCATAATCAGTGACACTCAGTGCAGCCACAAAGATGTGTAGTGGCCTACACCACGTGAGCCCTGGGTTTGGACCCAGCAGCAGGACCACCTGTAAAACACATTCCCAAATAAATGGCCTGTAAAAAGGGGAAGTCCCTGCCAAATGTGAGACTATCAGCTCAGGGTGAAGAACAGCAGCCCACTTTGTGCCTGAAAGACAGCATCCCGTCTTATCTATGGAAGGGGAGGGGACTCCCGTAGTCTCGCTGTGGGTTTATATTTTATGTGCAACCCCAAATCCAGAGCATCCTAGCAATCCTTCTTGGAAGCAGCCTCTTTCCCTCACAAGTCTGCTGTTTGATTGTAATTCCTTGCAGCTTTCCTGTGAGGGGCGGGTGCGGGCTGCTGAATTAGAGGCATCGTGCCTTCTTCCACCTGTAACGATTTCCCACTCAACTGTAAGACAATGGCCATGATTGATCTAATGAGGGACTGGAAAAGCCAGCTGATTGCTATAAATAGTTGAAAGCAAAAACTTGTGCTTGGCTTCGCAAAGAATTTCTCATCAACTCTGGTACCCTAACCTAAGTAGGTGAGCATCGTTGTGTGGCAGATGAGGTGAGACACTGAGCCTTTTCTGTTAGGAGTTTGTACACAGGCGAGGCAGAAGTCAAGCATCGGAAGATGGCTGTTGTAATAATCAGGCTTTGTAGCAATAATTCAATGCCATTCTATATGTTCTGTGAAGGCAAAAAAAATGTTTTTAAGAAAGCAATTTAAAAATGCATGTATACAGGAAACTGGGATATTGAGGGGTTTTTAAAAATCATATTTCAATTCTAGTGGAAAGAGCTTTTGAGTCTTCATTTGTTTAAAAAAAAAATAGAAGCTGTGCAGTGTAGCTTACACCTTTGATCCCAACAGAGACAAGTGGATCTCTGTGAGTTTGAGACCAGCCTGGCTTATGGCTTGAGTTCTAGGACTTTCAGAATGGATACACAGAGAAACCCTATCTCAAAAAGAAAGAAAGAAAAAGAAAAGAAAACCGAAAGGAAGAAAGGAAAAGAAAACAGAAAACTGCAAAGGTATATAAAACTAACTTCTATAATATTTCTAGAAATCATAAATTTCCATGTTTTAGCATAGATTTATTTTTTAAATGTGGACTATTTGATACATTATATGGTGTCTACTCTACATCCCTGATCAAGTACAGCTCCATGTCTGGGTTTGTAATCTTGGAGTCACTTAGGCTGTCTGGGTAATTCCAATGAATAGACAAGGCTAAAAACCAGTTATTGTACCAGGCAGGGTAAAATAAAACTTTTTTCAACTATCCTACACCCTACCCCCAAAACAAAACAAAACAATACAAAAAAAAAAACAGAGGCAAGCAGAGGCAAGAGAAGCTGCTTGCCTCCCCATCCGGTTCCCTGACAGCTATGCGAGTATTTAGCTTAGCAGTTCATCCTAAGGCTGCAACCAAGCTAACACTGCTTCAGGTTCTCCTCGGAGATCATAGTGACTGCTTTGATATCGCCTCATAGAGTAGATCACTTGCTTAAGGCTACCAACTGGTAGGTGGCAAAATTAGATTTCCGATTGGATCAGGGTTGTCTCTTGAACCCACATTTTCTCCTGTGACAATGGAGGAAAACGGGTGGCTGTGGCAAGCCTATCATCCAAATCCAACCTAAGACCTCTTTCTTTAGCTTACCCAGACAATGTTTAAATGCATGCAAATAGGTTTCTGAATGTCTGATCTCCAGTTCTCCCAAACTCCAACAACATCATGGAATTTCAAGCCTTAGCATAGATAGCATGGCTTCTGCAAACATCTGAATTTAAATACTTTTGCTATGGATTATTGTGTAAAATAATACTACATTTTCAAAAATGTAGATGTTGCCACATGTGTACAACCACTGACGAAAATGAAAAATGTCCCTTCATGCTCACTGGGCAGGAAGGAAGGAAGGAAGGAAGGAGAAAGACGTCAGTGTCAAGACACCGAATCATCGAGAAGGGAGTCCACAATTCACAACACATGCTCTTAATGAAATAGTTATGCCTCACTAATTCCATTCACTCACTTTTAAATCGTTCATCTAATGCATACTTGTTAGAAGGCACTTATTCTTACTGATTCCTTTCTCCTTTTTATTGAAAATATATATTTTTTTCATACACTATATTCTGATTACGGTTTTCCTTCCCCAACACTTCCCAGATGCTCCCCCACCCATCCAAATCCACACCCTTTACTTTCCTCTTTTCTTAGAAAACAAACATCTAAAAATAACAATAAAATATGAGGACAACTTTGAAATGATGGAGGCTCTACAAGGACAACGATTAACTTGTGTGTTTCATTGAGTGTCAGGCATTCAATTGGCATTTTAGAGACTTTTTTCCAGCAACTTCCCTGGTGCTACTAGTTGGAATGTTTTACTAATGCAGGGATTTGAGTGCAAGGCGCTAGGATGATCTAATTCATTCATACAATAAGTACAGATGAGCAAACACTGCCGGCCAAGACCCATTCATTGATGACCCAGAAGTTCAGCTAAGATTGAATAGCAGCTTAGCCTCAATCACCCAATCACCCCTGAGGAGCTAATTACTAAAACCCTAAGAATTTTTAAAACACGAGGTTGACATTATCCGGATGTATTTATAGCAAGGAAATTATGATGATGAGTTTTAATTGTCAAGTCCATGCAGTCTGCAATTACCCGGAAAGAAATTCTCAATGAGGGACTGTCTAGCTCCGATAACTTGTGGGCATGTCTGTGGAGAGTTAGCTCACAGCACTGTTTCCTGGGCTTCTGTCCTCCAGAAGGAGAAGGGGAGCTGAGTAGCAAGCATGGACACACTCACTTTTGCTCTGGACTGAAGGTGTGATGTCTGTCATGGGAGCTAGAGGAAAACCTACTGCTATTATCCTGCTAAAGAACAGAACAATAGCATGATGTCTAATGGCATATTGCTGCACCCAAGATCAGATAAGTGCTTAAACCATCATCAGCTTTTTTTTTTTTTTTTGCAGAAGAGTCTAACTAACACAGAGATCCACAGTGGACACTGTGCATGGAGTGACAGACTCTGGAGCATTCAGTTCTGAACAGAACATCTTTATCAATACTCCCTTCAAGACTCGAGGGTCTGTGTAGAAGAGGAGGCGAAATGATTTAGAGCCAGAAGTAGCAGATGACTCCAAGAAAACAGTGACCTTCAGACAAACATGACTTATACACACACAAACTCACAGAGGCTGTGACCGCATGCACAAGACCTGCACGGGTTCAAGCCAGACAAAACCAGCAAGGAAGAGAAGCTGACACAAAGTCCCACTTCTAACCAAGCACCTAATTGCAACTGATACTTTCTGGGAAAGAAAAAAATAATCAGTTCATATATCACACTCCAGAGCAGACCCCACGCCCAGGAGCTGTTGGTCAACACAAAGCAAACGCTATGTTTTGTTTGTTTGTTTGCTTGGGGAGCTATTGTTTCCTTTTGTTTTGTTTTGCTTTTTTTTTTTTTTTTTTTTTGTCTTACTGGTTTTCTTTTTCTTTTAGTTTCACTGCTTTGATTCATGTTTTGTTAGTTGTTTTTGGAAATGTTTTGAGAGAGAAAGAGAACATGAAGTTGGGTAGATGGGGAAATAGGAAGTATGAGGAATAATAATAGGAGGAGTGGAGGAGAATGTGATCAAAATATTGTTTGAAAAAAATGAAATGAAACACTTTAAAGAACATGGGCAAGGAGAGGAGTACAGAGCGCAAGGATGAAGATGCATTTACTCATCACTTACGCCAGAAGTCCCTGCACACAACTGACGACATGCATGTTTAGGTTTCAGTGAAAATTCAAGAAAATCATGTGCAATTATTATAAATTAGGATTACATGTTACACAGTCTTTCTGATAGCTGCCATGTGATTTGTAAACTGAAGATTGAAAATCTATTTCTCTCCTTAATAGGAGAAATGGAGACGGGAGAATCACCAGAAGCTGGCACCCTTCTAGCATGCTGTATGTACTACTGAACAAGAGAGATGCTGTCGCTCCCCGTTCACAGATCACATACAATCACACATAGACACAATCACACATAAACAAAATCACACACACACCACACCCACACCAGACCACACACCACACTCACACTATACACACACACCACATACCACACACCACATACACACCACACACACACACATACACCACACACAAATACCACACATACACAACACACACATATTACACACCACACACACACCCCATACCACACACCACATACACACCACACACACACATACACCAACACACACCACACATACACAACACACACACACACATTACACACCACACACACATACACACACCACACATACATACACCACACATACATACACACACACATTACACACCACATACACATACCACATATACACATAACACACACATACACACCACACACACACACACACAAACACACACCACATACCACACATACACACCACACACACACACCACATACCACACATACACACCACACACACACACCACACCATATACACACATACCACATATACACATAACACACACACAGAGGGAGATGTTATTGAATTGTTTAGAGTAATTTTAGTAGATAATTCTCAAGGCTTGTTTTAATTAGGTTAGCACAGAAAATAATGATTTTCCTTGTGTTATCTTCATACCTGTACACTTTGTTCTCCATCATTCCCCTTCCCCATTCCCTGCTCTGTTATGGCAGAGATTCTTACAAGTGTTACTAAGTCACCCAAAGACCATCAAAAATAGTAACTTGGGTTGTCCCAGCATCCAAGTCTACAAGGTGTGGCTGTCAGAGTTTATTTTGCTTATGTCATTACATGTCGGTTGGAGTACTCATTAGTTCAATCAAATTATTTAATAGTATTACTTCATATAAAATACTCCATAACATCTGCATATATGAAGGTAGATGATTTACACCAAAATCATTACATGCCAACATTTAAAGACCTTGGTAGGAATTCAAATTGTCAGCTAATCTAGCCAGGTAGAATAGTTTCTTTACTTTTTTTTTCTTAAAACTGGGAACTACTTCTGCTCAGCTGTTGTCAAAAATTTCAGCTAAATATATAGTATATTCTGTATGTTCTAGAATAAATTACTCTCAATGTCACAGTAATCCAGTGTCCAACTGTTCAGAACTTCCTGCCCAGACTCTTAATGATATGACTCATCCTAAAAACCAAAAGAATTGGGAGGGGGGAAAACAACTGAGGACATTGTCCAAAGTAGACTGAAAACAGAAGTTCAGAGAAAACTGTAGAGAACAAACTTTTGCCCCCACCTCTCCAAAAGCTGGGGAAGGAGCTGACCCTAGTGGGTGGGAGATGAGCTGTCTACAACTGAGCTATGAAGTTCTAGAAATGAAGACAGAGATGTAGGGTAGCTTCCAAAACAAAGTGAAGTTTGAGGCCCGCACTTTCTCCATTTGGAGGATTTTGAGGGCTGACATTTAAGGGAAATTTTTACTTTATTCTATTTTTAAGCTTATTTTAACCTCATGAGGAACAAAATTAAGTTTATTGAACTTAAGTGAATGTTTAAGAATGTCTAGACACTATGGGATGTTCTAGGCTCCCCACCTATGCCCTCCAGAAAAAAATATTCCAACAGAAACAGAAACATGCTCCTTAATTTGAAAAAAGTTCATATGGATGAGTTAGAGTCATGAATAGCAGGGAATGGGCACTGTGGAAGGGCAACTTCTTTTACCAATTTACATTTATCTCTCCGGGGACTGCTGATTGCAGAAAATGTGAAACTTGGAAAAGCCACAAAGATGAAAAGAAAAATAAAAAGAAAAGTTATCTAGGAATAATCACCATTAACAATATATGCATACAGTAGAGAGTATGAGGAGGGAACTGTGCGGCCTGTGCTGTGGAAAGGCTTTCACACATGAATGTGCTGGAAGAGGGGATCATGAAGGCGAACCAGTTCCCTCCCGAGAATAACTTGGTGTTGTGGTCAATGGGATCAGAAGTGTGAGGTCAGCAGCTGGCCCATGGGGAAAAGACGAATGCCAACTTCAGTATTTCAACCAAGGTACCAGGAGAAGATACTACTAGCAACACTCCTACAGTATCTATGTTTAGATAGATGATGGTTTAAATGTATTTTCCCAAAATTTTATTGTGCTAAAATGAATATAATATAAGCAGTCATACTTTTTATAAATTTTTTAGTTGGTATGCAAATAGTGGATTTCATTATGACATTTTTATGCATGCCACATTTTGTGTTTGTAATATTTCCAAGGCTTTGTTTTTGTTTGGTTGTTGTTTTCTTCAGGAAAGTCATTCTGACGGGTATGAAATGTATGTAACAGGTTGAATTTACATTTTTTTGAAAGTGAAGGATGTTGAAAACTTATACACTTATTCCAAATTTTCATTTGTAATGTTTTGACCACTTACCCACTTACTGATTAATGATGTGTTTTCCTTATGTTTGGTTTTTTTATATCAAGATATTAATCTTCCATCCAGTGGAATAGTTGTAAAGGATTTTTCCCTCTAAAGAAGTCTCTTTGTTATGCTGATGGCATTTTTGCTGTGCTCTATGACTTTCTCAAACATCCTTTAATGCTATTTATCTCTCCTTCCTTTTCCTTCTGTATTACCCTCCCTTCCTAGCTATAGTTCCCATCATACCATTTTTCCATTTCCTCCTTCAAGCTGAAACTGACCTGGAAGCCTCCTCCCTAAAGACTAGCTCCCATAGTGTCAGAAGATGCTACACAAGCTGCCAAGGGGGGGGAAAAAACCAATCAATTGTCACACTCAGCTGCAATGACCACAACAAAACCCACCTAGCAGGACATCCCCAACACAAGGTCAATCATATAATAGTTTGGAGGTCTAGTTGAACTTAAGGCACCTCAATAGAGGGAATATATGCCTGATACTGCAAGCCTAGCCGACAACCCATTTGGCTGCAGAGGTCACAGTTCCTAGAGGAGAGCTTATCGCTGCCATTTCCTAAACCAATACAGTTCCTAACCATCATATTCTTACTACCTGCCTTTATATTTACAGATAAGCACAGCCCTCACCCTTCATTGAAGAATCTTTTTTATTTATTTTTTTTTGAAGCAAAGACTGCAACAGAGACCCACAACTGCAGAGAGCAAGTAACCAGGGAGTACCCACCTCCCAATTGGTAGATCTACAATGTGACTCCTACACCTAAGGCTCATAAAAGATGGGCTTGACTTTATTCAAGAAATCAGCCTAAAGTTTGCTTTTTGGTCTTTTTTCTTCTTCTTCTTCTTCTTCTTCTTCTTCTTCTTCTTCTTCTTCTTCTTCTTCTTCTTCTAATATTTAGAGTAAAGCAATGTTAGCTTCATAAAATTATCTTGGTAGAGTTGTATCTCTTTTTATTTTATGGGATGGTTTGAGGAGCATTGGTTGTTTATTCTTCTTTGAGAGTCTTTAGAACTTAGCAGTTAATCTGTCTAGTCCTGGGCTTTGCTGTTGTTGCTGCTTTTGCTGTTGGGAAACTTTCAAAAAAAGATTTATTGTATTTTTCTTTATATGAGGAGTGTGTGTGTGTGTGTGTGTGTGTGTGTGTGTGTGTGTGTGTGTGTGTACCACACATGGGTGCCTGTGGAGTCAGAAAAGGGTGTCAGATTCCCTTGGAGCAGGGGTTACATTTATTCGTAAACTGCCTGACTCAGGTATTGGGAACAAAATGTGGGTCTTCTGACCTATCTCTTTAGCACTGAGTCTTTATTGCTGCTTCAATTCATTGCTCATTATAAATTTGCTGAAGTGATTTATGGCTCCTTGATCTTATTTTTAGTAGGTGATAGGTACCTAGGAAATTAATCGGTTTTTTTTTCTGGATTTTCCATCCTTTTAATATGTTTGAAAGTATTTCCTAATGTTTCTTTGTTTAATATCTCATTGGGTACTTATAATTTTATTGGTTCGGTTTTCTTTCTTTTTGATAGTTTTCATAAAAATTTACCCATCTTGAAAAAACAACTCTTTATTTTAGTGAGTCTTTGTGCTGTTCTTTTAGTTTTGTTTTATTTATTTCTGCTCTGTTCCTTGTTCTTTCTTTGTAGTTTGTGATTTGGAACTTTGCATGTTTGTATTACTTTTGAACTTCAGATACATCATTATCCTATCTACTGAAGATCTTTCTGATGTTCTAGTGTTAACACTTTCAGCTTTAAACCTTCCTTTAGCAACCGCATTTGTAATATCCCAAATATTCCGATATGCTGTGCTTGCATTTTCCTTTGATTATAGTAAATTTTAAAATTTTCTCTTTATTTCTTTTAATGACTCACTGATCATTCAAATAAATGTTGTTTCATCTTTAAGTATTGGCATAGTTTCTATGGTTTTTAGTTTTGTTCTATGATCTAATAAGATGCAAAAAATTATTTCATTCTTTCATATTTGCTAAGACTTGTTTTATAGACTAAAATGTGATCTATTCTAGAGAAAGTTCCAAGAATGCTGAAAAGATGGGTGTTCCATATCTGTTAGGTAGAATGTTCTATGGCTGTCACATCTGTTTGATCTAGGGTCCAAGTTAACATCTGTTAGTGCTTGCCTGAGTAATCTATCTGCTGATAAGAGTAGGGTATTGAAGTTGCCCACTGCTATTGTACCTGTACCTGTTGTTTGCCCATGCTGTCCATTTTACAAAGCTGTGTGCAACAACATTTGTTACATGTCTATTTATAGTTGTTATATCGTTGTATCTTCCAGATCAATTTGTCCCTGTAATAATCTGTAAACCTTCTTTATCTTTTCCAACTAATTCCAGCTTTCAGTCTAGTCTACTTTATCGTGTTAAGTACAGCTATTCTTCCCTGGTTTGGGCTTCATTTGCTTTGCATATTGGCTTTCATACTTTCATACTCTGGTCTGTGTATGCCTTTGTCAGTGAGATGTGTTCATTATAGATAACACATTTGAGTCTTACCTTCACTGTTTTAAGTGTGCAATTCAATTCATTTATAATATTTTTTGATATAATGCTGCTGGCCAGTTTCAGTTTTGCAACTATCCCTAATATACATTGCCACCATTCTTTTTATCTGGTCACCGAAATGATTACTTACTAAACAAAAACCCCCCTTTTTCCTCTCTGACCCTCTACTGGTAGATACTATTCTATCTGTCTCTGAGATTTAACTATTCCATACTGTAGCTAATATTAAGTGCAATCATATACTACTAACCTTTTCCTGATTTTTGTTTTATAACAGCATAGAGGCTTATCCACAATGCAGCATATGCTAGAGTTTCTCCCCCAGCCCCCTCTACTCTTCCCCTTTTCAGAAACTTTGGCTGAACTGGAACTCATTATTTAGACAAACATAGCCTTAAACTCACAGACCCTACTGTCTCTGCTTCCTTAGTGTCATGATCAAGGCCATGCACCACCATGCCTGGAAGAATTTCTCTATGAGATTAAGTAATATTACATTGTATACACACACTCCATATATTGCTTCAGCTTCTTTGAAATGTATGCACTTCTGCAATTTAACTATTATAGATAATGATGAATATAGGCACACTAATACCACTAATATTTCACTGAGACCTCATCTTCATTTCTTTGGAGCAAATATTCAAAAGGAGGTGTAATGGATCATAAAATGAATATATCTTTAATTTTTTTAGGTAATCCAATATTGTCAAGACAGACTTTATAGCATTTTTATGTCACCACCAAATATCACATTGTGGTAGTTTGAATGTAATTGACACCCCCCCCCAGAAGCTCATAAGGAATGGCACTATTAAAAGGTGTGGCTTTGCTGGAGTAGGCGTGGCCTTGTTGGAGGAAGTGTGTCATTGTGTGGGTGGTCTTTGAGATATATATGTCCAAGCCATGCCTAGTGCCTTAGTCTACTTCCTGTTGCTTGCAAGACACAAGACTCCCTTCTACCTCTCCAGCACCTTGTCTGTCTGCCCATCATGATGATAATGAATTGAACCTTTGAGCAGTAAGTGAGCCACCACAATTAAATGTTGTCCTTTATAAGAGTTGTCATGGTCATGGTGTCTCTTCACTGCAATTGAAATCCTAACTAAGATACGAGTAGGTAGCAGGGATTGGGGTATTTCTGTGATATGCTAGACCATGTTTTTGTTTGGAAAATATGGACTTGGGGAGTTTGGGTTAAGAAAGCAGGGAAATTCTTTAAGTGCTGCTTAATTGGTCATACTAGTATGAGCATGAAAGACAATGGAGTTGAGATTTTTGAATTGGGGGTGGGGGCTGACATAAAAGGTTTCAGAGACGAATTTTAATATGTTGCCTAGATATCATTCTTGTGATAATTTGGTGAAGAAAGAGGCTGGCTTTCTCCCTGTCTGAAGAGTCTACTACCTAAGGCTAAAGTTTTGGATTAATTCCATTGACAGAGGAAATCTCAAAACGGCCTCAGATAGACACTGTCATGTGGTTATTAGTGATGACTCTAATGAGGATTTATAATGAAAAGGAGCACCCTGAGCAGGGTAAGTTACAAGCTGTAAACTATGAGGAGAAAAAGAGCACCAGGGAATGGAATGAAGCTAAATCCTGTGTTCAAGGAGATAAATGGATTTAGAAATGGAATATAAGGAACGGTGACCTTAGGGCAAGATCCCACCCTGCTAAATTTCCAATTTGTGAAAAGGAACTAAGAAAAGCTTAGAGCTAAGCCCAGCACTCCGAAGGCAAGAGGCTGGTGGATCTCTGAGTTTGAGTCCAGCCTGATCTATAGAGTAAGTTGCAGGACAGCCAAGCTTAGGCAGTGAAGGAAACCATCAAAATCAGTAATCTGGTGAAGATGTAATTGAACAAGGGTGTCATGTTCTAGCCCCAGTAAGCAGCAGAACTTGGCAGATTGGGTCACATGATTCTGGCTTTAGAAATAAGGACAGAAAAAAGGAATTATGGAATAAATCCACTGAGGCCAGACATGTGTCAGAGGTATACCTGAATGGAAGCCTAGAAAGGCCATTTCATGAAGCTGTGAAGTTGAAGCCTGGATTGTCTTGGAGACCCCAAGATATTAGAACTGCCAGAGTCATTGGATATCTGACATGGAGAGCTGCTAACAGAGAGTGGAACCAGTCCAAAAGAAAGAAGTGTGTTGCCTTCAACAAAGCTGAAAGGAGTTGGAGATATGAAAAACACTTTGACATCAGACATGGAAATGCAGACTTTGGAGTTTGCCAACGGGTTTTGGTCTTGCTTCGGTCCAGTATTTCCTCACCATGCTTCCTTCCCTACATTTTGAAATGCTGATGTGCATTCTGTGTTACTATATGTTGCAAATATGTAATCTGTTTTTTTTTTAACTTTGATCTTATAGGCAATTAAGAGGTTGCATGAATCTCAGAAAAGACTTTGAACTTTTAAAGATTGTTGAGAATGAATTAGACTATGGGGACTTTTGAAGTTAAACTACATGCATTTTGCATTATGATACTGTTATCAGTTTATGGGAGCCGGGATGGAATGTGTGAGTTTGAGTGTAATTAGCTCCCGTAAGCTCATAGGAAGTGGCACTAGAAAGAGGTGTGGCTTTGTTGGAGTAGGTTGGTCTTGTTAGAGAAAGTGTGTCACTATGAGGATGGGCTTTGAAGTCTCATATACTCCTAAGCCATGCCCAGTGCCTTAGACCACTTTCTGTTGCCCACAAAATGTAGGATTCTCAGCTACCTCTCCATGTCTGCCTGCATGCCGCCATATCCCACCATGATGGTAATGGACTGAACCTATGACTGAACCACAATGTTGTCCTTTACAAGAGTGGTCTTGGTGTCTCTTTATAGCAATAGAAACCCTTACTAAGACACACATAGGGCTTCAGTTCTGCACATCATTACCAACACTTATTTCCTGGTGTTTTCATGATAAACCATCATATAATGTGTGAGGTAGTATCTCTGGGTTTTGACTTGGGTTTCCTTCATGATTAATGATAAACCTTTCCTGTGATTGTTGACTATTTCCGTACCATTTTTATAGAATTATCTACTCAAGTCTGAGCTTGTTATGAATCAGGTTGTTTGGGTTATTTTGCTGTAGAGTTTTAGGAGTTCACTCAACAGTGTGAATATGCCTTATCGGGTATAGGATTTGCATGTATTTCCAACATTTTGGGACTGTTCTTTTACTCTGTTAATATTTTTTGATGCCAAAATTTTAATTTAACTTTATTTTTGAAGATCATCTTAAAGACTATGCCACAGATTCTGAATTACACTGCAATTTAAAGAAACAGAAAGTATGTTTCCACCCTGATTACCAGTTCACTTGAATATTGCCAACATAATGAAATGACCCTTACCAAAAAATTTGCGGCTTTCACATATGCATAAAATAAAGTATGATTGTATCCACCCCTATTTCTCTTATCAGCTTTCTCAGGCCTTCCTCATATGCCTATTTCACAACTTCACGTCCTCTTTGATTTAATAATCCACTAAGTGTATTTAGTGTTGCCCATATGTGCATAAGTATGAGGCCATCCCATAGAACACAGGCAACCTACCAGTGGCCAGACCCCTAAGAAACATGAGTTCCCCTCCCCAAGTGGCTATCAGCTTCCAATAGCTCCTCAGTTAGGGGTGGAACCTCATGAGCCCTTTGCTATGTGTGCTGAGTTTGGGCTAATGAAGATGATAATCCCTGACTTTAGCAACTATGATTATCCTTAGCCCAAAAGCCCCTACTTTCCCCTCTTCTCCTTACTGGAATGTGGTTGTGATGCAATTCTGATCCAATGGATGAAGTGGTTGCTGTTCTAGCACTAGGACTGAGACTGTATCCCCAGCACCCATATTAAATCAAAACCTAAGTGAGGTAGCCTAGGACCAGGAAGATAAATGTGGTATATTCACTTAAATATGGATATTAGCAGCTAAATCATCAATAAGCAAGCTACAGTGTATATAACCACAGAGGATAGGTATAGAGTAAGGGAATAGGGAAGAGGATGGATCTCCATAGGAAGGAGAAATAAAATAGATAGTTAAGGATGGACAAGGGAGGTGACATGAATGGAAAGGTCAACTAAGGGGAGGGAGAGGAGGGAGAAAGAAAGAGAAAATATGGAGAGGGACAGCTAAAACTAAAGGCCATTTGAGGGTTTGTACAGGAACCTAATACAGTAGAAGCTTCCTAAAATATGTACATATATGAAGGCAATCTAAATAAAATTGCCAAATAATATGAAGCTTCAAGTGCTCAGAATGAGTTACATTTAATTGAGTCATTGACCAATGGGACCCCATGGGAATCCACAAACAACCTAGGCTGTGGCCAAGACCACTGATCGTTCACTACAAACCAACAGCAAAGCCCCATTACTGAAAGGCAACGCCCACACAACTCATTGAACACAGAGATGTTGAACTGGCGTCTACATAGAGCCTTCACACCCATAGTCTAGTTCATGGTACTATAAGGTACTGTCCATGCTACCAAAGGAGAAAGGTAAACACCAACCCAGCTACAAATTCTTCTATCTACAATGAGAACCTGCCTGCAAGATGCAGGACTACAATAGTGGCACAAAGCTTTTGGCAGTAACCAACCAATATCCTGTTGGATTTAAGGTCTACTCCATGTGTTGGAATCTATTTCTAACACTGCTTGGGTAGCCAAGAACCTGAGACCAGGTAAGCCAGGAACCTAGAAGAAAAACAAACACTAATGGTCTGCTAAAGACACATAGCCCTGCCATTCTGCTATACTCATGGATCAGTGCCTTGCTCAGCCATCATCCGAGAAGATTCCTCCTGCAGTAGGTGGTAACAAGTACAGAGGTCCACAGTTGGAAAATATGCAGAGAGTGAGCGACCTCGGAACTCTTAGTCCTAAATGGAATGTCTCTATTAAATCCCTGCCCTCAGGGTTCAGGGAACACTTTGGAAAATGTAGAACATTCCTTTACACTGTGTGAATATATGTCACTGTGATTAGGTCAATAAAGAAGCTGACTGGCCAGGAACTGGACAGGTAGAGGGTAGGTGGTGGGACTGGCAGACAAAAAGAGCACAAGAAAGGGGATGAGTCTTGGGAGTCTCCAAGAGATGCAGAGGAAGCAGGACATGAACTTGTCACCCATAAAGATGACTCTGCTTCATCTTGGCTCAAGGTCAGAGAGTTCAAAACTGTCCTTAGTTAAATCAGAAGACCTAAAGGTCTAAGGCATGGCTACAATATGATGCTTGATCTTGGCTTTTGATGTTTTATCTAAATAACAACAGACTTGGTCTAAGGTGTGGTTACTCTTGACCCTCAAGGCCAGATAATGAGAAATTGAGTCTAAGGTGTGGTTACCAAATGCTTGGAGAATTAAGGAAGAAAGTTTGTTTATTCCTTATAAATGATAAAGAAGTCTTTTGCCATGCTCCCCTTTTGGGTTGGGTATTTAAGAATGGTGAATAATAAATTTGGGGTGTTCAGTATTCATTGGATTACCATCCTGATTCTATTCTGTGTCTGTCTTTTTCTTAAGCATCTTTACCTGCTGTTTCTCAATCCACACTACACCTCTCAGTTATGAACTGGGCAAGTCAGCTGGATCCGACTGAAGCCACACAAAGACAGCCTACAACAGATTGGCCCCACAATGTGGGGCTACTACAGATGGCTATGACATGAACTTGCTCTACTGAGAAAAGGTTCCAAGCCACATAACAGAATGTAATTACGAAATATGGTTTAATTTAAACTATGAGAGTCAGCTAGTAACAACCTTAAGCTATGGCCAAGCATTTATAATTAATAACAAGTCTCTGTATGATTATTTGGGAACTGACTAAGCAGAAAGAAAAGTCCACCTACAGGAAAAGGAAGCAGAACAATTGTAAGAGCCAATGGGGATGGATAAGACCCAGAAAACAAAGCCTTCCAAACAAAGCGGGATTGACACACATGTGAACTAACAGGGACGGTGGCATCATGCACAGGTTCTGTATGGGTCTGCACCAGTGGGGTCCTTGAGCTGAGAAAAGAGGACACAAACTCCCATGCATAACCAGGAAGCTATCCGAAACTGATAACCACCCACAAGTGAAAAATTTCTTCTCTCCAATGGAGTCTCACTGGGCAGCCCCATGCCTGGCAGTAGCTCCCAAACACAAACATAACCCAGCATCATCTTTGGAGGTTCTTTGTCTCATAATGTTTTGTCGAGGCATTTTTTTTTAACCTTGTAAGTCCTTTGAGTACATATTACGCATTCCAGTTTTGTGCCTCTGTGGAATTCCTGTGTTTGGAAACATGTGTGTCTTTGTGTCTACGTGTTTCCTGTGCTCTCTATTTGACTCTTTTTCTCCTTCTTGTTTGTTTTTTTGTCCTGTTCCAGCTTGTTTTGTTTTATCTTATATTGTTTTGTTTTGTTTATTATTATGCTTTAGATGCCTGGTTGGTTTTCAACAAGAGAAAGAAAGGGTATAGATTCAAATGCGAGGGGAGACAAGAGGAGCTGGGGGAGGGGAACTGTAATCAGAATATATAGTATGAAAAACCTCTATCTTCAGTGAAAACATAGGCAGACAGACTGGGATGTAGTAGGGCACATCTGTGGTGGAAATGAGGAGCTCAGTGGCTGGTCAAGGCAGCTTACTCAGCAAGCCCCGGTTAGGGGAAGAGGACTGGTCTCAAAAACTAATGTGGGGGCTCTGGAGAGATGACGTAGCTGTTACAGCCACTGACTACATTTCCAGAGGATCTGAGTGAGATTTCCAGAACCCTCATTTTGGCTCATAACTCTCGGTAACCTGTTCCACAATATCTGATGCTCTCTTTTGGCCTCTGCAGGCATTAGACATGCACATGGTATAAAGTATATTCAAGAACAAAACATGAGACATATACAATAGAATATAAAAACTAAAGTGGAGAGGGAAAGAGATGTGGAATGTTGACTCTGGCCCCACATGTACCATACACATGTATACACATCATACATGTGCATATATACCATACACATGTGCACACCCCACACATGTACATATGTATCATACACATGCACACACACCACCCATGTGCACATGTACCATACATATGTACATACACCATGTGTACACATACACAGAAATAAAATGAAGCTAAAAAGGGAAACCTAATTTAATGCAAAAATCAGTGGACATAATTTCTTTCATCCATATTTTTTTCTTCACACCCACAGGACATATTTTGAGCTTCAACTCCAATTTGAAACTATATAAAAAGGCTTTTATTTTAGAATCATAGTCAAGATAGCAGTACAACAAAAACTGAAAAAAAGGGGTACTTTTTCAAAATTGCTTTTATTTTATGTGTGTGTTAGCCTACATGTATTCACTGTGTATGTGTTCTGTGCCTGAGGAAGCTGAAGAAAGTGCCATATCCAGTCGAACTGGAGCTATACAATTATGAACTACCATGTCAGTGCTGGAAACCAAACCTCAGTCCACTGCAAAAATCAGTTAGTGCTCTAACCACTGAGCAATCTCTTCCCAAATCATGAACTTCTTATGGCATATCTGATGTACTGTTCATACTCCAGAGTCCCTCCCTTCAAACTTGTATTCAACAATGAATTAACTTTGTACTTTAAGCTACTGTTAGAGCTACTATAATATAAAATGAAAAGTAATTGTGAAACAATATATGTATCACCTAGCACATAGTTGGAAATCAATACTCTTTTAGTTAAATAAAAGTAAAACACATTTCAAGGGTCACCAGGCTCAGAGGAACCTGGCAGGACCCAGGTTTTGTCTCACTAAGACTATGCTTGGGACAGGCACCCATTGCTACTGTCTTCAGACCTGGGTACCCACTTGCTTTTCTGTTCATTCCCTTTGCTGTTGGTGTGGCTGGGGACATTCCTTCAAGCAAAACACGCTGCTGAGTTCATGTCAGTCCCTCACTCCTTCCTTTCCCCTAAAGGCACGGGTGTTAGAAGTCAGGTCAGCTGTCACTCCTCTGGACATGGCTGAGAAGTTCTAAACACCATATCTTCATTTCTAATGTCTTTCTACATCCTTGGGAGCAGCCAGGGTAGAATGCAATGAACAATAACCATGTGTGGTAAAAGAAGTAGAAAAGGAACAGAGGCCTGAGTAATCTATTTACCGGCTAATGTAGCCCTGAATAATTCACAAACTCACTAATCCAACCCTATCAGCTATGGGAAAACAGACAGCCTCACGAACAGCCCCTTTAGTTTCCTCCAATGAGCTCTAATATCTTAGGCCAAAGCCAAGAACTGCCTGTGCCACCCACCACCTCTACGTGGTTTTCAGGGGGTGGCCAGGCAGATGTATACTCTTTTCTGTGGTTTCATTAGACCTCAGGAAAATATTTCAAGCAGAGAAAACTTAGCATCAAAGAGTTCAAAGGAAATGAAGTCATCAGAACAAAGGCTCCAGTGTTCCCAGGAAGATTATCTCAATGATTAGGCATATGAAACTATCACATTTAAGAATCTAATTCTATATCTCCCTCTTCAAAAACAGAAGTATTTGTTTCTTGGTAACCCCACCTGCAGTCACATGATAAGATCCCAGACCACTGCAACAGAAGCTGCACTAGCTCCTCTGAACCAAACATGGAGAGAAAGGCAAATACAAGTACATTTGTTCCTGGTGCTGAATCAGTTATCTGTCTTGCTACAACATGAGCATGAGTAGACTAAGAAGGGAGAGTTTATTTTGGCTCACAGCTCAAGGGTGCTATCTACCACCACAGAGAAGTTGGGTTGGCAGCAATTTGCAGCAACATTGTATCCATCATCTTGTTGGAGTCCTGGAGCTGGCCCTCTTTTATCACAGTCCAGGACTGAAGCATTGCCTTTTAAACTCAGTCAGCCTGATCCATATAATCCCTTACAGGCCTGCCCAGAAACTGAGGTCCTAGGAGAGTCTAGATCCTGTTAAGTCGACAACCAATGTGAAGCATCACAGATGTGCCATCCATGATATAGGAAATTTGCACGTTAGGAGATAGTATAGGTTAATTCACAAAATATACCCAGTAGTTAATGGGACCGGACATCTGTTCAGCAGAGAGGGGAATCAGGTAGACAATGTTCACATCTAAATTTTAAACCACTGTGTTTTATTGGTGGGTAATAATCCAAAACACCCCCTTCAGTGAGAAGAAAGCAATTTTTTTAATTGGCTTTAATGGCCAAAGTCTCTCATTTTTAAGCCTTCAATATTTTTCTTAGTATCAGCTCTACACTAGGCACTGAGAGAGGTCCAACAACTCAGAAAAATCTGTGGACATCCATACAGTAAGATACTGTCCTAGTTAGTATCAATTATCAAAACCTGAAAAGAGGACCAGTTGAGTGATTGCATTTATCAAGTTGATCTGTAGATATGTCTGTGAAAGACTGTCTCGAATGTCTTAATCAATGTAGGAGGACTTCCCAGGCAGCTGACACTGGAATATATATGTATGAACCACTGCAGAGTATGCTATGAGACAAGCCAGAAAGTAGTGTTCCTCCTTAGTTTCTGCTTCATGTCCCTGTCTTGAGTTCCTGGCCCAACTTCCATCAATAGTGGGCTGTGACCTGGGAGCTGGAATAAGTCTTCTCCCTGCTGAGTAACTTTTGGTTAGAATGTTTATCTCGGCAACAGCAGAAAGGAAACAGAACATTCCTCTAGAAGCCTTGAGTCCATCACACTAGAAACTAACACTTGTCCTAATAGAAGCTTGTGAACTCCACAGTCTGTTGCAGCTGGCAGAAACTTTATGATGCCATCAGGGAAGCAGAAAAACAAGGATGGGTTCATATGGCCATCAACTAGTGTTTGCATTGGCACAGTAACCCCTCGAGAGTAGATACATCACAGAGGCATGCTCAGGTACGTGGTGACAAGGAGAACTAAGTCCCCTGGTTATCCACATCTGTGATACAGCAGATCCATCCCTGGACATGAAGTATCCCCACCCTTCTAGTTCATGGCTTTACCAGGCCACATGTCACACAAATGGGAATAAAACCTTGTATTGATTCAGTCCTTTCTTTGTCATTCACATTTTGAAGCATGTCGTAATGCTGTGACCTGCTTTATAAATTTTAATAGAATTTTTTCAGCAAATATTATCTTAACATGTAACATGCAATCAAAAAAAAAAAGTATGTAAACTGTAAAGGTGCAAATTAAGTCCTTTCCCGAGGTATTGTACTTAACTAACCATCATCTGGAATGATGGGAGATGTCATTCTGTAAATATGTTTCTCATACTGGTTAATGAATAAAGCACTGTTGGCCAATAGGAAAGCTAGATAGGTGGGACTAGGAGATGAGAAGGATTCGAGGAAAGAGTAAGGAGGAGTCAAGATGGAGAGACTGGGGAGACGAGACGCCTGCCCCATTCCCTGGTAAGATTAGAGCACGTGGAAATACTTATATTTAACAGAAATGGATTAATACTTAAGACAGAGCTAGCTGATAAGTACCTGGCCAACAGCATTATATCAAATACAGAATCTGGGTGTGTTAATTGGGTCTGGCGCGGTGGCGGGACAAGACCAGCAGTGGGAGGAAAAACCTTACTTACTGAAAGAAGTAGATGCAAGGAAACTAGAACTGTCCTCCCCCTGTGCTTCTTCAATCCCCTGAAGGCAGGCAAGCATCCCATACACTGAGAGTGTGGGCATATGCACGTGTGCGCATGCACACATGCATGCATGCATGTACACACACACACACACACACACACACACACACACACCAGGGGTGCTTGATCTGATTTTGTTCATGAAATATAGATTATTTTAACCTATTTTTAATCTAAATAAATTATTAAAGAAGGTGTGGTGATTCATGCCTGTAATTCCAGTACTTGGTAGGTAAGGCATGAAGTTCATGGCCAGCCAAAGCTACAACACAAGAACTATCATTCATAGATAAGTAAGTAGATAGGTAGACAGACAAACAGACATAGAGGTTGGTAGGTAATTTTTGTTTTCAGGGAGCTGGAGGTTGAACCCATGGCCTGATGCATGCTAGACAAGCACTATGCTTGCTGCACCACCACAAATAAATAATTAAGTGAATGTTTTTGTACATTGTTTCTTTCACTTGGTTTTCATTCTATAAGCTTTATTTCTGTGGCCACATTACAGCCTAATATAAAGCATCTCAATGTGTGTGTAGTCATATCTCATATGCTCATGTTCACTGCAAGTTATTCGTCTACAGTCCCAAGGGAGGACATCTGAGTTGCTCCCTGTTTAGGGCTATGAAGACAATACTTGTTATAAATAACATTTTATGTGTGTGTGGATATGTATGTACCCCCACTCTCTTTGATACATTTAAACAAGAAACAGAGATGCAGCCCAGAGATAGATGTTAAACTTCATTAAAAACTTCCATATTTCCAAAGTGATTCCACTAATTTACATTTCCATTAGCAGAAAATAAATCCCAGATTGTCCTGGGTGACATTTAGTATTGTCGGCTTTGATTTTTGTTTTGTTGTCTGTAGCCATTCTGATGGATGTGGTATCACACTGTGGCTTTGTTAATTTGTTTTACCTAGTGACTAATTGCATTGAGCACCTTTCCATATGAGTGTTGGGCCGTTTAGATCATTTCTTTCATAAAGTCTCTTGAACAGATCTTTTCATACTTTAATTTTGAGTTATGCTCTTCTGGATTGATGCATAGAACTTTGTATATTTAAGATATGAGTCTTCTTTTATGTTTTTACACTACAAATTACAATTGTCTTTGGAAAACTCTACTTTGTCTTCTCATTAAGGACATCTTAATGAAATCTAATGTCAGTTCTTTTCTTCATAGTTTGTCCACCATGTGTCTTGTTTAGGATCTTTGCTCGCCTCATACATTATCATCTAGATTACTATTCACTCAGAACTAATTATTTTCTGTGTAATATATAACAGGATAAATCTTTTATTGGACCTACAGATGAAATGTTTGAAGAGTGAAAATGTAAGTTGTCACACAAGCATAGCTTGTGAGATGGCTCAGTGGCTGAGAGTGTTTGCAGCTCTTGCAGAGGATCCCAACTCAATTCCCAGCATCCATGTCAGACAACTCACAACTGCCTGTAACTCCAGCCTCAGGGAATACAACTCTGTCTTGGAATCCTTTGAATACTTAGAGGCATGTGGGTATACATACATGCATGTGTGCGGGAGCACACACGTGCACACACACACACACACACACACACACACACACACACACACACACAAATAATAAAACTCATCTTTGAAAACCAGATTCTGTCTGAGCAGAAAGCATATCTTCACCATGTCATATGGAGACTGTAGGATTTGCTGAACACGCCTGTGTGGCTTGCATAAGTGAACTGTCTACAAAACTTCTGCACTCTGACTCTTTATAACATTCAGTTGCAGTGTGTCCTTGCTTTGGGGCTAGCACTCCCAATTCCTATTCCACTTTTCCTTCTTTTTCAGTGACTCAGGTTGAACTGCCAGTGGAGTCCCCTTTGTAGGTCCCCCTACATTTGAAGACACACATATTCCTACCAGGATCACATGTGCTTCTCTGAACATCTGCTGTGTGTAAACTGGTTTCCTCTGTGACAGATGTCTCTCACTGGTTTTCATGTGAATAGTGACTGTGTTTCCCTAACCCAAATTGTTCATGTAGATTTTACAGATTGAAGACAAATAATTCCAAGACCTGTCTTTTACATATTTTTGGGTTGTTTTTTTTTCAGATTTTTTTATCCTTAAGCTGCCAAGAAATAAGGAGGTCCCATTTATAAATGTGAGGTTGCAGAGGGACAGAGAGGCCCTGTTTCTCTGTAGGACACTGGTTCAAACCCATGAAGATACTTGAGCCCAGCTTCTCAGCCAGAAGTAGAGCTGAGTCTTGTGGGCTTCTTGCAATTGGATGATGACATGCAGCAATGTATTTTTACAGGGAAGTTGTATTTATTGAGCAAAGGTTTTAATACGGTTTAAGCATAGGCATCAAAAGGGAGAAGAGAGACATAGAAAAGAAGCTCATTCCTAGAATAGGTTTAGATATAACATCCATCAAGTGTAAACCCAAACATAACTCTGTATATTTAGGTCAAATTCCCCACAAGCAGGCCCTGAGGTCTATGTGCACAAAGTCTGTGCAGAAAATGCTCCTGGGCAGTGAAGGAATCATAGGAAATAAAAAGAACAGTTTCAAGGAAATTCCCAGTATTAGTATAAACTCACAGTAAGTTCTCAAGTGTGGGACCCAACCCATGGTACTTCTGCCCTAGTCAGTCACAAGCCAGTAGCTGCTGACTGTTGAAGAAGGAGGATACAGCTTCATCTGTTTAGGTGAGTGAGTGGGTTCAGCAGCTGAAGGCAAACATCCAGAGTAAGTCACTTATGTGCACAGGCCATAAGAGCAGAACCCTGGTGTGGTGAGGAAGGGACATCAAGAAACCAGTGAGAAGATCCAGAGGCTGTAAGAAGTGGAACTTCAGTGTGCACATGCCCAATTAAAACTTAAACATAAACCTGATGGTTAGGTACCACGTAGGCGGATTCAGAAGTGAGCCTAGAGCAATGCCATAGGTCTTCAGCATCCTATGTGTACCAGAACAAGAGGTACAAGGACCAAAAGGGCTTAGTGGATGCTTTGTCTGACTGACTTTGTTAACTTTATTACAGTCCTGTGTGGTCATTGTGATTAGAATTCTATGATCTAATACTATACCATCCATTCCTTCATCCTCCTCAAATAGTCTCAATATTAACACAAGTCAGATAGTGTTAAAATGTAAAGTGAGGGAAAACTATGTGAAGTGGGAAGTGAACTCATGTCTAGGAAGAGTGGTACTAACTGCCTGATCCCCATCCCCAGTTCCATTCTGGAACTCAGTCGAGTTGACTCATGGGAAGATCCGAACAGTTAACTCTGTCGTGGCAATATAGAAGGAATAAGTACACTTTTCTACCTCCCTAAAGAGATTCTTGTGATGGTGGGACAGAAATATCTAATGAATTTAATTAAGTTATTAACAATTTTGCGAGGTGTTGCTTTTCCATTAAAACACAATTATGAAAACTGCACAAAAATTAAAATCAAACTCAGCCTTTGAGCGGTGGGCACAAGGCTAAAAGACCATCCCTCCTCTTTTATAAACACTTCCCCAGGGTGTGAAGGACTGGGATAGGTGTGTGATTTCTTTTCTTTGGAATCAGCTGAAATACGGCAAATCTAGAGACAGCTTAGACTGGATCCTGCCTTAGCTTCAGCTGCCGAAATGTGGTCATTCCAAGACAGATTTCCCAAGTTAATTATGTTTTCCTGTAAGACGTAACATTAATTTTAAGTGTAGAGTATTAAAGTGGAATGTATAATACACTACTCAAATGGTCTGTTGTAATTTTTCTCCCCAAATAAGTGTACTGCACATGATGTGCCTGTAATGGTATTAATTATTTATCATTCTATATGGCAAAAATATCAATTATAACAAATAGTAAAAGGGCTATTAGATTTCCTGAACAATAAACAAAATGGAAGTCTTAAGATCAATGTGGTGAATATGTTAAGTCTAAATTCTCTTTGCCGTAAGAGTTGATAGGATTTTATGTATCAATCTCATGAAAGTGTCACAGACATTTAAAAGAGAAATATATTAAATAAAAATAAAATCTATTAAAGAAGCTAATTTTAAATATTTAATGATATAATTAGGTCTTATTAACTTAACATTTTTTATTTTTCAGATTAAAAATTCACAGGGTTGCCGTCTTTTCCATCTTAATCAGATACCCTGTTTGTTGTAATTATTTGGTAGGTATTTTCATTAACATTTGATGAATATTAACTGTTTGAAATAAAACAGTATTTCTTTCTTTTGCTATTTTAAGCAACCGGGGTTACTTTGTATCTGGAAGAGGGACAGACAGAAGAGAGATATCATCTGCCCTTCTGCCAGGCCAAGAGCAGAGAGAAAGCTAAAGCCTGACTTGCTGCCAGGTGTGGAGGGCACTGACTTTGGCATGCCTGAGAAAGGCCAGCTTGGTCTGCAAAGTGCACGGATTAGAGCTTTGTTCACATCTAACTTCTGGCTTGCTCTGTCTTTGTCTCTGTCTCTTCATCTCTCTTTGTCTCTGTATCAGTCTGTCTCTCCTTCTCTGTCTCTGCCTCCTATTTGTCTCTCTGTGTCTCTGTCTCTATCTCTCTGTCTCTTTCTCTCTGTCCCTCTCTATCTCTATCTCTGTCTTGGTCTTGGTCTCTGTCTCTGTCTGTCTGTCTGTTTCTGTCTTTGTCTGTCCGTCTCTGTCTCTCTCTCTGATTTTGGGCAAGTTACTAAATCCCTGGAGCCTTGATTTCCTTAGTTACAAAGTATGGATCAGCAGCTTTCTTGCAGGGCTGCTGTGAGATTAGAGGAGCAAAGAGGCCCAGAGAAGATGAGCAGTACTAAAGTGATGCTTTGACACATGCCTACAAGGAAAAGAAATAATGAACAAGAACAGAGTATGCTTCTGGTCCATCTTCACTGGAGAAATAATACACCCACATTTTTAGTTGATGATTAATTCTTTTCAAAGATGATTCATTAAAAAGACTAGTGCAAATTTCTATGCTTCAAAATGACTAGAAAACAAAAAGACAAGCTACAAGTTGGAAGACAATATTTTCAAATTGTATCTATAGAAAAGATGTATACCAGAATATGTAAAAAGCTTATACAAATCAATAAGAAGACAATTTGAAAGTTTCAAGTAAGAATGCTTACAAACAGTCCATAAGCACATGAAAAAGCTCCACCATCACCCACTGGCAAGGAAGATAATCAGCTGCTGAGATGATGACATTATATGAGGCAAAAATAAAGCAACAACTCTTGGAAAATAATGGTCCATTTATGAAATTGTTAAGTACAACCTTACAATGTGACCCTCAGTGCTACTCCTGCAATCTATAGAAGAGAAATCTGTTCCCTGTCATCCTACCTTGAATATGTGTTAGTAGCAATTCACTCCTAATTTGTGAGAGCCCTCAGTAGGAAAAAAAAGCGCTTATCACAAATTAGCAGACTTCAAGGAAAGCCAAGACTCATCAATATCATTTCACCTACATGCTAAGTCATTCCCATGCTCTCCTCTGTCACTTATCAACTTTATTAATGATTTAATTGCACAATTTCCCCCTTTATATCCAGGAAGCACAATCAGCATTCCATACCCAAGAAGAAACACTGGAACTTACTTCCCAACATTTGCAGAATACCATTCCCACAGGAACTCATGGGGCCTGGTATAACCTTACAGGCAGCTGGACATTCAGCTCTCTCCTGGTTGGTGTTAGAGGAATTTCACTGTTAAGCACTAATGGCCATACAGCCTTATGCTTTCCTTCATGCTTAAATCCCAGAGGTTCTTACTAAAAGTATTGAATAATGGTAACTGTCCCAAGCTCTAGATTACTGACTAAGAAAAATGCATGCTAGGAGTTTTATGTTGGTTCTAGTAGAGTTGGTGTACTGAATAAATCATTGGAGACATATGGTTTCTCTTAAAGAGTCAATTATGCAGCAGCAATGTGTGGGTATGCATACATGTGCACCAATGCATTCGTCCATTATCAGACAGCATCTGCCACCACTTCCTGTGAAGCTTCACACTGGATCTAATACACAGCACAACCCCCGAATGAAAGATGGCTTTAGGGGAGCTAAGAATGAACAAGAGAATGTATAATAGCCAGTATTTTCTGGAACCTATGAAAATGGCATTCCAGGGTGTGGAAAGGTTGGCAAATGCTGTCCAGACTAGAGAGAGGGAGGGGTTATCTTATAATTGCGTGTATGATTCTATGAATAGCATCAGTATGGCCCGGTATTTCTACTCTTTCTGAAGCTGGGAAAGGCCTCATGAGAGACACATTATGATGCGGTGAGGGGGAGGAAGACTAACAGCAGTGAATGACGTAGGTAAATGAACTACATGCAACCAATATTGTTTACACAAAACACAGTGGCACTGAATCTTTTTTTTTTTAAAGACTTGGTTTTGTCTCCTTTTTAATTATGAAGGATAAAATAAAATTGAGTGACTGAGAGGAATAAATAGATAATGAAGTATCAGGGGTTTTTATATAGAAGCTTCTTATTAAAATGACTGTCTCCTTCAACTGTTTAATCTAATTTCTGCAAGGCAGGTTTCCACTTGTTCTGCTCATATAAACGAACAGGTATTAGCACTCTTATTAAGACCCGGAGCAGCCACCGTGCAGGTGCTCAGAGCTACCTTAACCCCTTCATTGGCTCCTACTCTGTTTCAATACCTGTTCCTTCTTCTATGGAAAATTGCAATCTCTTACATTTTATCTCTGTGTGTGTGCATATGTGCGTGTACGTGTGTGTGTGTGTGTGTGTGTGTGTGTGTGTGTGTGTGTGTGTAGGTGCCTGTGAATTTCAGAAGAGGGCACTGGATCCCTTGGAGCTGGAGTTACACATATGGTAATACATATGTAACACCACCCAACATGGGTACCAGGGACTCTGGCAAGAGCAGCGAGCTTTCTGTGGTTATTTCATTGAGAAGGCCTCACAGGCTCACATATTTGAATGTTTGACCCCCATTTGATGGAACTGTTTGGAAAGGAGCAGGAAGCGGCCTTGTTGAAGAAACTGTGTCACTGGCGCAAGCTTTGAGGTTTCAAAAGCAACACTAATCCCAGTTAACTGTCTTCTCTCCCTTTCCCTCCCCCAACCTCCTCTGTGTGTGAGAGTGTGGTGCGGGGACCGCTCTGGTTCACTGCTCCATATGCCAGGCTAGCTATTGCTTCAGCATGATGCCTGACTGCTGACTGCCTGCTGCCGATGGACTCATCCTCTGAAACTGTAAGCCCCAATAAACTCTTTCATAGCCGGTTTTCTTTGGGGGCACCAACCAGCTCCGAAATCATGACACAGAGACTTATTAATTATGAATGTTCAGCCTTATCTTGTTCCCATTTCTAACTAGCTTTTATAACTTAACCTATTTGTCTTTATCTATGTTTTGCCTCTGGCCTTTTTACCTTCCTTTCATTCTGCGTGTCCCTACTTCATGTTTTGCCAGCTGTAGGCTGCCTGGCTGGCTGGCTTTGGGTGTCGCTCTTATTCTCTCCCTTCTCAAGCCTAGATTCCTCCTCCTACTTATTTTCTCTGCCCTCCAGCCCTGCCTATCCCTATGCTGCCTAGCGAATAGCCAGTCAGCTTTTTATTAGACCAAACAGATATCTTAGGCAGGCAAGGGGAAACAGCAACCCATCTCTACATAATTATACAAATGCAGCATAAACAAACATAACACATTTTTCCATCATTAAAGTATGTGCCACAGCATCTTTCTCCTGTAAGTTGTATATCCTGATGTCTCTTCCCAGCAATATAAAAGTAGCTAGGACTTGCTGTTACTCTCTGATCACCTCCATTTCTGGTCTTGATGTCATCGTGATGAGTAAACGCAGCCGGAACCTCCATGTGAGGATGAGTCCAGCCTAGAACTTGGGCAAACCTCTCTCACTGTTGCTCATGAACACATTGCTTTTCTTTTCCTCATGTTATGTTATCCCGCTTCCAAGTATGTCTAACCTTGATATTTCTTCAAGCCAGGAGTCAGTTGTCCCTCCTGGTCACTAAATGAGATTAGCTTTCACACACAATGGTGGAGCTTTATCACCATTGCTATCCTGAAATACAGTTACTTACTAGTGGATGCCACTCTCCCTAAACTTCTGTTTCTATGATGCTAGCCAGGCTATGAGATAGCTATACTAGTTCTAAAAGTCAACTTGACAGCACCTAGAGTCCACCTGGAAATCCAGCTTCAGTGAGGGATTGTCTAGATTAGGTTGGGCTGCACATGCCTGAATGTAGGTGCTACCCCCCCCCCCGGGGTTGGGCTATGGCCTGTTTCGAAGAACATGCGCTGAGTATGGCGTTCGCGGCTTCTTTGCTCTCTGTTTCTAATTATGGATGTGATGTGCTCACTTCTCTCAAGCTCCTGCTGAGACTGCCTGGCTATGACAGACTGCAACACAGAACTGTGGTCTGAAATAAACATTTTCTCCCTTAAGCCGCTTTTGTCCAAGTGTTTTTCCTACAGAAACAGGACAGGAAATTGAGACAATAAGTAGCTCTGACAGTTCTCTCCTCCTTGTATTCACCCTTTTGGTGTTATCCTCGCTTCCCTCAATCCCACCAATAAAAGATTTCATCTACACTGAATACACAGTATTCTTGCTTTGCTATTTAAGTGCTTAAAAGTACAGTATAAGTTCAGAGTACTGAGTGGGGAATGTGTGTAGCTTCTCAATGAGGCTCTATAGAAGTGACAGTGTGGCCTCTGGGAATGGGCTCTAAGAGACACTGAGTTCCCTTTCCCTTTTGCTCTTTGCTGAGTTATTGGTGCTAAGATGAGTGTGTTCCCATGTGAGACACTTAAACATCTCTGCAAGATGCAGGACTGAGCTTCCCAGCCAGTCACCAGCCTTGTCTTGCCAAAGGAACCTATGAGCCACCTTGGAAGTAGATCTTCTACGGGGAAGGTATTTTTTAATGTCTTTAGCCACAGCAGACATTCTGACTGAAATGCTGCCATTATGAACCAGAAATACTACCAGCAAAGCTGTTCTTTGCTTTCTCACTCATAGATGGTAAGCTAAGAAGCAACGGTGAAGCCATAGATGAAAGTCAAAATTGGTCAGCTACCTTCCAGTATGGATCATGGTCTCCAGCACAGAATGACCACTAGAAATAGTTGCTGTCCTAAATGAGTTGGGATGGCATTCAGTTTTACATGGTAACATCTCTTAAGATAGCAGGCAGACCCTGTATGAGCTCTCAAGAACTCTGTGGGAGAAAGTACTAGTAACTACAGTTTTTGTTCTTTTGTTTGTTTGTTTGTTTGTTTTTAATAGTTGCTTTGTAGAGTTTGTGCTGTAAGACTATTCATTTCTTGAGTTAAATAGGACTGTTCTTATTGGACAAGAAAGAAAATGGAGAAATAGTTTAGGCACTTTCCACATAGCCTGGGAAATAATTGAACCGACAGGGGTTATGGTTCAATCATTTCATAATCTTGCTTATCAAGAAAAAGAGGAGAGATAGAGAGAAGTGGAGAGGGAGGAAGGAGAGAGGAGGTGGAGAAAGAGAGAGAAATGGGGAGGGAGGAAGAAGGAGAGAGAGAGAAAGGATATACATGTACATGCATGTGCTCTAGTAATTGTCTTAGAACTGTCTTCCTCAGTCTTTGTCATGACTTGTCACTAAATCTAATGATAGACAAATTGTTCTCAAAGTGTGCACCCCACAGTAGCAGCTTTAGCATCTAGTTTGAGGAAAGTAAGCTGTCAAGCCCACCCCAGGCCAACTTCAAAAATCTTGGGATGAAGGAACCCAGAAATCTGTTGGGGTTTGAAGTCCGCCATGTGTTTCAGATCTGGGAAGAAGCCTGAGCATCCTTGTACTAGGTTGCCTTCATTTCTTAGGCAGCTTGAACAGTAAAAGGAAGATGGCTGATATGCAGCCACTGACATCAGCTCTTTTTGTTCTGATTTCACTATTCTTCAACTGGGTAACAGCTCTAAACTCAGTTGAGCACCCGCATCTGAGTAACTGAGCTATCAACTTACAGGGAACCCCAACAAGTGGAGAAAGCCATGAAAATATGGGGTTCAGCAGACTTTTATGACATTCTCAATATTCCTTGTTGAATTGGCAGTGACTTTGAGTGAGGAAGGGACTGTCCCTAGCACTGGGAATTTCCCAGTAAGAGATAGGACCCCTTTTATTTGGGAAAACCCAAACCTTAGTGAGACTAATGGAGTCCTTGAAGGTTATTCTCAGCATATTGGTCTAAAGATGATTTAGCTTCCAATACAAATGTGCATGGGCACGCACACATGTGCCCACACATGCACACTTACTTACCAACATTTACCATTCAACATTAATGATAAACTTCTAACTGCATGATAATATTGACATTTTTAGTTAAGTAATAATTGAATGCATGTGATGTTATATGAATAAGTACATTTAATGAATTGTTACCTGGAAGTCTAGGTTTGCATTGCTTATTGCATGGAAAAGGATTGATTTTGATACTTAATACAAACATTTAGATAAGCTTTGTTTATGTTTTTAACTTTTTCAAGTGTGTGTGTGTGTGTGTGTGTGTGTGTGTGTGTGTGTGTGTGTGTGTATTTATGTGTACAGGGCACCACACATTTGTGGAGATCAGAAGACAACTTACAGAAGTTGATTCTCTCATTTTACCTTATAGGCTCCGGAGAGTGAGCTAAACGAGTCACTGGGTTTATCAGCAAGCAACTTTACACACTGAGCCCCCTTGGCCAGCTCGCTATCACATAGCCATGCCCTTGCATTTTCTTATACTTATTATAAACTTCATACTCTTCTGCTTCATTATTTATTTTTTTAAAGAAAAAAAAAGGGTAAAGTTAAAAGAAAACTATTTTTGCATGCAATGTAAGGGTCGGAAACATAACAGCACAAATTCTAGGAAATACAAATTTCACCTGTACTGCCCATACATTATTCTTTTGCTGTAATTTAAGTACTTGAAAGTACAGTATAAGCCTAAAATAGCTCACATTTTGACAATGTTTCAGTGACAAACACCCATAGGACTCCACTGAGAAACTAAAATCATTTTCTCTGCTTTTTATTTATACTTTCAGAAATTCAAAAGAAGTCCATTCATGCTGGAAATTGGTGAGAATTCATTGAGAAATAGTATCTCACCTAGGAAGGAGAGTGGGCTGCTATGATTGCCTGATAAAGGTTGTAGCAGGTTTTCTTGGACCGCCAGCCTCCAAATCATGACACAGGCTGGCTTTGTCTTCCTTCCCATAGGCCCTCTGTGCCTGTTTTTCTGCATCTGGGGTCTTTTCCTTTGCAGCCTTCCTACAGCAGCCTTCAATTGCTGCCCAGCACTGGCCTCAAAATTTGGCTGGGGTTAGCCACCCCACCAGCAACACCCAAATCACAACACAGAGATTTATTATTAATTAGGAAAGCTCAGCGTACAACTTAGGCTTGTCCCACTAGCTCTTATAACTTAATTAACCCATTTATATTAATCTACGTCTTGCCTAATGGCTTTTTACCTCTCTTCCACCTTGCACCTCCTGTTTCCTCTCCATGTCCTCTCAATTTTCCCCCAAGCCTGGATTCATCTCCTCTTCTCTTTCTCTCTATCCAGAAGTCCCACCTAACCTCTTCTTGCCTACCTGTTGGACACTCAGCTCTTTATTAAACCAATCAGAACTTGCCTTGGCAAAGACACATCTTCACAGTACACAAAAAGATCATGCCACAACAGAAAGTCACATGAGAAGGAGCTGGAAATGCACTCTTACTAGGCACTTCCAAAATCTCGAGGTGCACTAGGAGTTGGATGCAGATTCTGGTCCAGTTCATTGCAGCCTTGCTTGAGATTTTGTGCTGTTAACTACCCTCCAGGTGATGCCGATGCTCTGGTCCCTGGATTTACTCAGCCACCCATAGAAGGAGCTCTGCTTCAATTCTTTCTTAATCTTTAAAGGCCATGTTCAAAAGACTATCCCATTGGATAACGATTTTTATAAAAGGCTCTTAGTTCCAAGGAAAGACTCAGCAGTGAATCTGAGGTCAGGGACTCTAATAGAGACAAGCACAGGTCATTAGATGGAAAAAAAAATCTGAGAACCAATAGTAAATACAGCCAAATGGAGAACAGGACATTCCTGGTGTGACTATTGTATATTAGTGACTCTTGACTGCATCCACACTCTGTAATATGGTGTACTAACTGTCTATTGCTCCCCTGAACCTCACCCATTCCTATGACTTCTTCTGACCAGTAAGATGTAACATAAATAGTATATGGCAGTTCAAGGCCCTAGAGCCTTTGTCTTTGACTGAGGCCTCTGTGTAAAGAAGCTTGGTATAGCTGTCTGAGAAATGACATCTCAGTTTTCTAGTCATTTTTTAAGTCCCCAGACCTATGAACAGGCCATATTAGAGTCTCTAGCCCTTACTGGTCCTCCAAACATGTGTGGTCCTGTTACCCATTTGGGGTATAATTGCCAAAAGAGACACCCAGCAGGCCTCAAAACTGTGATGCTATTGCTGCTTTAAGTCTAGTGATGGCAGATGATGATGCTCACCAGGTGACTGTGACTAAGAAGAATGTCCTGGGGCACCTTGAAGAGAGTTTTATCTTATTCTGGAAAAAAACTGAAGCTTAAGGGACTTTGGACAAAAGGGAACCCAAAAAACACTGTTGGGTCCCTGAGTTGTAAAAGGTAACTTAGATGTCACTTAGCTTTTTCACGGGTCCTTATTCTAGTGACAATTACAGTAAATGCCATTGAGGAGAGGAGTCATGATTTTCAGGGCCTTTCTTCTTTGATTACTACTTCTCCGTGTCTCTTCTCAACTCTGTCCCATCTCAGTCCCTTTCCAAAGAGAAGGCTAATCCCTGCTAAGGAGATGAAGTGACTGATTGGAGGAATGGCACTGACATGTTGGTGTGCTGGATCTGGAAGTGGCATGTTCCGAAGTAGAGCAGAGTGGAAGGTTATTTTCTATTGCCATGTCTCATGAGAATTTTCTAGAATAGAAGTCTACACACTAGAGGAACCTTAGCCTTGACCATCAGCAATAAATCACCTGGAGAGCAACTTTGAGAGCCAGGAGTCTGTTCTAAGAGGGTTAACTTGTCACTGGAAAAGAAAAGTGACTCCAGCTTCTGTCCAACTTGACAAAAAACAAGCTAGTAAAAGAGTCCCCACACTCTGGTTAATTTGATTGAAGGAATGGCCTAAGTGATTTGCTACTAAATTGGTAGATCTGTGAGACTCTGTGGCTTTTGACATACTTGTTTACTATAAAAGTTCACGATCACTCTAATAATAACATCTAGGTATGTTTAAAGCTAATAAATATGATTATTGAAGATAGTATAGAATACAACTCAAAGAAAATACCACTATGCCTCAGGCCCTCACCCTCTACATTACACAAGGGTTTTGAATTTCTGGCCTAGTTCAACAGATGCTACTTAACCTCGTCCTGGTTTCCTTCACACTTGAACAGCAACTATCTAGTCCCTGTCCTAGCTGAACACCCTGACTGGTGTGACAATGAATGATGATGCTACTGAGAGCATAATGGTGTAGAAAGAAAGAACCTCACAATAATGATGTCATTTTCATGAGGCATCCCTTGGGATATCCATGTGTGAAAACTGAGTTAAAAGAAGCTCTAAAATATATCAAGAAATTGGTAACATTGTCAGAGCATGTAGCAACTCTTCCAGGTGACTCTTGAGGGAGACATGTCATGTGGACTAACATGAGGAAAAGGACATTTTTGTGATCATTTCTAACCATAAGTGGGATATGATGGGATACTAACCTTTACAAATGAAGCATGTTGGTGAATGACTTAAGAAAGAGTGATGAAGGGTCCCATATAGCATGTCATGTGCACGTGGCTTTTCAGAAATCCTGGTGTTTGTATTATTAATGTTTCCTGAACTGTGTGTCCATCTCTTTCAGATACCTAAGACTACTTTCCTTCCAAAAAATTGTCACCCACAGAGTGCTCTTTAGTGCTCCTCATTTTTACCTCTGCAGTAGATAATTTACCTGTTGCTAACAAAATAAAGTGTCTCTTCTAAAGTGATTAAACATTTCTAGCATATCTTTGAAAGTCATCTCTTTTCTTCCCCATTGTGTGACAGTGGGCAAGTCATTTGTCCTTTCTGAATCCAGATTGCCTCCTAACCAGGAAAGGATGGTAGGAGGATGAAGAATAAGGTAATAGATTCAAGCTTTAGCATTCATATCACTTGAACTTCATGAAAGTGATAAACATATATTTTAATTAATTAACTGTATAATTAAATTGAATCCATCTATAAGAACTAATTATAAACTATACCATGAAGTGGAGAACAAGAAAAGGCAATGGCTTCATAACTAAAGAGATCACTAAACAGTTGAAATCATTAGATCCTGATATAGAGGATTCAAGTTTGATTTCCAGAACCTAACAGGTGACTCACAACCATCTGTATCTCAAATTCCAGGGACTCTGATCCCCTTTCTGGCCTCCCCAGGCACCAGGCACACACATGGTTTGCCTGCAAAGACATACAGGCAAAACATCCACCCACACACACACACACACACACACACACACACACACACACAACATTTAAAGATAAAGATAACGTGAAAGGCCTGAAGCTGTGTTGATATGTGTGGCCTATGCGGCAGCCTGAAGCCATGTTGATGTCCTTGATGTCCTTGGTCTGTGCTCCCACTGGACAGCATGTTCATGTCTGTGGTCTGTGTTACCACCAAATGATGTCTTGGTCCATGGTAACACTGGAGGCCATGTGGAGTCCATGATCCATGCTGCTGCTGGCTATATATAGACAGCAGGAAAATTTCTTTTACAATGGAATCCATGACTTCAGACTCACAGTTGCGAATGAGAGACATAGAAGGCTTCTGTGACAACAGTCCTTACACACCCCACTCCCACATACCCTCAAAAAAAAAAAAAAAAGGAACAGTCTAGACAGGAACCTATTGAAGAGAACTCTTAAAAATTGAGATAGGGATCCTGAAGAGTAGCTTTTCACAGTTGATGGATTCTGGTGGGGTCAAGGTGGAGAAGGACTTGGTTTTTTCTAAGGGGCTGGCCACTAGGAGTTTGACCATTCTCCAGTGAGTATATAGACAACACAAATTGGACTTTTTCTTTCTTGTCCTTCTTTTTAATTAGGACGATCACAAGAGTGAGGGTGTACCTGGGAGGGGTGGGAAATGAGTGTGATTGGGGTGCATTATGGGAAATTCCCAAATAATCAATAAAAAAAAATCTGTTAGAAAAAAAAAGATAATAGAATGGAGAAAAAGGACATCCAGGGCTACACAGAGAAACCCTGTCTGGAAAGCCTCCTTTAAAAAAAGAAACAAAGAATATATCATGATTTACCCAATCTCGTATACATGAGCCTTCCCTTGGGGGGGGGGACTATATGTATATATAAAACTAACAATTCAGTGAACAAAATTGTCAAGTAGCCAAGTGAAATCAGTGACCTGTTGTCCTGGAAACCCAAGAATCATTACCTACAGAAATGAAGCTACAAGAGAGAGCCTTGTTTTTCACAATGCTGATGAATAGACAGTGCAGGTTCTAATCCACATCTGCGAAGATCAGCTGAGAGCAGAAGCAGTGACTTCAGGTTACCCTGTTCAAATTAGATCAGCCCCTCTCACTGCAAAACAAATATTATTTAGAAGCTGCAATTCACCATTTGGAACAGGAGTAGAATAGATGGGTGTTAATTGAAGTATCTGAGTTGTCATTCTATGAATATTTTAGTCCCATTATAAATTACTCATTTGTACAGATTTGTCAGTGTTCTTCCCCAACCTGCCCTCCCCTGCCTTAAGACATCTCACTAGTAAATAATTAAAGGGTATCAGGATAAAGTCAAAGAGAATTTGACAGGAGGATACCTAATGATGGATAATGTTAAAGTTGGCCACAAATACTGTGTCTCTTAATTAACTACAGCTAAAGGAATTACCTACCAGGCCCTATCAGTGAGGACTTAAGTCTCATTCCCTCTCTGCTCACAATGTCACCTTACTGTCATTGTGATGATACCTTAAAACCCTCAAGTATCTCCTCAAGAGTATTGCCACTGTGAAAGTATTAGGGGTTTAGATGCCCAAGAAGCAATCCAACCTTTAGGATACCTCATGTTAATTGGGGCTCCCCCATATGAAAGGACATGGTGGGGGGAGATCAACATTCCCCTGGGCCTTTACCTCTACCACAGGAGAACACAAAGAAACTTGTGGGCTGATGACCTCTTGATCGTGGACTTTGCAGTTTTAGGAAACGTGACAACAAATGTGTGTTCTTTACAAATTATCTAGACTCAAGTATTCCATCACAGTAGCACAAAGCACAGACCCGGCAGACTGTGTTTAAAAGGTCATTTCTCATCATGGTTTCAATATAAAATGTACCCCCCACACACGCACAAGCACACTCAAACCAGATGATGGTGTTGTTTGAAAAGCCTGTGGAGACTTTGATGGCACTCAGTTGGAGAAAGCAGGCTGATTCACCTCAGCTTTGGGGTTAACAAACACCCTGTATCCTGGTCTGTCTTGGTTTCCTCTCTGGGAAGCTGTGTGAAGGTAATGAGTCATAAGCCTGTGCTCTTGTTATCATAGAGCAACTCACCACCATGCCAACTGCTGTGGTGGACTTTATTCCCTCAAACCATGAGCCAAAATAAAGCCCCTTCTTACTTGCTTCTTATAGGGTACTTAGTCAAAGTGACAAACACAACAACTAACATACTTTATTAAACCATGTTTGTTCTCTGTCTTTCACTTGCCTAATTCCTAGAGCATAGTCCCAAAAAATGATATCACTGACAAAATGGTAAAGATATTAATGTGATTGAGTCTTGCCCTCTGGGCCATCATAGGTAGAACAGACAAATAAAACACCAAATGATGAGCATTCTAGATGTTAGGATAGGTAGCAAAGGACACAGGAAGACAAAGAGGGAAAAATTCAGCCATAACATAGAAAGGCAAATGAATCATGGTTAAAAGTGCTTAGGGGAAGCTGTCTTATGTTCATAACTGTATGTTGTCATTAATAACAGCAAATGGTTGGAGAGAATATTGTGTCAGCTAATAAATAACTATTATGAACAGACCAGCTGAGTTTTTACCAAAGGAACGTCTCAAGAAAAGCAATATACACTATATATATTATATACATGTACAGCAAACACACAAAGAGTGATGTTCAATCCAAATCATTTAATGGCAACACACATTTAGAGATATGCTATAGACCTGCAGAGTAAAAGCACTGTATGGATGAGACTTTGTAGTGGGATATTCACTTTGTCTCCTTCTGTGGCACTGACCACGCCCATTAGGGGTGGAGCCAGGGGCGGAAGTGACCTGTGGAAGGAGGTCTGAGGAGGAGCTGAGATGCTCTCTTGCTGGTGGGTCGCAGAGAGGAGAGCATCCGGTGGAACTTGCTGGTGTTCATCTGTTTAGGTTGTAAGTTATTTCTCCCTGAATAAACATCTATTCAGCCTATTTGTTTATCCTGATCCTTATTTAACCACGATAAGACTTTCTTTTGTGTGTCAGAGGGGCAGGTCACTTACTTGTCAGGGTTCTTTCCATGAAGAAGTTCCTACCAGTGTCCTGATTCATGGAGCTATTTGTTGAACATCCACAAAATACTCTATGCAAGCCATCATAGTTTCAAATTCAAAATATATTTTTCCTGCAGTTCAAATATATAAACTCAGTTTAAAACATGTTTAAGGCGAGCAGGATTATTCCTTTAATCCCAGCACTTAGGAGGCAGAGACAGTCAGATCTCCATGAGTTCAAGGACAGCCTGGCTTACATAAAGAGTTCCAAGACAGCCAGGGTGACACAGAGAAAACCTGTCTCAAAAAAACAAAAAAAAAAAAAAAAAAAAAAAAGTTTGAGGCCATGAACATATTCTTGAAGTGTGTGTGTGTGTGTGTGTGTGTGAGAGAGAGAGAGAGAGAGAGAGAGAGAGAGAGAGAGAGAGAGGAGGAGAAAGAAAGAGAAAGAGAGAGAGAGTACTTGCTCTCATATTTCATATGGTTGCAAATGCTCACAGAGGCCAGAAAATGGTGTCATATCCCTCTGGAATAGGAGTTCCAGGTTGTTGTAAGCCACTTAATACAGATGCTAGAATTGAAACCAGGTCCTCTTGAGGAGCAACAAGTACTCTTAACTGCTGTGCCATCTCCAGCTCCTCCGTGAGCATGACTATATGTCACGCACATCAATGACCAACCATTATTACTAGTGTTATAATATTTTGAAAGAAATTGTACATTTTCAGGCTCTTGATACAGTTATATCTAATAACATTTTTTTGCTTGTTTTTCTCCTTGAAGGTACTCTTTTTTTCTTCCTTGTGACTTGAGAAAGGATCCATTTGGTCTGGGAATACATTTACTTTTAGTTGACAAAAGTAATCTCACTAAGCACCAAGGATAAATCCTACATGTCAAAGACCTGCAGCTCTCCTATCCACATCCCATGGGCCCCGCCAGGGCTGATAATCTGAGCTCATTATGTCTGACGAGTTGTGTGGAATGAAGTTGGGTTGAATGGGAATTTTACACAGCCTGTGTCCTGCAGATGTGCCCCATTCTAGAGCTGCATCAGACACAAAACAAACAACAAAAATGCTCTTTTCTCCTGTGCTTGGTCCAATTAGACAGCAGTGCTACAAACAGCAAATGCTCACAAAAATAAGAAACGTATTAGATAGGAAAGTTATTATTACTCCATGGCCTAAACATTAGATTGATTCACATGTTTCCTAAAGAGCCTTTAATTAAGATGCATTTCTTCCTTTCAGGGGTGCAGGAGTAACTTTTTGTTTGTTTGTTCTTGAGACAGGGTTTCTCTGTGTAACAGCTCTGGAGGTCCTGGAATTCATTCTATAGACCAGGCTGGCCTTGAACTCATAGAGATCCACTACCTCTGCCTCCTAAGTGCTGGAACTAATGGTATGCACTGCTATAGCCGGCTAAGGTACCTTTCTTATCATTGTACCTTGGCAATTATCTGTACTGGTGATGGTCTGTTATTTTCCCAGCAAGGTAATAAAGAATCTCTCAGGAATGTTGTAACAGGTCACTTCTACAGTATCTTCTGCCTTCTGAATTTTTTCTTTGGCAGATTTTCATTAGTGATGTGGTATTTATCATCCCCTTTATTAACAGAATGAATTAGATGTGCACCACATGATACTTAAGGATGACAAGAGACTCCTATTCCCTAAGAACTCAGCGGTGTAGTTTTCTCGTTCATGTCTTACTTATTGGACAAATGCCGATGACTCTTGTTGGAACAGATGATGGGGAACCTGGCTTCACTTCCCATGCCAGAGCTTGAACCTGCATGGACAAGAATCTAACACAGGCCTCTGATATGGCAGGGAGAATTCTACCACTGAACCACCACGCACTTAGAATGACAACTAAGGGCCTGCAAGCGTGAAACGTGACAGAACTAAAACAGTCATAGTAGAAATTAAACTTCAACAGACCCTCTAAGAAGTTCCCAATATTGTTGAAGAATGTGGGCTAAGTTTTGCATAAGAGAATGAACTTCTTCCACTAATTTTCAAAGTTTATCATTCTTTATATCTTCATGCCTGAGTCCCAGCGGACCAGCTCTGCTCTTCTCAAACCTTCCTGGCTTTGAGCTCCTTCCTGGCCTGATCAGCCTCTCTTTTCCACCCTGATACACAATCCAGCCACTTTATTTCTTTCAAATGTATTGAACTAAATAAAAATGAAAAGACAAATTATCAAAATATGAAGATACCATAAAAACAGCATCTGTAAGAAACTTCTAGTGTCTCAGAGTAGCCACTTTGTTTCCATATTCTTTCCTCTATTCTCAACATATTCCAGGCTGGTGTAAGAAAATCCTAAAATCCTTTTATAATCACTGCCCAATAGACTCCACCCTTACTTACCTTTCTATCTGAGTCCCTTCCTCCTGCTAATGTTTCTGCTCTTTGCCACTATTTAAAGACTTTACCCTCCTCTTCTATACTTTACCCAGGATGCTCTGCAGTGATTGTATGCAGTAGCTGTTAAAAGTGTAGTGTTTGTGAAGTCTTATGTTCTGTGCCCTTGGTTGGAGAGTCTCTGATTTAGACCATCCTCCAATAATTTGCTCCCCCATTAAAACTTAAACATAAAAGTATGGTTGGAGAAAAAAATAGAAAATGGCTTAAATGAATAGAAATTGGAAATCAAAAAAGAATCTTGTTTCTATAAGACAGACTTAGAAAATACAAAGACAGAAGAAGAGTGGGATGAAAGAATTACTTTATGTTCGTCTATCCATAAAAGCAGATAGATAAGATCCAGGGGTAGGCAAAACATGATAAGGTCAACACAGACATCAAGGACCCTTCACTCTAGTTGACATTTCAGACACTGGACAGACCTTCTGGTTAGCTAATCTGGAGCCAGCCAAGAGAAGGTGAGTCCTTCTGGAGTAAGATAGAAGGAGGAGGATGGAGAAGAAGAGAAGAAGAAGAGGAGGAGGAGGAGGAAGAAGAAGAGGAAGAAGAGCAAGAGGAAGAGAAAGAAGAAGAGGAAAAAAGAAGGCATGTCAAGCTTAGTTCTCCTACATAAGTTCTGATTCTCACAGACATGGACAAGACTCATGTGTCTACAGACTTCTGAGGTCAGTAGACACTGTGTCAGGACATAGGAGGACAGGATCATACAGCTGAAGTTCACATAGTATAATTGGTCCTGATGCGTGTGGTATTTGTTACTGTCTTTCAGAAGAATATTTGCAGTACAAGAGCAGATGGTATCAACTCAGCCAGGAGGAACAGCTGTGGTCCGACTGAAGCAAGAATGAAAGTACATTTCAAATTGACCCAAGCTCTGGCACCGTTCAGCAGGCAATGTCATTAAGGACCAGATCACTTGCCCCTTGAAGGTTATATCCATAAAAAGCATAAAATAACTCAACATAGACCTAAGGAACTATTTGTACTTGATGACAGTAATTCCTTCTTGTACAACCAGATGTTCTGATGAGGGCATAGATTAATACTCGAGGATTAGAAAAGTGTTTGAAAATCGTCTTCTTCAAAATATCATGTCATTGAAGGGAATGGTTCAGGTTAAGAATTAGTTAAAGGTTATTCCAAAGTCTGCAGTTCGGTGGATGAAGCTTATATATGCAAACTCGTGATAAAACTCAATGTGTATACTCCTGTGATCCACAGTAATTACAAAACCAAATTTCCATTGCCTCTAAAGTGGGTAGGGAGCCTAGGCATGGTAGCACTTGGGAGGCAGAAGCAAACAGACCTCTATGAATTCAAGGTCTTTATGGTCTCCATAATGAGTTCAGGGACAACCAGAGCTACATAAAGAGACCCTGCCTCATAAAGTACCATTAATAATAATAGTGAAGATGATGATGATAATGTAATAAAATGGGTAAGTGGAGGAAAACAAAGTGCTCCATCCCTCTAGACAGCCATAGGAGGATGTGTGCCCCTGTTTAATCCCCATAACTTACTGGCATTCCTTTTGATTTTTAAAATTTATGTACACGTATTGAAGATTGCTTCATGGTGAAGTATCTGCTAAGCATGTTTGTAAATAGTATCTCTTGCCCCTATTCACACCAGCACCTGTGGGACCATAGATGCCTTTTTTCTGACATTTGAAAGTATTAAAACAGCTCCAGGGCTGAAGAAAACATTTTCCTGTAATCTCTGAAAAGTTTAGTTGCCAAGGCGACAGAGGCCTTAGCGACCAGGTAAGCAGGCCACGGCTCTATATTCACATGGTTATTCAATGAAAGAACAAATGTGAAAGGCAGGGATGATTGAGGGGAATAGATGCTGGGATTTCCTGCTTCTTAAACCTAAACTCCCTTTTATTATGTAATTACAGGAAACCCAAACTCGCCCTTTTAAAATAGAATAGTTTTAGAAAAGATTGCAGTTTAGTCCCCATACCACCCTGATCTATTGAAATGCAAACGTCATCTTCATTTCCACCATCTATAGAAATATTCTGAAGATGAAGGGGCACGTGCAAAAGCTTTAAAAGATTGCAGAATAAGTGATAACCCCTAACAGTACTGTCAAGGAAAGTGTGGTGGCTGAATGAGAATATCCTCTACAGTCTCCTACATTTGAACACGGTCCTTGGGTGGTGGCACCATTCGGGAACATTTAGGCAGGGCAGATTTGCTGGAGGAAGAGTATCACTGAGGTTTGGCTTTGAGATTAAAAACCCTTCACCTGCCTTCTACTTGGCCCAATCTACGTTGTGCTTGTGGTTAAAGATGGAAGCTCTCAGCTTCTTGCTCCTGATGCCAGATCTGCTTGATGCCTTGTTTCCCATGGTGATAGGCTCCTCCCTCTGGAGCCACAAGCCTAGAGAAACAGTCTTCTATAAGTCACCTTGGTCATATGGTTTTATCATAGTAACAGAAAGTAACCACAAACAAAATCACAAGAACACTCCCTTCCCTCTCCTCTTATCTTTTCCTCTCCCCTACCTTGTAGGAATGAAATTACAGCAATGCTATTCTGATCTAGTAGGACAAACAGACTGACTGATCAGAACAAGAGCACCAAAACAGTTTAAGATTCCCAAGATTTCAAACTAATTTTTCTGTGAATGCCAAGTGTTTCTTGTCTGTGCTATTTCATCATAAGGGTTGGTAAAAATGCAAAAAACTTAGGAAACTCCCCCAGAACCCTCCAACAACTGGTCTTGACTGCTTACCTTCAGGCATTATGGGAGAAAGGCTAAGAAAGGGCTGAGGAAAGCTGTAGTCCCATGGGTAAGTAGGCCTGGGCTTGTATGTTCTACACAAGACAACAATGGTAATAAATATATAAGATTTCACACATTCCATAATTTACTTATTACATTACCATTAACCAGTTCTTCCTGCCACATCCAATACAGTGAACTCAAGTAAGGCAATGGTCAGGTTAGAAACAGTTCATCACGTTTTGTGTTCCTGAAATGGTCATAAATGTACTACAATAATGACATTTCATAGTTCCTGCTGGAAATTACTATAGTAAGGCTATATTAAGGACTAGTACTTTGATTTAAAGAACAATTCTAGAAGGTCAAAGAATAATATGAGATCCTGAAACATCTGCAATACTTTCACTTCTGTCCCACAGAAGGGTGTCAACATTGAATTAAGACTGACATCGCAGAAGATGCTGGCCCAATGCTTATGGACCCAGGATAAGTCAAGAATCCTCTTTACAAACCTTCCTTCTCCCTCACAGAGATCAGAATTTTCAATTAAACTCCTATTTAATTTTTCTCTTCCCTTTAGAATACTAAAAGGGATATTGTTTTCTGATTCTCCTTAATTGTTCTCCTTTTTTTCTGATCCAAATCAATTGAAACATCATAACAGCTTCAAAATTAATTACACGATTTCCCTCTGCCTGGATAGCTATGTACACATCTCAGAACTCCATGACTGCGCTCACATTGCTAATTACGCGGGAAGCCCTTTGATGACTAGGTGTTTGCACTGGTCCAGTGAGGCAGCCCACCTTCCACACAGTATGGCTTTGTGTTAAAAGACAGGCTTGAAAGGGCATGGGCAGTTTGGGTCTGCTGTGACTACAAAAATTAGAATCCATTATCTTTTCTAAATTGGTTTTGTATGAAGAGAAGTGGACTGTCCTCAAAAGCAGCGTTTCTGGTGGTGCATGGTCATTCCTGCTGAATGTCTACGGCAAGCAGAAGCTAAAACAACCAGGACAACTTCAGACCCCCTGATTTCCTCCCCACAAGTGAGGTGCAAACCAATTTTAAAGAGAAGCCATTTTAGAACATCTGGGTCAATTTAGAATTGCTTTGTTTGTCTGTTGATTTGTATGTGTGAGATGGAATCTGGTCGTTGTGCTGTCAAAGAAGAAAAATACTTGGAGGATTAGTTTAGAGATCAAAAGTCGTTCTTTGTTCTTGTCCCTAAAATAGGTATGGCAGGGTTGTTTTGGTGGGTGGGGCAGGCTGTGCACCTATGAAGACCCTGTGGCATCCTGCACTATAGGGCACAGACATTTGTTTCTGTTGGTAGATTACTGTGGAATCCTTTAGAAGTCCCTTTCTCGGCAACACTCCTCTATTCCTGGTGGAAGTGCAAACTCATACAGCCTCTGAGGAAATCAGTATAGTGATTTCTTAGAAAATTAGGAATCAACCTCCCTCAGAACCCTGCAATGCTACTTTTGGACATATACCAAAAGGAGGCACATTCACATCACAAAGACACTTGCTCAGCTATGTTCATAGCAACATTATTTATAATAGCCAGAACTTGGAAACAACTTAGATGTCCCTCAACTGAAGAATGAATAAAGAAAATGATGTGGTACATTTACAAAATGGAGTAATACTAAATGGTAAAAAAAAAAAAAAAATGACATACTAAAGTTTGCAAGCAAATGGACAGAACTAGAGAAAAACGTCTTGAGTGAGGTAACCAGACCCAGAAAGACAAATATAGTATGTACTCACTCATAAGTAGATACCAGACATAAAGCAAAAGATACCCAACCTACAATCCACAACCCCAGAGAAGCTAGAACCCTCTTAAAGAAACAGATGCAGAAATCCACAAGTAACCATTGGGCCAAGATCGTGGAGTACAACTGAAGTGAGGGAGGAGCGATAAATGAACAAAGGAGTCAAGACCATGATGGGGAGAAACCCACAGGATCAGCTGGCCCGAGCTAGTGAGAGATTTCTGATTCAGGTCTGACAAATGGAGAACCTGTACAAGTCCAAACTAGACTTCCTGAATATAGGCGACAATGGTGTGACTGGGATAATATATGAGGCCACTAGCAGTGGGTCCAAGATTTAACTCTAATGCACAAACTGACTTAACAGAGTATGGACAGATACCTTGCTCAGCCTATAATGGAGGATAGTCTTCTGTATATGCTTCTCTTACTGGTTGATGAATAAGACACTGATTGGCCAGTAGCCAGGCAGGAAGTATAGGCGGGGCTCCCAGAGGAGGAGAATTCTGGGGCAAAGAAGGTAAAGAGAAGCTGGCAGAGAGAGACACCAGCCATGCTGCCAAAGGAGTAACATGCTGGATTACGGGTAAGCCACAGCCTCGTAGCAATGCATAGTTTAATAGAAATGGGTTAATAATTAAGAGAGAGCTAGCCAATAATAAGCCTAAGCCATCAGCCAAAAAAGTTTAATAATAAATATAGTGTATGTGTGTTTATTTGGGGCTAAATGACTGTGTGACCAGGCAGATCAGAAACTTTCATGTCTAAGCCTAGACACAGGGCAGGCAGGGGCTGGAGGGGAGCCTTGGTCCTGCTGCAACAAGATGATGGGTCAGACTTAGTAGACTTCCTAGTGGAGGTCTTACCCTCTCAGAGGAGCAGATGGGAGGTGGAGGAGGAGAGGGGAAGGAGTGTGGGGGGGAGTGGGAGGAGAGGAGGGAGGAGGAAGTGAGATTGGAATGTTAAAAAATAAATTAATAAATTTTAGAAGTCCTCTTCTCACAATATGATTTATTGCTTTCAGATCAGTTTTCAAATTGGTTTTTTTCTGTCCTAGAAGAAAAACAAAAACAAGTACCAGAGGCTCTATAAATACTTGCTGAGTGGATCAGCCAGTGCAGATACCTGCCACAGCTCTTTTTTTCTTCTCTGTTTGTTTGTTTGTCCATATCTGTGATCATCCTCTTTTCTTTTGCAAAGATCTACTTATTTATAAATGCTAAAAGTGTTTCATTAATTGGCAACATGGAAAGTTGGTCAAAGGAGGAAAGCAGAATTTTGTCTTCTAAGAATTAGAACCAAGAAAAGAATTGGAACCAAGGGGCTCCAAAATCATCAAGCATCCATTCAGTATTGTACCTATTTTAGAAGTACTCATGATATTTCAAGGCTATCCCAAGGATGAACTCCGAGGCTCTTCTGGAGTCTGCTTGTTAAAGGAGAGGTTAATGGCGGCCACAACACTACCCATAAGCTGAGGCACTCTCTGTACCAAGCTGTCATCAGCATGTGTTTTCTTGTGTGTGCTTCAAAGTCAGTCAAATTATGGACCTTCGTCTCTCCTTGGTGCCACTCAACACTTCTGCCTCAGTTTCTCAGGTTTGGTCTTGATACAATCAGTTATATAAGGGATACACTTGGTTATAGATGATCTGTCACTGATGGCTCTAAATCTGACTTGGCTTTAGTTGACTATGTTGCTCTCAACAGGAATGTAGCAAGGTGGACCTTGTACTTTACTGGAAGAACAATCTGGAAGGGTGTTAGGAACTTCTCTTTTGTTAGAACACGTTGATTTCTCTGTTCTTTCTTAATCCATCATTTTTCTATGTCTCTAAGCTCTGAGATAAGCATTTCCTTCATGGTCACATATTTTCCTGTTTTCTTTTGTTTCCCCATGTTCACATCAGACTCCTATTCCAGAGTCACCCCGCGTTATATTTATTTCTATATGTGTATATGTATGTGTGCCCTGTGAGTATGTAAGCATAAGAATTGAGTCTCCTTGGAGGCAGATAACGCACATCAGATCCATTTGAGCTGAAAACACAGGTGGTGGGTATGATTGGTACCAACCAATTCTGTGCTAGAGACCAAAGTCAAGTCCTCTGAAGGAGCAGAGGGAGCTATTAACTGCTGTGCCATCTCTCCAGCCATCAATCATATTCTTTTTAAAATTAGATTTATTTATCATATTTTATGTACATGAGTGGTTTGTGTCCATGCATGGATGTACACCATGCATGTGCCTGGTACCTGAGGATGTCACAAGAAGGGCTTGAATTCCCTGGAACTGGAGTTAGGGATAGTTATGAACAACCACATGAGTGCTGAGAACCAAACCTGGGTCCTCTGAAATAGCAACAAGTGCTCTAAACCTCTGAGCCATTTTTCCAGCCCTTTCCAATTACCTTCTAATATAACAGCTAAGCCTACAGAGGAATGGGAGAAACTAGCAAAATGAGTAGGCAATTTCTCAAGGCACTAGTGTGATCATTTTTTATCTGCAAGCTGAATTAAGCTGCTTTGAGGGACATGGGGAACAAGCCCCTGGGCAACTTCCACAGGTGCTATTGTTCACTTCTAATTGTAAAGTTATGCAAATTCCAAAGAACTCCCCAAACAGCTGTAAGGGCTACAGCACAAAACCCATAATCCGCCATCACTGTGTGCTTAAATCAGAAGGTCTGTGTCCCCTTGTCCAAGTAGCCACTGATAGCTCACTTCTGAGTAAATGGGATGTCATTACCAAATACAAATTCAAAATAAGCTGTTAAATTTAAATATGCTTGAGAAAGCAACATCAATTTGTATTTCTAGTTCTACAAACATAGAGGAGATTATTCTCCAGGAACATATGCTAGATATCATATCTGTGTGACATTGTGACATGAAGGGGAAAAGAGTTACAGGTGCACCAGATATGAAGGAATGGTTCAACAGAAAGAAGGAGAAAGTTGAGACAAATAAGACTGGAAGAAAAAGCTTTCCTCTGCTATCTGCTATTTTTTTCATACATTTAGTCTTTGTGTCTGGAGGAGGGAGAACTCAAACCTGAAATAAGGCCATACACACCCTGAGAGAAGAATAAAATAAACAAGTTTAATTAGAAATGAACCATTGGTATTCTGCTTCTGCCAAGTGTTTGGGTGGTTTCCCGCAGTAGACAGCTGTATCGTTAATATGAAATTGCTAAGTGTAGAAAGAACCCTGCATTATCTATCCTATAGTGACACACTTTTTCATCATTCTCAAAAAAAAAAGGGAGGACACAAATTTCTTGGGCATCATGACTTTCAAAGTCATCTTCAGACTCATAAACGCATCCCTTAACCCCTCCAAATAAGCATGTGTTCTCACTCCCCAAACTTACTGATCAGCCAAGGGAAAGAATTAATTAAAGCTAGTCCAATAGATGCACATCAGTCTTAATTGTCAATTAACAATATGGTTCATCAGCCTGCGATAGGAAATCTATTTGTAACAACTGATGGCTGAGTTATAAAACTTGGTTATTGTTGTTATTGTCTCAAACTTATATTTTGGACAGTAATTGAGAGACTTCACCAAAACAAATAGATACACAAAGCTTTATCTACTTGTGTGGTTTTTTTTTTTTCACTAACAGTAATGTTAGGATTCTTTATACAAATACAATAAAAATTCAATGAAGAGAACCAAAGAGCAGGGACATCAAAGAGCCTGTAACTACTACACGCTTCAACAGTAAAAACTAGTCCTTCCTCCTTAAATTGTGATGTGTGATCCAGGGACCTGAGCTGGCCATAGCAGCTTGTAAGAAACACAGATTATTATTCATGGGAGAGGTTCTACTGGGAAGGTTGGAAAGGGGCAGACAGGGACCAAAAGCTACACATTCAAAAGCAAGAAACAAAGGACTATGGGATGAGACCTTCAGAAGCTCCCCAGAAAAACCCTCTCTCTGGTTTTCCCACTGAGCTCTGAAGTTGGGTCTTCTTTGTTTGGGCTGGGCTGAGTATGTTGCTTGTTCTTAGATATGTTGGCATGAGTCTGCTAGGATTTTGGAACTCAGAGGTGAAAAGTAAATTCATAGGAGAGATATGAAAGCTTGCTTTAGAGGGAACAATTTTATAGAAAATCTATTATAGGAAATGGAGGAAGATAAGACCACTGACAGACATTTTTAAGTGCTATGAAGCAAGCTAAAAGAGTTTTCATCAGGCTATTCCTGATGCCTAATAGGTATTCAATAAGTATTCCAGCAGTCAGCAACCGAGCCGTTCTTCCTATAAGAACGGGACCAATAAAAACAAGTTATTGAGGGCCTTAACATATGCCAAGAGGTTTACCCGGTAACTCGTTCTTTTTTAAAATCTTATTTGTTGATAAGTGGTTGCCACATTCACTCCCTGTGTGTTTGACTCCACTGTGTCCCTTTGGCTGTAAAGGGGAGAAGACTCTAGGCACTTGGGTGTGCTTGTCACCTCAGCCTGTGCTCCCCATGCAGACACAGCTTCCATGCTTTATATAATTTCTTCTTTATAACACTCTCCTAGTCTGTGCTAATAGTATACATTAAAATAAAATAGCAAATGTGCTGAGTGAAGTACACACTACAAAGTGATATCAAGCACTTTCAAAAGTGTATAATATTTGCATCAGGTCATCAAATACGTCCCCTGCTGCAGGAGACTGCTTTGTTCTCTGCTCTCCTCTATAACTGGTTTCATCTCTCACAAGAAAATATGCTTATCTCTCCTAAGCCATTCTTACATAATCTCAGGCCTGCCTCTGTTATTATCCATAGGGGAAAACAGCATCATTCTTCATTCGTGCCGAAGAGTCCTCAGCAAAACCTAAGACAAATGCATCTGTCACAGCAGTGTTCTCTTGCAGTGTGTTGGGTACAGGCCTTCAAATGCCTTTGCTCTTTGTAAGTCCAAAGCTAGAATTCCTCCAAGAGCAGCTTCTCAAAGCTGCACGTTGCAGGCAGGTTCTGAATGCTGCTGGATACCTTCCACCATGCCAGGCTGAGGGCAGGAGTTACTCTTTAACTGCCAGTGAATGTGTGCTTGGCTTAGAGCCCGATGAGCAAAGCTGATCACAACTGCCTGGTACAGTCCTCCTTCATCCTTTCCATTCTTCTTTCTCAAATACTTCCCAGCATTTAAGTATCCTTAGGACCCATCAACACATATGCAATGATGAGTTGCTTATAAATGGAGACCGCTAGCCATCACTGTCATCTTTGAGGGAGTATTGAGAGTTGGTTCTGTACTTTATACAGCCATCAAATCCCACAAGAAAAAAGAAAAACTTTTTAATCTTGAAAAGATGAAGGAGAAGTCCAGCATGGTGGTTCATGCTTTTAATCCCAGGGCTCAGGAGCCAGAGGCAGGTGGGTCTCTGTGAACTGGAGACCAGACCTGTCTACATAAAGACAGACAGACCTGTATGGAAAGACCCTGCCTTAAAAACAAAAGCAAACCACAAAAAGATGAAGAGGAGACCAATTAAATTGCCAACGGTCCTAGATACATCTAGAGAATAGATTGGGGTGGTCATTTTGCTGCTCTTTATTGCCTCAGTGCTTAGATATTTAGATACTCTGTGTTCCTTCACCTTGCGTACCTTCACCTTGTGTGTGTGTGTGTGTGTTTCTGTGCGCGTGCACTTGCATGCACACATATGTGTCCATGCATGTGCTGCCAGACAACACCAACTGTCTTTCTCAACCATTCTCCACCTTTGTCTCCACACCCTTCTGTGTGCTACCTAACATGTTCTTGGAGCTTCATTTGTTTGTTTTTGCTTGTTTGTTTTTGTATGGCCCCAAGAACAATATCACTAGGAAGTTACTATTTCCAGCCCTGCTGTTGGCAGAGCTGCTCCCACGTGGCTGGGGCTCAATCAGTTTTAAACAACAGATCCAGCACGTTGTGATAAATCAGGAAGCGCCTTCCTCTTTATACTTTTAATGCCTTTACAGGGCTCTTTTCTGTTAATTGTTTAATCACAAATTTCTGTTATTGCTATTTACATGTTCTTTTTCAACTTTTGAATACAGTTTTATTTCTATTTTGTGAAGCTTTCAGAAACATCAAATTAGAAGCAAGCCTATTGTCTTTCCCCACAGTCTCAGCGCCGTTAGGGATAAAGACTCCACTGAGCGCCTGGAAGAGGAGAAAGAGGAAGAGAAACCATCACAAACTTATAGGAACTCTACTTTTAGACCAAGTACTTCCGGGACCAATTCATTCTTCCCATGAGAGAAAATACCTCCGTGCCTCTTTGTGCCCCTGGACACATCAACAGGGATCACTACGTGAGTGTAATTCTGGTGGGTTTTTGTAGGGGAAATGAGGAATGGATTTGCTGTTTAAAGGGAAAACAGACTCATCACTTAGTCTCAGTCAATAAAATTAGATATTAAAAAACATCTTGCCCTAGAGAATGAAGAGAATAAATACATTCAGTTTAGTGCTAGTATTTTATGACAAGCCCCACCCCATGCAAATGATATGGCCTCACAGCATTTGAATTGGGGCCTGAAGAGAGATTAAGAGCCCTTGCTGCCTTTACCGAGATCCCATAGGGTTACTCACAACTACCGAGAATTCCAGTTCCTTGCTATCTTCTAGCCACCATCATGGGCATCAGGAATGCATAAGGTACATACATTCAGGCAAGCATTCATACACATAAAATTTTTAATTGTTTTTTTAATTGTAATTTGACCCAGTTGTTTATTTGATAAATATCACATTTTTTAACCATGATCCAAACAAAGGCTCTTACATCTTCAGAAAACATTTCCCATAGGATAAAAATTTAAACAATAGGCCAACAAAACAATTCCACCGACCCAGTATGAGAACCTTACATGAATCTTGGGGTGCACTCCAAGAGAAAGTCTAGAATACATAGTACCCACAGAGATTGTGTTTGGGGGTGAACCTTCATGCTCCTAACTCTAGCCCCAGCCGAGGAGTGAAGGGTTGGTAAGACCGAAAGCCTGACAGACCCGAGCAGCCATGGCCCCAGCAAATTTGTCATTTTCAAATTTGTGGAATCTTTTCCCAACTCATTTGAAATCTGGGAAGTTCTTTAAAAAAAAAAATCCAGCCCCTGATGTTCCATTTACAGATCAGAAAGTTTCAGGAAGCAAAGTAAGCAAGAGTTTTCTGTACTGCAGAGAAAGAGCTGGGTTGAAGCAAAGTCACTCTTCCTTTCATAGTCTGTACTGGGCTCCCTGAAGATGCACAGCCCGTTTGATCCACCTCAAGGGTCCTCATAAGGCCAGTGAGGTATAAAGCCTGCCCCCTTTACATGCAACGGTGAGAGAATGAATGCAAGAGGTGTGTATCTAAAATTCCCAACCCAACACATTTTATAATCATGCTTATGCATAAACATAACTTTTGTTTGTATTTTGAGACAGGATCTCTCTATGAAGTCCCGGCTTCCCTGGAACTCACTGTGTAGGCCAGGCTAGCCTCCAGGGTTCATGAGCTAACATGCCAAATACTGATATACTTTAAAACTTTCTGTATTGAAAGTAAAATTAGTAATATGTTGCTCACGCATCTAACCTTAATTAGCTGAATACTTTGAGGCAAATTATTTTTATGTTTTATACCTGGATTTCTTCATTAGGAAACTAAAGATATTACATTAAGTTACTTTAAGGTCCTCTCCAGTCCTGGAAAACTGTCTTCTTATGTGAGGATCACAGGCACCAGAACTCAACCTCTGTCCAGTATCCTGTTTCCATGGGAGTGGGGGAGGGTGACTGTCACCAGTCTCTACTGGAGATAGGTGATCTCAATTACTTCAAACAGTGTGCTTCTAGGAAACAGAAGCCAAAGCCAGAGCTCCTGCATAGAAAATAAGGTGCTTACTTCCTTCTCTAGGGGGGCTTTGCTTTTGTTACATTTTGTTTGAGACAGGGTCTTACTGTGTGTATCACTGGCTGGTCTAGAACTTGTTATGAAAATCATTCTGGCCTAGAACTCACAGATAAGCGCTGAGTTTAAGTGGATGAACCACAGGCTTGGTTTAGTTCACTTTTATTAAATTAGAAATCAACAGAGAAATAATAATTGTATGACTATGGGTTGACTTGTGTCCCTTTCAAAGAAAAGTCCATAAGTGAATCTTCAGAATCTCAATGTGGCTGGGTTGGAAATTGAGTGCATGCAGGGTTAATCAACCTAAAATGAGGTAATGGGATCAATCCTAATTCAGCATGATTCACGCTCTTTTGGGAAGAAAGATCTGAACACAAAGACAGCACATTAATGTGAGAACACAGAAGGGTGGCAGCTACAAGAAGCTGGGACACAAGCCTGAGCAATCCCTCCCACGCTGCCTCTTCAACACCTCTGTCTCCCGACTCCAGCCTCTGGCCTGGGAAGCAGTATGCTTGTGTTATTTTTACCATCAAGATGGTGGAGTCATGTTTCCACAATTCTAGTAAACCAATCTACTGACTCCTACCTGTTTCCTCCAGCTAACCAGGCTACCAAAAAGGTCCAGAACAGAAAGAACTCACACTCCTGGGAGACTGGTAGGAAGACAGCAGAGGCCATCTGCTACCTGAAGCAGACAGTCTCCAGGAAGAGCAGGAGCCACTCTCCACGCTCTCAGCAAGGGCCAGCGTTTATTAATTCTTGGTGACTTTTGAATCTTGAAAATTTTTCTTCAACCAGGTCCAAACTAGGTATCTAGACGGCAGAACTTAACACACAACCATTCCTTACCCCTGTTCACAGTGACTGAGAATCCAAGATGGCAGTACCAGATCACTAGTGCTCATGGGAATCTAACTGAAGATCACCCCACAAAACCAGCCCTGCGTGGGACCACTGTTGCACAAGACAGCAGCTTCACTTGTCTTCCTACCGGGATGTCATGGTCCACTTTCTATTGTTGTGATAAAACACCATGACCAAAAACAACTTGGAGAGGAAAGGCTTTATTTCATTTATACATCTTCATCACAGTCCATCTTTGAGACAAGTCCGGGCAGGAGGTTGGAGATAGGCACTGGAGCAGAAGCCATGGAGAAACATTGTGGTTGGTACCAGGCAAGTATGTGGTCCTTAGGCATATAAGAAAGCAGGCTAGGCAAGCCATGGGAAGCATCCCAACACTGTATCATCGCTTTCCCTGGAATCATTAATTGGTCAAAAGCATCAACATACCCAAGGTCTCAGCTAACAGGGTGGCTGCTCAAGTCTGAGGTCATAGCATATCGAGACTGAAATGATTGCAGTCTGAGGTGGTGAGGAAAATCCCTGATGTCTGAGGTTCCAGAACTCACAACTGTAAAAGATAAAACACAGAATGTTGAAATATAAAGCTAAAACAATTCCTACTGGGATGCAGGGAGTCATATGACAGGGAAAGAGAGTTCAATACACAGGACAACAATAACAAAAACTTGAATTTAAAAATGTACTCTCGGCTACACAGGCATTTCTTCCAGTTGTCCAAGTAGGAGGAGCTTTCAACTGATTGAATCCCTCCTTGTTTGAAGAAGCAAGCAAAGCTACCGATAGGGTCAGAAATAATGAGGTGTCGGGGAAGGTAAGAAGACAAAGTGGTGGGGTAGAGGCATAGTATTGGGTCCACCCAATCTGTAGCCTTTCTCAAGGAGTGAGCAAGGAGTAGATTGTCATGTACCAAATGACATGGACGCATGGAGCAGAAGACAGGACATTTAATAAGGAATGGCCACATCTAATCATAAACAAATTTCACAAAGAACAACCCTCTAAAAAATTACTAAGTAAGGAAATATGTGCCCTAGAAGCGAAAAGGCAAATATTCATCACTATTCAAGACTACAGACACACTATGGACTGCCCCCCAGGCCATAGTCTGTGTACTCTTTTGTGACATACTGAAATATGTGAAATTATATTGAATATTTTAATTTATTTATTTATTTATTGAATTTGTTGTTGTTTTGGCTTTTTGAGACTGTAACAGCTCTAGCTGTCCGGGAACTCACTTTGTAGACCAGGCTGGCTTCAAATTTACAGGGATCTGCCTGCCTCTGCCTCCACAGTGCTAGGATTAAAGGCATGTGCCACCACCACCCAGCTTGAACTTTATTTTTAACTTTTTTCTGTTTAGCTTACTCCCACTAGTTTAAATAGTCAGTACTAATTTTTGCAGTTCATCCTGCTATTCACATGCCCAGGGTGGCACCACCCACAGTGGGCTGGGCCTTCACACATCAGTTATAAATCAAGATAATGCCTACAGGCCAAACTGATGGAGGCATTTCTCGGGTAACACTTTCTTCTCAGATGGCTCTAGCCTGTGCCAAGCTGACATGAAACTAAGCAGCACAGGTATGTCCTACTCTGCATCCACATATGTGAGAGGTAAAATTTCTCTCATGGTGGGCTTTTTGAGCAATGGTGTAGAGACACTGATGGACCGTGATTTTACTCAGTTTGGTCAGAAGTCATGCTGTTCCTCAGAGCACTCACTGTATAAGACCACATTTATAGGTTGGATACACATAATTAGCAACTGTGGGGATTGACATGAGTATATTTTCTTTTCTATTTCTTTTTGTTAATATGGCTCTTCTGCTTGAACTTCATATCCATGTAATTACTGTGAGTGCATATGAGTGTTTGTACTTGCAAAAATTATGTTAGCCTACTGCATTGGTCAAAATGATCACAGACTATTCTGTGAACCTCTATATTTCTGAAATAAATTCCTCTTTAAAAACATAAGTGCCTTCTGAAAGATTTGTATTGTTTTTGTTGTTGTTGTTGTTTTGTTTTTTTGTTTTGTTTTAAGAATTACACATTTGAAAGTTTAAACTCTGAGGATTTTCGTGTGTAGGATCATAACTTTGTCATCCAGGTTTTGAAGCAAACTTGGCACTATGTGTCCAAGATAAAGACAACATAAGCATTGCACTATAACTCCAAGAGGAAGATGTCACTGTCCGGGAGGCAAAGCTGGAATAGACACTTCAGAGGATGGACTGAGCTCTGTTGGGTATATATCAATACAATCCAAAAGACATGCAATGTCCAGAGCATAGGTATTAAAAACAAAGATGCATGACTTCGGAACCTGGGCAACCTCACTGCAAGTAGACACATATGAATCCCTTTGGGAGTAAGTTTGGAAAGCGAGTGGTTGTATTGCCAGTGAGAAGATTCAGTGGGCAAAGGGGCTTGCCTCGAAGTCTGACAGCTGGAGTTTAGTCCTTGAAATACATGTGGTGGAAGTAGAGAAGTGACTTCTACAATTTGTTTTCTGGCCTCTACGAGTGCATTGTGGCACATATATAATAAATAGATTAAAGTACAAAAAAGGGTGTTTGCTTTTTCTTCCATGACTGGGGTGCCAACAGTGTTTACTTACACAGAAGAACCAAAAGTCAGTGATAGACAAGAGTCACTGCAAAGTCACTGATGTGAATCTAACAGTAGATGGTACCCTCCTTGCAGATGTTTGTAAAGCCATCATACCAGATATTCTTTAGCATTAAAAATTACTTTATTTCCATGGGAAAATATTTACATACATACCATCTTCCTTTGGTACCTACTTCTGGTACCTACTTCTACACTGCATAACGATTTGCAGTTATTCACTGTTACTCCATCTTTCCCAGAAGACTGAGGGTCCCTTACAGTGCTTTCCACCTCTGCATCTGGCATAACGCCTGCTTCATGGTGAACGCTTAGGAAATAATTGTTGAATGATTAAATAGAGATTGCTACTATACGTGGTTGATTTCATTAAAATACTTCCGTCCAATCTAATCATAAATGAAAGGTGTTCAGTAAGAAATCCGAATGAAAAAGCCTTCCGCAGAAGCAAGGTTGTTGATAACAGCTAATTGAAATATCTTCCAGTCTGTTCTGTTAGTCTTGCCCATGATGCTTTGCTTCTGCCACTTTCATCGTCTTTCGGTTCCCTTGGCCTTCTGGTATGTGGTTGCAGTTACATGGCAACATTATTTTCTTACTCTCGGCAATGGGCAACTTTCCAGTGGATCCACCCTACAGAGATGAAGATGAGCCCCCCTGGGTTATGTCTAGCTAAATCAATACCAATGACAATGTGGATGTAATAACGCCCTCCTGTGCCAACGACTCCCCCAAGTTCAGTGTGAGGATGTGATCTACGCCCCCACCATCAGCAGTTTCTCTACAAGTCATCTCTGAAAAGTACTTTAGTTGTTTCTCCTGTTGTCCTGACTTGCTTGAGGTAGATTTTTATTTATGCATGTATTTATTCATTCATCCATTCATTTATTAATTCTCTGAGAAAACATTTGATGGCGCTTTAACCTTGGGGCTCTCCTCAGAGTGTGGATGTAGGAAGCATTTTCCACTGCTGGGCTGCTTTGTAGTTTGGTTTTCAAAAAGAGAAGCACTCTGACATAAACAGTTCTAACTATTTATGTCGATAAAAACCGCCTGCAACAGGGGCTGGCAGGTGGGGAGGTTTTAGATGGTGCCATGCTGTGCAGTGGAGCCCATACCCTGACATCCAGTGGACCCGTACATCCTCCAGCTGCATCCTGGGCTTCGTGGCACTTACAAAGAACAATCTAAATCATTTTGATCTCAGAACAATTGGAATCAGGGTGAACTGCAGAACAGAGTTTTATCGTTTAAAAAAATTATATCCCCTTTGGAAGGAGTGGGAAGAAAAGACATTCTTGATAAAGAGAGTACAGTAAATTAAATGGGAGCTGAGTGTGAGGATCTAGACCCCAGCAAAGTGCTTAGAGATGAGGGATCACCTTCTTGATCAATCAATATTCATCAATAAAAATGGCAAGATTTCAAGACTATTAGGCAAAATAACATCCTTAACAAATGGGTTTGAATATTAGCTACCAAAATTACCAGAATGGGTTTGGAGCCAGTGGTTCGAATCCTGTTTTGCCCCAGTCTTGGATATAAATTTCTTTGCCTCAGTATGAGGTTGTACAGACACCCTTACATAATTCATGGCAGACATGAGAAAGGAAATATGTAAGTAAAGTATTTGGCCTAGTGCCTGGCTAGCAATGTAAAATACTAACTACTGTTGTTACTGTTGTTAGTGCTGAGGTGACTCAGACAGCAGGAGCAGTGCTCTCTGGGAGAGAGGAGAGAGGCTTTTAACCAAGACAGAAACTGATGCTGGTACCATGACATTGCATTCCCCACTTTTCTATCAACATCATTTTTCCACTCTAGGATGCATCCAAGGATTGGACCTCGTATGCAGTTGTTGTGACCCCTTAGTCTCCTCCAATCTAGAATGTTCCTCCATGTGTCACTGATTTTCTGACAGAGGCCTGCTGAAGTGACCTGGTCAAGGAATCTGTAGGGATCTGGAGTTTCCTTTGCTCTCTTCTGATCAGGCTGTAATTGAACTTAAGGAAGGGTGTCATGGAAGCAAGTTAGACACCTGAGCTCTTGGATATCAGCAGGCTGGACATCTCAGTGTCCTTCCTAGCTGGGGAGATCAACCTCAATGACTTCAGTAAGACTCAGCCTGATCTCGGCACCTCGGAGCTGCCATTTTCCTTTTCCTGCTGTATGGATCAGAAACAAGTCGCTAGTTCCTGCTTTCATGCCACGTGAGAAGAGACACGCCTGACCTCATGGAAGGAGGGATGTCAGAGATTCCACCATACCAGCTGACGAGTGCAGAGAAATTAAACTATCACATCGCGCAAACTTCCCCTTAAACTGTCATAAGTGTGCACACTCACTAGTGTGCCCTTTTGGTTATTGTGCATTTCTCTCTTTCTCTCTTTAGTTTTCTTTAACTTACCGTTTTTTATTTAGGAGTGTATGTGTGTGCCTGCCAAGTGTGTGCAAGTGCCTGAAGAGACAAGAAGAGACAAGTCTCGGCACCGGGAACTAGAGTGAGAGGTGGCTGGGAGCCATCCGGTGTGGAGCTAGGATCAAGGTTAGATCCTGTGAAGGAGAGCTGCGCTCTTAACCACAAAGCTGTCTCTCTAGCCTGCTTTTTATTCATTAATTAAATTTCCTCTGGTAAAGAAATATTCTGCCTTATGTCTTTATGTATGTAAATATGCATCTGAGATATTCATTTTATTCCATGACCTTTCATTTACTACCACATCTCTTTACTTTTTGTGGCTCACATTGTTCTAACTTCAGCCATTGGAGTTCATTTTTATGCACTTGACTTTTCTCCCTCTCCCACTTGCTCACTTGCTGGAACTATAAGGTCAAGTCAGCTCTTCTTCTAGGAATTCCTGGCTCCCTTCTTTAAAAAATGGTATTTTGAAATCTAGTACTGGGTGCTAAGTATTTTTGCTAGTAGGCCTATGCAAGGGTACTTATGCTGTGTCTTGGGGTTTCTCTTGCTGTGAAGAGATTCCATGACCATGGCAACTCTTATAATGAAAACATTTAACTTTTAACTGGGGTGGCTCACTTACAGTCTGTAGGTTTAGACCATTACTATCACAGCAGAAAGTATGGCAGCCTGCAGGCAGACATGGTTCTGGAGAAGGAGCTGAGAGCTCTACATCTTTATCCACAGGCAGCAGGGGGTGGACTGACTTGAGCTTCTGAGACCTCAAAGTCCACGCCCACAGTGACACACTTCCTGCAGCAAGGCCTACTCCAGCGCCTACTCCAACAAAGCCATGCCTCCTAATAGTGTCACTCTCTGTGAACTTACTAGGGGGCATTACATTCAAACTACCGTACCCATGAATGTATTGACAGATGGATCAAGATCCACGGGACCAGGCTTAATATAGGTTATTATAATTTTATTTAGGGAGAAATCACTTACACAAGAAACAGATGACCGCCTCAAGTTCCTGCTCCAAGGATCTACACAGGCTACCTGACCAGAAGCAAGAGAGAGCCACCTGTGCCCCAACCCCAGACCTAAAACCATTCTCTGTCATGCCTGCACCATGACCACACCCAAACCCAAACAGGAGTAGTCAATGCTACAGGTGAAGGCAGGGTGGGTATCTCACTACATGAATGTATCTTATTAGAAGTACATCTTGCAAATATTGATTGTATTCTAATCTTTGGGCTTATTTCCTTCTGTGAATGGTGTTTTTCTATGGTGCTGGTAAAGCTTCAGCATGTTAATTTTTGTGTTATAAATGTATGCTTTCAATTCCATAACTAAAATATTTGATAAACCAAAGGTTACATTAGTTTTGTTGTAGATATTTTAAGTCAATAATCCAATTTCAGTTGTTCACATGTATTCAACTTTTTTTTTTTTTTACGTGTGGAGTCAAGTTCTCACTTGTCACTTGTTGGGAAGACTGGTCTCTCTACATTAAACTTTCCTTGCAGACTTATACGTGGTCTGCACCAATATGAGTTCATCTTGAGCCTCATGTTTAATGTTTGTCTTTCTGCCAGTATCACACTGCATGTGTCATCCCCAGTTTACTGTCTGTCCTTTGCTTGATCTCTCCTGTGAGGTTTACTTTCCTTTGCATTTGCCATACTGTGGTTATTGGAAATTTCTAGTCTAATGAGACTGTAGTTGGAAGTAACTGTCCCATGCTTGGATACTGCATCTGCTTCCTTCTGTGGGACAGTCAGTGTTAGAAGTCTATACTCAGGAGTAGTAGGGACTACTACTGTCCATATAGGCTTCCGGTCTACTCATTAGTCTGGGGTTAGCTGGACTGATGTCAGCCTCCCAGTGTCACCCAGTGCCATGTCCTCTTGGACTTGGGTGTTTATTTTGTGCTGATCTACAGAAAGAATCTGTAGTTTCCCGGGCCGTGCTTATTTGACTAAGTTCACTACTGGAAATGTGTTACTATGGTGTTGAGGGACAGAGGGGTGAGGGCATGTCTCAATTCTAAGCAGGAAAAGGTACATGTTCTGGCAGGGATGGGGGTCCTCAAACCTCTGCCCTGCAAAGCAAGTAGGGCTTGTCCTGGAGTGCAGAACAAGTTGTATCAGACAACGTTTCTTCCCTTAGCACAGACTCAGCACTTTGATATTCAGGAAATAATTCCAGATTTTCCACAGTGACTGCTGTTCCCTGCTCCAGCAAATAAGTTAAGATACTTGGGACAAGAAGAATAATAGGAAGGTGTTCAACAATTAATAAGATAAAGTTTGCATTCAGAACACACAGCGTCTGTTCTGAAACAGATGAGATGTACAGACCAAAGTCAGACATCCTAATTGCCGGTATCAAAATCCTCCCAAGGCCTGAAATCCCTGGGAGGCCACTAAGAGGAAGAGCATGAAAGCTCTTTCTCCATGGGTAAAACAAACTGAACTTGTTTATCTGATGAGATAAGGTGCCATGGAGAAAATAGCTAGAGAGGAACTATAAAGAGCTTTTATGCCAGATTGTCTACAACAAAACATAGTCATGGTGCCTCTGTGGTAGCAGAGCTGTCTATTGCTTTGAATCTTTCACAAAGGCAGCATCATAGGTACACCCAAAGAATCAAAGTTTGAGTGAACGTGGGGTATTCACACTCAGGGGAAAAGGCTGAGCTCTGGCCTGGATCAGCTGCCAACTGTCATAGGACATGAGGAGATCTAGAGAAGCCATGGAGGGGAATACCCAGTGTTAGTACAAACCGTACTCCAGACAGAAAGATTATTATTGCAAACAAGAGACAGCACAGGATCTTTCTCAAGTCAAAGCATATGCCTGAGACACAGTGACTAACTCACAATGCATTCCTTTAAGGGAGCAGAAAATTTGGACCCCATTTCCAAGAATCTGTACCCCTCATGAATGAATACATAAATGAGGTATGTTCTATATGAGAACCAATGTTAAATATATGTTGGGCTGTGTAATGCTTGGTTGGTTTTACTCACTTGAGACAGGGTTCCACTGTGTAGCCCTGGCTGGCCTGGAACTAGCTCAGTAGAACAGGTTGGCCTCAAACTTACAAAGATCCATTTACCTCTCCCTCTTGTGGGTTGAGATTAAAAGCACACATCACCAAGTTAGCTAAATACTTCTATTGTTAATATAAATATATGCACCTCTATAAAGGCAAATTGATTATGTCCAAACAGGCTTCTCTGGTATCAAACTCAGCAAAAGAAAATATAAGTATAGGAACCATAGCCAAAAGTTACCTGTCTGAAAAGACAGTTGAGGATATTATCAATTTTATTAATTGTTATGTTTATAATGGAAGTTTAGGTATTTTTTCATGATGACCTGAAAAAAAAAAAAAGAGAGAGACATGATATCAAAGTCTTGCCTCCAGGAGCCTTGCCTACTGCTACATGGGGGAACTTCTGCTCTAAAATGTGTCCAACAAAGACACTGAAGTACTGCTGTAGATAACAGCCCACTAGCAAAAGGCAAATTGGGCACAAAATACCAATTATTTCACACCTGAGACACAAAAGAAAGACATATTACAAACAAGTGTATTTTAGGAGATTCTTTCAAAACAGTTCATCACTAACTTTGGCTCATAGTCTGTTGTATGAACTTCAGCAGCAAACAAAAGGCAGTTGGAGTTACTGTCAACAACAGAAGCACTGCATAAGAGAGTCAAAATTTTTAGAGAAAACCTCCTGTGCATTTATGTTGTAGGAATACTTCTTACAAACAAGGGAGAAAATGTCACTAAAAACTCCAGGTATTATTCTGGGAAACACTCACGCTCACATTGTCTTGTTTTACTTTCTCAGCTCCAAAATACCTTGTGCCCTTTGCTGGAACTAACAAAGACAAATTGCATTCTTTGGAATGTCCTTGAGGGTGGTCTGACATAGAGATACCATGCCAGTGTCAAGCCAAGGACATTTGACAGGGAGAAATTTCCAAATTAGTCCTGATAGACTTGAAATACTAGAGTGTGTGTGTTGACTGGTTTCCCAGAGGCAAACCCACATGTGGAGTTGAGAAAATGAAGTCTGTCTGGAAGAGATTCCTAGGAAACCCTGGGAATGGAGAACCAGGCAAGGGAGGGATCAAGCCAGCAGAGAGTATCGTCAAGAAGGTAACTAAGGCACAGCCTTCCGGGAACTGAGAGGGATAGGGTATGACACACCTCAGAGTTGTATCAGCCCAAGGACTGTGTTTGGCAGTTGGTAGTTAGTGATAACTACCTTGTCTGAGAAGATTTGCCCTGTATGAGCCTCCCATCCTCCAAGAACTAAAGAAGTGTCTTCTGGAGAAATCTGAGAAGATGCCAAAAAGACATGTGTTCTTCCCAAGAAGGCATTCAAGTATCTCACTAACAAACATCTGAAAAGACATGTACGTAATCTGGGAGCCATTATTTTCAATGCATAATTCTGGAACCTTCTGTTGGTTTTCTTTTGGCTCACTGTTTGGGAGGTTTCAATTTATGGTCAGCTGGTCCCATTACTTAGGATGGGAGGCAAAGCAGAATATCATGCCAGAAGGTGAATGTGTCAGAGGAGGCAGTATTCCTTACACATCTGAGAATCACAGGGAGAGAAAGGGGAAGCTGGAGACAAGATGGACTCTTCAAGGCGTTCCCTAGTCACTGGCTTCATCCAACTACATCCCGTAGTCTTTACCACCTCCCAATAGCCCATTTGGTTATGAAACCATCAGCAGATTAACTCATGAGGGCCAGGGCCTTCCTGACTCAGTTGCTCCCCAAGAATCCCACTCTGAACATTGAACGTGGGACCAAACCTTGAACATGTGACTCTTGGGGGAAAGATAATGTATATTCAAACCTTGTCTGTAAGCACTAACATAAAAAGCAGTAACGTTCTAGATTCCTTTTTCTGTCTCCATCCAGAGCACATTGAAGCTCGAGACAATGACAAACACTTGTCAGTCTGAGGGAGACCTTGGAGATCCAAGACACCAGCTGCAGCACCCTCAGAGCAGGTACTAGGTGCTCCAGAGTGGGTACCAGCCGCTGGCCAAAATGGGACACCTCTCCAGTTCACTTCCCAGGTAAACTGTCACTGAGCAGGGAACCATTTAATGTGTTATTGAAATATCACTGGTACCCAGGTTACTTTAGGGTGGAAAGGAGGTGGCAGTTATGTTGAGCAGAATAAGATCACTTAAACTATTCCTCCTTCTTGCTTGAGAACATTTACTGATAAGAAACCATGAAAAATTTTGTTTTAATGTAATTCTTAGACATCTGTAGACTTTTGCTAGTTATTAAAATGAAAGAAATTTGCATGCTATCTAGATGGGTGTATTATTTTTATATAAAGGATTAAATTGGCTGAATATTTGATAGTGTAGGTTATAGAGATGATCAATACTTTGATTTTATAATCATCAATGATGAAATGGCACTTTGCATGGTATAAGATAGTAGAAGTATGTTCACAGCCATTTGAGAAACTGTTAGAAACATAGTTCTACACAAGGCAAAATTCATTAAATTCATTTTTTCTTACACAGTTTGTATTGCTGAGCCAAAATATATCTGATTTACAAAACAATGTTTTCTGGTAGGCATTATTAGTATAATATTTAAAGGCCTTAGTTACCTTTCCACTTTTCTCCTATATTTTATTTAAATTAGAAACAATCTTATTTCATTAAAAGACTTTCAATGAAACTCAAATCAGTCACTCAAATATCAATTTTTAAAATCAAATATTCTAACACAAAACAATATAAAGATGTGCTAATTTGAACCTACCTACTAAGGAAAATATTGCAAGGTTTTGTTTTATGACATTAAGCTTCTATAAGAAACAGGAAATTTGGTGTGTACAGTAAAATCTCTGCAGTCAGAGCATCCAGTCTCACTGTCAAGCTGAGGGGTTGCAAGTAGCATTTGTCAGCATTATTGTCACAGAGGCCAGAGTGGCACATCATAATATATGTTCAGAATCAAGGCTGCAGGGGAGTCCTGCCAAATCAGAAACACCTTGAACTCATTAAACACTTGATTTTGAGTGACGTTTCGGTCTTCAGGCAGTCAGAAAACTTACTGTTGCCAAGATTTTCATGTTCCCCTAGACCACTTTCAGTAATGTGACCCCACAGGGGTCATGTCCTGTAGAAAGTAGGGAACAGAGAGGCAGAACATTGGCCATGGTGGTGGGGGTGAAACAAAGTTCAGAACGGGCTAAGGCATGTAGTGACATACCCTGTACATTCACCCAAGGCTGGAAGGAAGTTTATGTAGGAGGTGTCTGGAACATCAGGGTATGAAAGAGGCACAAAGTAAGGCCCTAGGATGGGTGAGGAATGAGCATTCTCCAGTGCTGACTGGGGGAGTGTTCTGTGCCACAGACATTATTCTGGATGCTCGTTTGCATCACACACGACATGTGCAAGTCGCTATGCTTCTGAAACAGTGACCTAAAGTGTGTGCCTAGTGTTGGGTGCCCCCCATTTTTAAAGCATATATTTTGTATTATAAAATACAAGAGTACTTCCAAGCCCCCAGGGGGTTCTGTCCCAAGGCACTCCAGTCCTTCAGATCCCGAAATAAGAAGATGCTAGCTGTCCTAATATGGAATGGTACTGGCTCTGTGTATATCCTCAACAAATCTTTCTGTGTACTTCATGTGGCTGGTTCATGCTACTTAATTCAGGGTCAACACTATTCAAAGCATTGTGATTCTGAATTATTTAAGAATAATGAAAGAAACTTGAAGTTGGTATGTGTTCAATAGAGATGTAATAATTTTTAGTATTTTTTAAAATCTGCATTTGGCTCACACCCTACATGAAATAAACACAGATTTGGAGGGGCAATTGCTATATTTGTTAATTTAAGAATCATTCCATTAGGACCAGATTTTGCATATAGAATTATCTCCAAGACAGAAGCAGTCATAACAAAACCTATTGTAGGCTTTTGAGATGGGCTGTGCTATTTTTGGTAACCCCTGTGGCTTTTGCAAGTGATTGGCTAAAGAAACAGCATGTCATGCCAACCTGGCCAATGAGACCTGCAGGGAAGAAAATTAGGGAGTTTGGGAAGTCTCAGTCTTTGATGAAAGGAGAAAAGGAGAATTACATGGACTCTCCACCCCAGTGGTATGCGAGGACCCAGAACAGAGAGACAGAACCCGAATCACTAGTTCATCTCTCGCTATGGTTTTAATAAACCTGTCAACTTCCTATGTTCCTGTCTCATGAGCATACAGAATCACATTGTTCAATTTGAACAGGATGTCTACCTGGTATTCTCAGCAGTCCATCAGGGGCACCTTGGTACCAAGTGTCCAGAGGCAGGGGACAGCAATGAGAAGTGCCACTTTATTACATAGAGGATCTCTCTTTATTCTTTACTCAAGTGTACCAAAGCCTGACTTCCCTACCTCAGTCTCATTCTTGTGAAATAGAAGCCCGAAAGTTCTTCACCATACATATGAAGTAGTTGTGATTTTACCACGGTTATTGGACTGACCAGATAGCAGTTGATTTTTCTTAATTAATTAATTAATTAATTAATTAATAATTCAAGCCCCAGTGTAAGCCCCAGTGGAGATGAATACTAGAATCCTTTATGGGGATCTGCCATTGTTGCCAGTGCCTTTCTGTCTTTCAACAATATCATGTTCCCACAGCCTTTTCCCAGACTAGAGAAAATGAACCATCTTCCTGCCTGAGCCTCCTCCATCCTGCAGTTACACTTCACACACACACACACACACACACACACACGCACGCACGCACGCACGCACGCACGCACACACACACACACACACACACGCAAGCACACACATGCAAGCACACACACACACATGCACACGCCAGACCTTTTGAACTCTCTCCCACACAGATCTGTCCCAGCTCTCCTGCAGCTCATCTCCCATGCTTCTGGTCGCCTCCTCCACAGGAGAATTGCCCACCAATGTCACCTAGTGTAAGGAGTGCTGTGACATAGTAAGACAATTTCCCATTATCCTCTGACTTTGCCTTTGTGATTCCATAAATGAAATAGGTAAACTCTTAGCACCATCTTTGAGAGTTACATCAAAAACAGAAGTCTCTTGATAACGTTTCCTTCCCTGGGAGTTTCAGGGTTACCCTGTGACGACCTTTCAAAACTTCCCATATAAACTGTGTCAGGAGGAATCTCAAAACATATCATAGGATCTGAATTGTGGATGACAAATGGCCCGGGTTTCCCATCATCCCAATGTTGTCAATTTGGCCTTCCTCCTCACTGACTCAGGACAGACAGTGGGACTCCAGCTTCAGGCCTGCATTAAGTATCATATCCAGTAAATGAATTTATTTCTTTTACTATTATCATTGAATCAAGGAGACATGGGGAGGGGGTCGGGGCGGCGGCTGGCTTGGAAGAACATTCCTGGTAGCTACAGATGCGGCTACTTCCTTCCTGTAGCCCTAATAAAAATCAAGAAGAAAGAAAAGAAAACCTAAGACAAAGACAGAAGAGGACTTCCTCTTAGTCTTGTCCCCCCTTCCAGGCTCTTTCTCAAACTGGCTGTGTGATGAAACCCAGCACCTGCTCAAGTGTGGGGCCGTGTGGGGCCAGTGAGTTCCCTGCTCACCCCTATCAGAGCCACGGTGTTCACACACCGTTCCGCACAGGTATCTCAGGTGCTGTGTGCCAAAGTTCCTGGATCAATTTATTCCTTCCCTGAAGCTTCCTTCCGCCTTCATGGCAATCACACCTCTCACCTTTCTCCTCTCGGAGCTTTGTTAACTTTCCTGGTTTGTTTCCCCCTGCTTAAATAATCCAAAACCTGCTGCTGTGTAGTACCTCGCAGAACAGATGCAGTTGGGTGCACCTGGGGACAGCTGCGGTCTGGACTCCCGGTCCCCATCAATTATCACCCCCCCTTACACTCACCCTCCCCTCCGTCACGTTACCACCTGTGCTTTGTGTGTTCCTGAGATTTCTTGGGGGAAAAAAATGCATCGAGTGGCATGCTGGAGTCTCTCTGCTTCCCACATGGAGTGCCGTCTCCCCTTCCAGCCCTCCCTTTCGAAGAGCTAATTGTGAATGCAGACACAAAGAAATGCCTCCAGAAAACACAGGCTTCAGCCCGACCAGACAAAGGTGTAGAGCTGCCAGATCTCAAAACACTATCCAGTCCTATTGTGGGCATGGCTTGGAATTCCTGAAGGCTCGCAATTGTTGTCTTCAAGGACAGAACATGGCCCAAGCAGGAGGCAACCTCTGTGAGTCTGAGGGCCACCCAGCAGTTCGAGGTTCCTCCAATAGAATACAATCATTAAAACACCTGTGCTAAATAACCTGCTCCAGTCTGAAGTGTTCCTGAGTCTCTCACACGGCTCATCTCCTAAGCAGTCTGGCTGCATTGATTTGCATTTCAGGAGGTCCTAGAAAGCTAGGGCAGAGCCAGGCTCCAAACTCTTGAAGCCCTGGCTCACCTGTGTTGCAAGCATGACATGCTTTGTTATTCTCGGCAGCTCTAGTGAGAACCCAGCCGGATTTCAAAGGGAGAGGAAAGCCACCAAAGCCAATCAGCCAAGGGAGGAAAAGGTGCTTGCTGCTGATCCCAGGGGAGCCGAGTCTTTGCTATTAACCTCAGCTGCCTTAATGAAATCCCATACAGACAGCAACCATACAGGAAATACAGTATTAAACAAATAAAGTCCCTCCTGCCTCTCAAGATGTCCTGAGTGCCCATGTCATATGCTTACTCTATTTTCAAGCAGCTGGTCACTTAAATCAAAAAATTACACAGATGGATGGAAAGTTCTCACGGGATTAGGAAATGCCTTTAAAATAACCATGGCCACATGGGCACTGTGGCCATTGGCAAGGCCAGCTCTTAAGCCTCCGTGCCGGCAAGCTCACAGACACTCTAGCAGCATGTCTGCTTTCTTCAAATGAAGTTTCTTCCTTGGCCAAGAATTTCTTCCTGGCAAAGCGGGGTTCCATTCAGCAATGTGCGATGGTGCTGGGGTGTGCGGAGGCCACACATGGATTGGAGGAAATTCTCCTTTTGTTTAATCTCTAATATTCAATATACCAATTCTGGTCTCCTTACAGTGACACTGACACTCGGGTGTTGCTATGAGGCTACTGATACTTTCCTCACACTTGAATTGTTTGTGCTCCTCTAGAACCATATCAAGGCAGACAGTTACAGCTCAAGTCTATATCAGCTACCCTTGACTTGTTGCTATGACAGTCACCTGGGGGTATCAAGGAGATGCCATCGTCATATTGAAAAGCTTCTAAGCAACCTGCGAAACGTCACAAAATACACCGTTTGCCAGTATGTGTGCCAGATGAAGTCTTTTGTATCAAATATCTCATTCTTCTCATCAAGCTGGTACAGAAGAGACTTCCCTGATCTCTCCATAAAGTTCAAGAACCAGAAAGAGACCCATACAATCTAATATGTGCTCTTTACGGCCAGGTGTGGTTATTTGGAGTTTTGATTTTGAATTTGGGTTGTTGTTTGCGTATTTGTTTGAGACAGTGTCTCGCCTTTTGGCCCAAGATGGCCAGAAATTCACTGTGTAATCCAGACTGGCCTTAAATTTGCTGCAGACCTCCTACCTCAGCCTTCCATATGCAGGGATTACAGGTGTGAGCCATGAGTCTGGCTCCAAAGCATGAACATGCAGACACATACATGCCACAGTGTGTGTGCAGATGTCAAAGGACAATTTAGTGACCTCAATTTCCCCCTCCCCATGTAGGTTCTAGGGATAAGGCTGAAGTGGTCAGGCCCACTTAGTAAGCACTTTTATTGGATGAACCATCTCTCCAGCCCCAAACATTATCTTACTAAAAGTTACACTGAGGTAAAATTAGAAGATACTTTGCAAATTTAAAATTATGCCTCTCATAGTACCTCTTTTCTTCCTTCAGGTTCCAACATGAGTAGAAAGTGATGGTGCAGGCTGGAATTCCCATCAACCTGTGGAAGTGGGTGCCACCCACAGCTCATGTTGTATGAGGGGCAACCCATTACTCACAAGGCTCCATCAGTTGGGTGGAATCCAATTATAATGGCACATCTCCAGTCTACAGATTGATTGGAGGAGGGAAGGTAGTTATATCAGGGTCAAAGTCTGGTAACATGTGCACGTGGATCCCCCCTTTCTCATGTGGACTTGCAGAAAGCTGCAGATGTTTAGTCCCTTTCACACCCAATACTGAGACAACCTCCTCGTTCTCCCCATCCCTGAGGTTCTCTGGACTTCTATGATGAAGAACCTGAACTGCTAGGATTTTAAGCTTGTACTTACAACATAGATGACTTTGACTGGGACTCCTGTTTTCTGCCTATTTCCATTCCCTATGCTGTTTGCCAGAGATGAAAGCACACCATTCTTGGGGACAAGGATGGGCTGACTAGTCTATTTCACTTTGTGAAGTTGTTCTGTTGCCAATTGACTAAGAAACAGTTACAGTTTGGCAAAAACAATGAAGACACACACATATCTATACACACATACACATGTATGCACATATACCCATGCAGGTATGGATACTTATACATATGCATACATATATAGACATACATACACACATGCATATACAAACAAGCAAAGGCTGTGCTAAATGCTGGCAGCAAATGAAAAGATGTTTTGGAAACTATGAGTTATAGTTTGAGTCTGACATGATCTATGTCAGTGAGGTTGTTGGAAGTGTATTCTCCAGCAGATGGCCCTGTTGGGGGAGGCTTAAGGAAGCACACACAGTCAACAGACCCTTCAAGATCATCATAGCCCACCATTTGTGTCATAATGCCAGCCTCCTGGTATGCCATGATGTGAACAACCTTGACACAGATTTCTCCTGCCAGAACCAGAATCTGAGCTGTGTCAGTTCCTTTCTTACAGTGATGGAGTGAAGCCCTTGGAAACCATGCATCAAAAGAAGCCTTCCTTCTTTTAAGTTGTTTCTGTGGGGTGTTTTTCCCCCAGTGACACAAGGTAACAAATAAAAGATGCAGCATGGTGGAAATGGCAATGGGTGGGAAAGGAAGGAGTCTTTTGAGGTCACGAGGATATAGGGCAGGAGAATATGGGCAAGCCCTAAGGAGTCCTGAAGATAGTTTTAAATAAGGAGGAAGTGATGCCAGCTACCACTGAGGTGGCAAAAGATGGAGGATTTGCTGAAGAAAGGCCTCATGCTGAGATGTGACAAGGAAGTCATTTCCACAGGGGCCAAAGTCTGGAATAGGAGATGGAAAGATGTCCTGCAGAGATGGAGAATGGATGGACACAGTGCATGAGAAAAGGGAAGAAAGTGAAGCTGTCTCCACTCCTCAGCTAGGGAACACAGGCATTCTGTAAACAGAGGCATTAGGAAGGCTGGTGAAATGTCTGTGTCAAGGCCAGAGGTAGCAGGACGCAAAGAATGGGTGCACCACTGGGTTAGAAAATTCTCCCACATACAGGTTCCCTCTAAAGTTGCAAGTCAGTGCTATCATGCCACGAATGGTTTGCAGTTTGAAATCTCTGCTACAGAGCCCCTGCCAGCACAAAAAAAAAAGTGTTTTTATAAAGGTTTTGAATATGTACAATACAGTCTTGAGTATATCAAAAACCACCACTACAAACAAGGGCACTTCAAAACATAGTTCAGTATTAGTTCAGTGTCTTAGTTTATTCAAAACACCTTAATAACCCTAGTTTCCACCTTTCCCTTTAAAGTGCTTGGGACTCCAAAGGGAGTGTGAGCTGTAGTTGCAGTTTGGGAGCTAATGGCATCTCCAGCAGTGTGGTCCCACAGAGTACTCTGCACAGATGACACTGGACATCACCTGTGCCACTCAGCTGTTCCCTATGTTATTCATTAGCCCTTGCGGCTAGAAAACACTTGAAATGTGCCTAGTATGACTAAGGAACTGAACTTTATTTAATTTTGGATAACTTGTACTCAAATAATCTGTGCAGCTAATGGCCACCCCAAAGGTGCAGATGGTTACTGTAGCTGTGAGAGTAGAAGAGAAGAAAAAGTTAGAGAGTAAATAAAAATCAGTTTATAAAGAAGGGGCCACACTAGGAGGCAAGAGCCCTTCCTTAGCTAAATTTTGATAGGCAAGCTAAAGCAAAGGCGTGCCACACCCACACACGCCCTTTCGTTAAGGGTGCTGAGTCCCAGGGAAAGACATTCAATACTGTGCCCCCTCCCTCCCCTACCATCTGTTTTCTCTTGCACAAGAACCCAGGAGGCTTTGTCCTCAACGAAAATCCTAAGGAGACAACAAAGCCAGCCTACAGCCATCAAACGTTTCAGAGAATATCTCTGAGAAGCAGAGAAGCAAAAGGCATCCCCACAGGAAGACAAGGAACTTTTCTGTGGAGAACTTTCCCCAACCATCTCCAGGCCCCATAAAAAGCCCTAAACCTAATCCCCATTGCAAAAATGGCAAATGCTTAACTGTGAAGAAAGTCGTCTTCACTCCCTTTTCCCAGGGCTGGACCTGACCAAAACTACCTTCTCTACCAATGTCTGTCTTCCAGTTTGGTAAAAGCCAACAGTAGTAGGACCTCAAGACCCAACAGGAGGAAGCAGAGTAGTCCAGGAGGTTGTGGGAAACAACAAAACCCCTCCCCACAAGCCTCGGAAGTCATTGTTGGAATGAGGTAGGGGTGCCCTGAAGGAAAGTGTGAAAGGAGGTGGGTAACAAAACATCAGTTAGAGTGAAGAGGTTTTAGGCAGGAAGAATGTGAAGGAAATTGAAGATGCTGATCATTTCCTAGTACTGGGACTGTTGGTGCTCAAGGGGTAAGGCAGGGCTTGTAGTGACCACTGTAGCAAAATGGGAAGAGAACCAGACCACCAAGGATTTAGGAGTGAACTACTGATGAAAATTAAGAGAATGACAATACAGGGTCTCTAACACCATGCACAGGACTCTGTCAGGAAGAAAGGAAATCAAAAGTCATGCTTGCGTTGTTCAGGTTACATGGGCACCCAGTCCCTGGCAAGAGCAGGCTTGGAAGAACCTGGAAATGGCTACATCTTGAGGAGGCATGCATTTGTAAGGTGTACCATCAAGTTAATGACAGCTTTTCAAGGGGGGAAAGGGCCAAGTACCACTTAGCATGCACATTCTAACTCCAGCAGCCAGACTTTCCAGACTGCAGGAGGAATGTTTCTCTTTCAAATGCATAGCTTTTTCCTATTGGAGGAGGAAGCTCTCATTATGTAAATAGATTCCAATCAATATCATCACAGACTTGAATTCTGGCTAGATGATCTTCTGTAAATGGAACTAGAGTAAAAGACATAGGAGACTTGCCAAGAAAGTAAGATGTGGAAGCTGAAGGCAGGAGACCATGAGAGGTGGAGTTGGGTTTCAAAAGCAGTAGACATGGGAACCTATAATCCTAGCCCCTGAGCTGTAAGGGAGGGGTGACTAGAAGTTCAGGGTCATTGTCAGAGACTAAATGAGTTCAAAGTCAGCCAGGACTACAGGAGACCCTGTCTCAAAAGAAAAGAAAAGAAAGGAGAGAAGAGAGGAGAGGGGAGGGGAGGGGGAGGGAGGGAGGGGGAGAGGGAGGGAAGGAGGGAGGGGAAAGGGATTCACTATACTTGACAAGGAAGACAAGGTCCATGAGTAAATCTACTTTCCCAAACTGTACAGCTGTTACTATGATTTGCCTGTGTCCCCCAAAGCAAAAGCTTGGGTGAAACCTAACTCACAAGTCTGACCTTTAAGAACTGAGTGGGTGAGGTAGGCTCTGCCCCTGTGCATCCACTGAAAGTCATGATCTGGGGGAGGGGTGAGATTCCTTACAGCAAGGGTGTGCCTTTGTCAAAGTAGATTTGGAGCCCTTTACCAGCCGTGTTCTTCCTCTGCCTTTGCAACCTCACCACGGAATGGCCTGCCAAGGGGGCCATCATCACCGGATGCACCTTCCATGCTTAACTTCCAGGCTCTAACTTCCAGCTATTAAGATTAGCTCCTGCCCTGTTCATCATTCAGTTTCAGGTATTCTGTCACAGGACCCTAATGCTGACTCGGGTAGTTTAGGTGAAACTGGCATCCGTTTGGACCTCTGCCTCCAAAGGTTTCCTCCATCATTAGAAAAGGCCCAGACTCCTCCTTTACTTCGGGCGGGTAGGTGTTTCCAGTTCTCGGCTTCAAAGTCTTTGCCTTCTCCTTGGTCTGGGCCATAAGTGGGTGTACAGAAGCTGTTTGCAGCATCAGGGTTCAGAGGCACTTGAGAAATGCTGACTTTTTAAAAATCTTTCCTACAGTCTTTGACAATTTCATATTGCATTTGCAGTGTGTCTTGCTCAAATCCATACCCGATGCTCCTCCCAACCCCCAGCTCTTCCCTCCCAACGTCAGCTCTTGCTTTGAACCCACAGAATGCAATGTGAACCAGCAGAAGTGCTGGCTGCCCCCCAGTGTGGTCTTGTCAGTCCCAACAGCTGCAGTGACTGCAAGGGTACAGCAACCGCGTCCTGTACAAACAACAGCATTTCACACTCCTCCCCACCCAACACATGCTTCCTTCCACAATGCTCTCTGAGCCTTGGTTAGCGGTTGACACTGATGTCCTATTTAGGGCTGAGCATTCAACAGTAACTTAGCCTCAACACCGTGACCAGTTATGAGTCTGCATTAGTTACTGTCCACTGCAGAACAAATCTACTCTGGCCAGTATCCAGGGCAGCTCTAAGGCAGTTGGGGAAGACATTTAACAGCACAGGCATTCTCAGTACCATACCTGTATCAGCCATGTCTTCAGGCAGGTGTTTGCCTGACCCTCCCACAGAAGGTGGTTATCTATTTCCTGTTTACCAATCCCTCAGGAAGGGAGTTTGACATTCTGCCTTGTTTGTTTGCAGCAGGATTTTATCCAGATGTTGCTTACACTGAATAGAGACCTATATTTTCATGGCAAAATGCATCAACCTTGACTCCGGAGCCTTTGTTCAAATGTGTACTGTGTTTCAATAAACATGTCTAGTCGCTGACTTGCTCCCTGAAAATGTTTGCATCTTTCCTTTCTCCCATTTGTCTGACTCATTTCAAAAACAATTATCATTGTTCTTTGGCCTTTTTTACACTGTCTCAAGGGTGTTTGTTTGTTTGTTTGTAAATTAGGGAAATGTAGTGAAATATGTTAAGCCTGAGATTTTAAATGTTGACTATAAACCTCTCCAAACTGATAATTCCTATGACAAAAAGAGGTTCTCATTGAAGGGTCACCAAGCCACCATTTATTCTATATGACAAAACACCACACTTTTGAAAAGGGTCAGACTCAATGCTACTATGACTACTAAATTTCTGACTTTTACATGTGTAAAATTTCAAGGATATTGGTTGCTCACTTAGACACTGGTTACTTCTCACTGAGGCTGTCCCGACCACACAGGGACACACAGCTACCAATATGTGCTGCAAAATGTCATGGAATCATCTAGAATCTTATTTCTTTTCATTGCTGTTATACTTCCAAACACATATACATAGTACACAGCACTGGGTATAAATACAAATAAAACATAAAGAGAAAACATAAGAAATCTCATAAATATACAGTATTCTGCCTTATCAATATTCATTTATGCATATCTCTGCACTCGCGCATTAATAAAAGCACATATATTGGATTTGAATGTGTGAGGGATGAGGTGGAAGCTGTAATCAGGACAGTCGGGCTCTCCTCTTCATGGGAACGGATTGCATTATCTCTCTCAGCCTATTATGTTTTCTGAAATTTCCAAATGTATGTTCTGGCCTCTTCAACTTTAGTCTTTTGCATTTAAGTAATGAGAAAGTTAAGTGCAATAAATGGATCACTCAAGGGCATTACAAAGAATGTTTAGATCTATTTAGAGCCTTTAACTTCAGAGCAAAGGCCTGGTTTAGTGTGACCTTAACGGATTCAAATTGTTTAGTTTCACTAAGGAGGCAGCATCTACTTCAGTGAATTAATGTGGAATGAGCATCTACAAGCAACTCCATTCCAGGGGGACCGCAAGACCCAGCTTCTGAACCCCTTCACACATAGGTTTTTAAAAGTATTGTAGTTTCATGTCAATTGGTGAAAATTTGTAAAATGTGTGGTTTTCCAGCTGTGTGTATGTGTCTGTTTGTCTATCTGTATGTGTGTATATGTGTGTCTGTATGTCTATGTATGTCTGTGTCTGTGAGTGTGTGTTAGGAATTAATAGTGCATGTCTAGTTTGCTTCATTTGTTTCCAAAAATCAAAGTTCTGTGCCGGTTAGGTGAGAGTTTCAGATGTTTTCCTCAACACCCTCTTGTGGTCCTGATGTTCTTCAGGGAATGAGAGAGTGCAAGGCCTTGTATTGTTTCCTTGCTTGGAGTCTGTTAATACCGAGCCAAAACCAACCCTGAGATAAACTTACTGTTTTCACAAATTTTGTGTCTTCCTTCCCTGTGGCTTTTGCTGTTGCTTCAGTAACTATGAGTGATGCCCCAACATTCTTACAAAGGTCCGATTAGTCTACAGAGTTGGAATGAGTAATTAGCAAACTAATTCATTAGAGCTCCCCTCCAATTATTGAACCAATCATCTGTATAAGCAAGCTGTCCTCAGTTTATAAACGACACATGTGCCTCTAAGTGAATAATTGTGAACTTCTTTTTTCCTCCATTTTTTTCCTTTCTAGAAGGATTTGAAAGAGGCATTTGAGTAGCATGTGACATATATTCATTTTTAAGATTTCTTTTCATTATGTTTATTTGTGTGCATGTCAGTGGGGGTGGAGTATGTGAACCTAAGTTGGCTCAGTCACTGTTCTATTGCTGTTAAGAGACACCAGGACCAAGGCGTTCTTAAGCACTGAATTGGGAGTTTGCTTACAGTTTCAGAGACATAGTACATTATCGGCATGGTGGGGAGCATAGTGGCATGAAGGCAGGCTCTGGAGCAATAGCTGAGAGCTACATCCTGATCTGCAAGCAGAGACAAAGAGTCTAGACTCCAAGTCCACCCCCAGTGATGGCACACCTCCTAATCCTCCTAATCCCTTCGAATAGTGCCATGGTGACCAAGACCATTCTTATTCAAACCACTGGATAAGCCTGAGATCTTCTTGCTAATGGTGGTACAAGTAGTTGACCTGCCCAGCATGGGTGCCAGGAACCAAACTCAAACTCTCCAGAAGAGGGGCACACATGCTTGACCACTGAGCCATCCCAGCTGAATGCAGGTCACTGGGGCCACAGACTTGTAGGAAAGCGTTAGAAACAGCCACAAGTGAGCACCGATCAGTGATTGTTCCCAGTGCTTCAGAGTTGTGTCTTCACCATCAAAATGATCCCACAGAGGAAGCCCTGCTTCCCACACTGTGTGAATGAGGTGATGAGGTAACAGAGAGCTGCCTCAGGTTCACGCAACCAGAAAAAAACAGGTGCAGCTTTGAACCCAGGCTGTCCAGCAGTAGAGACCTGCTTGCCTTAGTTACATCAGTACTCTGACAGAGACTTAGTATTTCCAGCACATTTTTGGACATTCCAGAGGCACCTTGTAGCATCCTCCAGCTGAGGACGGATGTGAACCAAGCTTTCAGAGCCTTGAAACTCTTCTTTGCATGCTTGAAACCCAAACTACATCAGCACCCTTAAATCTGAGAGAAAAGGACTGCAAACTAGCTTTATGAGGCTTAAGTAATGGAACAATTTGTCATTACAATTTTCTATGCTTTTTTGGTATTAGTGAAAAAAATAATCTCTTATGGTAGGAAATTTATAAATGCTAAAACACCCATTCCAAATGGCTACGCCATGTTAATTATCACTCCTGGTGGTAATGCCACAGTAATTCAGACTTTAACATTTGCATACATTATAAATAGTCATTGTTAATAATAGGTAATTCAATAAAAAGTCAATCATATGTCAAAAACTATTCTAAGTTTGTAGGCAAATTTCTTTCTTACTGTATATCATAAACGCCATGTCATTTATTGTATTTATTTCCAGTTTAATGCCCACACTTTCATTACATATAATATTTAATTTACTTACAACTTACACATTTGGTTTTTATACCATTATAGAAAATACTGAAATGAGCATCATTTGTGTTTCTGATTTTCTATGACAACTAGACACATTTCTGGACATGCAGTCTTTGGCTGACCCACTGCAGATTCAGTTAATTGTCAATTGAACCCCAGAACCTACAAGGAATTGATGCTACATTTCTGAAACATTTAACTAAGTGGACATTCTTTGGGGAAGTAAAGTCATAGGACATGATCAAAATAAATTGTCAGAGGTTTTCCAAAATAAAAATGCATTATTGTGCACTTCTAAGAAAAGCCTTAAGTCATATGTCAAAAGTATGTATGACTTGGCTTTCATTCAAGACAATCAAGACCAAGTCCACATGAAAAAAAAAATCTATAAGCAAACAGAGTCCTTTAAATAAGGGAAATTAGCTTTGTCCTGTTGGCTGACATATATCTATCTTGTTCCCTTAGGGGAAAAATATACACTACTCATCTGGAAACCCAGCACTGAATCCTTAGTGAATATTCTAGGGTGCTCAACAAAATGAAATACAGACTTTGTCTGGTCACCGGTCTCCCCCCCCCCCATGTTGATCCATGGTAGGCTCCCTCTCTGACCCACTTTCTTTGAACCTCTTTGCTTGCCTATAGCACCCTTCTTACATTCGAAGATGCGCTTAGTCTCACTAGCTAACCTAACCTCTGTAGTTGCTTTTCTATATCCAACTTAATGGCTAGGTCATAAGCCCTCAGAGGGCCTCTCTCATGTCTTCATCCCGGAAAGGACCTCTGGTACCTAGGCTTACTTTCTGATCTATATGGAGCCTGTTGTGTGTTCTCTGGGGAAATCCAGTAAGGCAAGAAGAGAGCCCACCAGTGCCTCTTCAGAGCCCTGAGGGGCTTGAAATCCCTTTACTTCATAATGACCTCTAATAAAGGTATAGCCACTTAAGCCAGCAAGTCATTTTCCTGTGCAGTAGAAGCATAAACTGCTAAACAGCCCTCACTTTTGTTATTACCTCAGTTGGGGCATGATCTCAACTAGAGTGCACAGAATGGTTAGTAGAGAGAGCCTAGCATTGGCTCTGGACTCTGTGTGTATTCCTAACCTCTCTTGAAAAGCAGGTTTCTCCAAAGACCCCTTCTCAATTTTAGTTGGGGTTTGAGGTGCTCCTTCCATTAATTCCTTACTAGAAATACCACCTTGGCAGCCCTTCCTCACTATGGTAAGTGTTTGCTAAAATCTTTTTTGGAGAGTTCTTGGGCTCGGTATAAAGCCACTATTTTTCAAACTAGCTTATGTCCTTTTGTATCCCCTAATCATTCCCTCTCCAGTTTCCAGAATTACTTGAAGAAAAGTATTCATTTTTCAAACCTTCCTTTGTAGAGTAACAGTTTGGCCCTTATGTTTCAACCAAGAGTAGAGTTGTAAAATGAGGCTAAACAACACTTCAGTAAACCAGTTCAGGGTCAACCTTCAGACCATCTTGAAAAAGGAACACGGATGCACTGAGTGGATTTGGCAGGTAATAAGAAGGTTGGAGGCAATTGGATTTCATCTCTAGAGAAATCTTAAACACTCAGGAATGTAAGCTAAAGAAAACAGACTGTTGACCCAAGAGGCCCCTCGAGTCTCTCATGCCTCAAGTGTAGAAATGCTCAAAACAACCACAGAGAGAGAACGGGGTAGCTTCAAAACAGACAGTAGCAATGTCTCCTAATCTAATTTTCCATCAGAAACCTACAACAAAGAAAATGCAGAAACCATCCTTCAGAATCTGGGGACCGGGAAGTAGCTAATGGAAGCGTGTATTTATCATATTGATTGGTCCATCGATTTTCCCCCTTCTTAAGCGCCCATTTCTTGGTTCTGTGCCAGACAAGCTTTAAAGAGCTTAAACAAAACTTACACCAAACCTTGCCAACAGCCACCAGGGAACCTGCAACCAATCTTCTCTCTTGTCACAGGATAACTATCCAGGTGATTCCTTAACAGAAGAAAATGCAGAATTTGCACCCATATGCTTTCTGATTAAGAACTCTAATGGGAAGCAGGCTAAGGGAAACCCTATGACATGATCCCAGATACCTGGCCTAGTGGATTCAAGGAAGGAGACATTTCTCAGGTACTTCCAGTTTGTAGGAGTTTATCATCTCATAGCCTGGAATGTAACTCCATCATGCTATCCTTCCCCCCACCAATTATAGAAGTTCTAGGATGGTCAAGTCATTGACTCATTGGTTAGCAGACTATTGTGCTTAATATTACCAAGGGCACTTTTTTAATGCAGTCTATTGGTCTCCCTTCAGAGATCCTACTTCAATGGGGGGGGGAACATGGAATTGGAGATGACAGACCAATTCTTGATAAAGAGTGGCTTTGAGCCAAACCTGTAAGAACATGGCAAACACAACTGTATCTGGTGATTGTAACAGAGCAGCTGGAGAAGAATGTAGTGAAATTTTCACTTTGCTTCTGTGGCACTGACCAGGCCCATTGGGGGTGGGGCCAGGGGCGGAACTAACCTGGGGAACTAGGTCTGAGGAGTAGCCCAGAGTGCTCTCTTGCTGGGGGCAGGGGGGGGGTAGATGGGGGAAGAGCGGAGAGGAGAGCATCCGGTGGAACCTGCTGGTGTTCTTGTGTCTAGGTTGTGAGTTATTTCTCCCTGAATAAACATCTATTTGGCCTATTTGTTTATCCTGATCCTTATTTAACCACGATAGAGGAACCTGAGAAATATTTGGAAGATGGTGACAACTACCTCTTTATTCCTTGTTCTTTCACACACAGCCATAGTCTCTCACTTGAAGGTCAGGAACAGATCAAGAATCAGCATTGGCCAGACTCCTTAAAGGGCAAACACCAAGCTCCAGCCTAAGTCCATTCACCTGAATCAGCATGTTGTTATCTGAAGCAGGGCATCACGTAGTAGCTCAGGCTGGCCTTGAACTCACTGTGTAGAACAGACTGGCCTCAGATATGCAGTAGTCCTACTGCCATTGCCTTCCCAACACTAGAATGACAAGTGTGAGCCACCATGCTCTACTCAGTGTAACGTTTGAAAGTGGGCCCTGCAGCAGTCCTAGTTCCAGGGCCTTGTGCTAATGCTGAGAACTGGAAACTGATAACAGCTCTGCCTGATGTGGTCTTGAGCAGACAGAAGCGTATGAAGCATTACAGCCCATATAGCAAGGGAAGGGTGTTATGAGTAAGGATTTGCTGCTGCTGATCACTTTCTCTTTTTTACTTTTTATAACATGTTTTATTCATTTATTTTTTACATTCCAAACCCAGTTCTCCCTCCCTCCTCACCTCTCACTCCCCCCACCCTCCCACCTCCCATCTGCTCCATGGAGAGGGTAAGGCCTCCCCTAGGAAGTCTACTAAGTTTGTTCCATCATCAGTTGAGGCAGGACCAAGGCCCCTCTCCACTCCCACACCCCTGTGTCTAGGCTGAGCAGGAATTTCTCCATATAAAATGGGCTCCACTAAGTCAATCTGTGCATTAGTGTTAGATCTTGGACCCACAGCCAGTGACTTCATATATTGTCCCAGTCACACCACTGTCACCTATATTAAGGGAGGCTACTTGGTCTTATGCAGGTTTCCCATTTGTCAGACCTGAGGCAGTGATCTCTCACCAGCTCGGGTCAGCTGTTTCTGTGGATTTCCCCATCATGGTCTTGACTCCTTTGTTCATATTATCACTCCTCCCTCACTTCAATTGTACTCCAGGAGCTTGGTCCATTGGTTAGTTGTGGATTTCTGCATTTGTTTCCATCTGTTTCTGTAAGAGGGTTCTAGCTTCTCTGGTGTTGTGGATTGTAGGTTGGGTATCTTTTGCTTTATGTCTGGTATCTACTTATGAGTGAGTACGTACTATATTTGTCTTTCTGGGTCTGGGTTACCTCACTCAGGATGTTCTTCTCTAGTTCTGTCTATTTGCTTGCAAAATTTAGGATGCCATTGTTTCTTACCACCGAGTAGTACTCCATTGTGTAGATATACCATTTTCTTTATCCATTCTTCAGTTGAGGGGCAAATAGGTTGTTTCCAATATGTGGCTGCTATGAATACTGTTGCTATGAACATAGTTAAGCAAATGTCCTTTCTTGTCTATTTATTTTTGTACACGCAGGTGACAACACACTTGTTGAGGTCAGAAGACAATCTGTAAAGTGATTCTCTACTTCTGCCAAGTGGGGCCTGTAGACTAAACTCAGACCATCCAACTTGGCAGCAAGTACCTTTGCTCACTTAGCCATCTCACTAACCCATGACTTTCACCATTTAGTATCATCTTGTGAGGGCTAAGGTTATGTTTTAAGTTTAAAGTGTTGTGCATAAGAGACCTATAAAACAAAAATGATTCTATCCTGTAAACATCATTCAATGATAGCTAACTCCCTGGAATGTTGGGGCTACTATTCATCAAAGATAACAAGCCATGTGTTTTCATGTCTTTGAACAAGGTTGGTTGCCCCAACTGCACAGGATTTGCTTCATCACACATAGGCAAGAGGTAAATAGGCAGGAAGTACCTCAGGATGTATGCTTGCCCTTGATTGGAAGATGGCAGGAAATGTGTAACCTTGTAAGTTTTGCCTTTATAAGAACCTAACTAACATAATTCACAGCCATTCTCTGGGAATCCTGGGATGGACCTGGCCAGTGTCTATTGTGCAGGCCAATATTTAACAAAGCTTGCTTTAAATTTGGCTCAAACATCAACACTTTCCTTCTGTTGCCAATCCTCTCATCCTGAACAACTATGTGCCACAACAAACCTTGCCTAGTAGCAATGAACAAAGGGTCGCAGATGGCTCATTCTTAAACGGAAAATAAAATGGACAGGATTCGATCTTAGTACAGGGTCAGTTCAAGGTATAATTGTCAAGTAGATTAAATGTTTCCTCCTTTCTTTATCTTGCCTTTCCAAGCTCTAAGAGGCCACCCGCGTCTGTGTGTTCACCAGCCCCCATTTGCCAAAAGGGTTATTCACCAAAATCTCATTAGAGATTTGCACCTAGGTTGTAGTGTATGTTCCAATGTCAGTCCCTTCCTCTGGAAGAAAAGCTAACCTCACAAGTACAGATACACATCCTATAGACAGAACACAAACTTCTTTACCTTTCCTTGAGGTAACTGGCACAGGTGTTATTACAGGGCAAGAGTTTAGTAAGTTCCCTATTTGGGCAATAAACCAAGTTGAGCTGAGTATGCCTGGGAATCCTGACCTTCATGACAGACATATTCATATCTATACACACAAAATCTTCACATATTTGCCACCCCGTGACCTACCTGCCTGTATCAGGAGATTTACTGTTTTTAAATATTAAAAGGGGTGGTAAAGTTCATTTCTATTTCAGTGGTAGGCAAACCCCATGGTAGTTCTATGTGCCCAAACAGGATTCTACTTCTGAAAAGATTTCTTGCCTGGGGTTGAAGGTGGAAGTCTGGCGTGTGTGCATATGCCTGTGTGTGTACCTCTGCATGCCTTCAAAGGGGGGGGGGGTAGAACGTTTTAAACAAGTCAAATCTTAGGAGCTCTTATGGATGTAATTGGTTCACTCAAGGCAGCTAGCCTCTTGCAACTGAAGGTGCTGCTTGACAAAGACTATCATGGGAAATGGCCGCTTCATGAGAGTCTCCCTTTGACTTCAGTGTGTTCAAGGGGGAAGCTCACAGCCCAGGAGTCATGGCTCTTCATGTTTTAAGATGGCAAGCAAGTACCTTGATCCAACAGGACAAGGAATTGTGCTGCTGCCTGCAACTTTTCTACCCTCTGGGAATTCACTGCAGAAAAGACGTCACTCTTCACTGCACCACCTAGTGGCCAGTATGAGGAACAACAGTCAGAGGCAAAAGCCATTTCAGACTCAGGGAACACAAATTTTCACAGCACTCTTTGGAAAGGTATGATATTAATTGGATGAAAATCTCGAGAAAACGTACCTGTTGTACGTGCACACCTACTGGAAGTGCGCATCTATAATCCCAGTACTCAGGAGGCAAAGGGTAAAGAAGCAAATGCCGTTAGTGTGGGCTATGTAGCAAGATCGTGGCTCAAAAAGAAAAGAATACAGCAATTGGACCATGCTTCTGACACTTTCTTCTACAACCGTACCTATCAGGAGATGGTATTATTGTGGTGCTTAAGTGACAAGGCTTTGGGGAGCGACCGATGTGAGTCAAATCCTGATGCCTATAGTCCCTGGAGTCCTAACCTTAGACATGTTATTATTATCTTGCTCTCTGAAAATGGAAAAATGACCGATCATTTCACAATGCACCAAGGGACGGGGGTTTGCAGTTGAAGGCAGCTTAACCCAACCAGGAAGTCAAAATTCCATGCTCATTTCCTTCATCTTCATCTCTCTTTATTTTAATATTGATTTTATAGATGCATATGAAAGCTTCGCTCAGACTACAAACCTTGGCATCTGCAAAACACACAGACAAGTTGTTGAGAAAGGGGTGAGTTCTAGAAAATTATCATCTCAACTCAGACCAACTATGAGTGATTACTAAGCCATAGCTTGGTAAGAAAAGGTGTGCTGCCTGATGACTAATGTCAACTTGACACAGCTAGAGTAGTCAGAGAGGAGCGAGCCTCATTAAGAAATTGCCTCCATAAGACTGGATGGTAGGCAAGCTTGTGGGACATTTTCTTAATAAAGTGATTGATGGCAGAGAGCCCAGCCTATTGTGGGTGGTGCTTTACTTAGCTGATGGTTGTGGATTCTATAAGAAAGCAGACTGAGCAATCCATGAGGAACATTCCAGTAAGCATCACTCCTCCATGGCCTCTGCATCAATCGCTGCCACCAAATTCCTGACCTGAGTTCCTATTTCCACTTTCTTCAGTGATGAACATTGATGTGGAATTATAATTCAAATAAATCCATTCCTTCTCAAGTTACTTTTGGTCATGGTGTTTCATCATCACCTGACTAAAAGATAAAAGATAAATAAAATTCAAGGCAAAACATATTGGGAAAGTTGGGAAGATAGATTTAGTCAATATAAGAGATAAGGTAATTGGGAATGGCTATTACTTAATTCATCTATTTGGAATACAGTTCATAGTACAGAAATAAGAGCCAGAGAATCAAAAGAATACTCAAGTGTTGGTTGGGCCATCTATATTTTAAGTTATTATCATGAGGCATACATTCTTATACATTCTTTGGCTCTCTTTATTGGTTTCATTCTCATATAACTTAGGTGCCCAACATATTCTGCTGTCCATGTTTAATTTTGAAAAGTGCTCATTGAAGTGTGACATTAGGTGCAATACTACAAGAACTACTATTCACACAATACTTCTCAATTTAAAAGTCCTGTTAATGTGGATTGTTCAGTTTGATATCTACAGAAAAAGTAAATTCCATGCATCATTAGCAGAATTTACACTTGACAGATGAGGCTCCAAGAAACAAGGTGCCTTGCTCAGATACTCAGTGTGAAGCATGACCATGACAAGATGAGACAGTGTGCTTAGGGGTGGATATGTGATGCCAAGAAAACTTAGGCAACATCCATCCCTGAAAGTCTTCCACAGACAACTACGTGGTCTGCTACATCAAGTGTTCCTTACGGAGGATCAGAAGCCCCCATGTGAATTCCGCTAGCCCTGTAATTGAGATCCTTTCTTTTCTCTAAATGAATAGTGATGGTAATAATTAAGCTTCGGGCTTCTGTACTTCCCTTTCATCATGGTTCTTCAACCAGACAGGAAGGAACCACCCCCTTTGTATGGCTGGGTTCTCCTTTCAAGTTAGCCCCTATCCATCTACATTTGTTTTCTGATAAAGAACTATCTTAGGGAAGCCTCGTGGATTGGAATCCCCATATGCAGAGTCAAGTCGATGCAGAGTGGGGTGTTGTAGGTATATAAAACTTTCTGAATAAATAAAGTCGCTGCTCTTACACATGATAATGAAGTTAAGCCAAGTCTCTAGTCAGCAACATCTGCAAGTGTAGCTGAGAGTCTGGAGGCAGAGCACACGCAGAACAATCCACTCTGTGCCGCCTCCTCCCAACCCTCCACCTGCAATAGACTGTGTTCACATCTCCCAGAGGAAATATGCTATTACTGATAATATGATCACTGAAACACTGGGAGTGGTTAGATTCCGAGATCTGGCAGTGGGTTAATAAAAGGCCTAATGAAGAACAAAAAATCCTGCCAGTCGCTGTAAAAAAAATATTGCTCTCGGGAAATTATAAATCAGACACCATGGTGTGAAGATATACATATATACATATACATACATGTGTGTGTGTGTTTGTGTGTGGAGGGAGAGCAAGAGGTATATTCATTCTGCATTGGCTCTATGATAAATTCAAGAGTGGACAGACTGGTGACGAAATGCATATGTCACCACATGCCCTTGAATTCCAGCCCACCTCAGCATGGTGCAGTTCGGTGCCCCCAAGAGTGTTGAGCCACAGCCATACTTACCCAGCCTGGTCAGATGCATACACTGTTCCTGGAAACAGAAGCAGGATTCCTGAACCACAAATTAGTCACAATTCCCATAGCCTCACTTGCTTTTCCCTTTTTATTTTTATCTTATTTTTATTTGTTTGTTCATCCAATTCCACAGCAGTGATCTCAATAGACTCTTAAGTGCTGCTGTGGATAGAGCCCTGTGTTTGGGGTTTTCTTAATATGACCACATTGAGCCTATCTGCAAAGCACCCAGTGGAAATCAGTCTCAACAATTCCACCTGATGGACATAGGAAATGTGATGAAAGAACGGGCCCAAGGTCCTGACAAATCACAGCAGCACTTTATCTCTTAGCTAAGCTGCCATTGGTTAGGAAAGGAACTGGTCCCTCCTGCCAAAGAGACACTCACAGCTTCACCCTGATCATGAAGCCCATCTGTGCTCAGTGAAGGACTGGGGCTCATCTGCTTAGGTTTCCTCCTGTACTGAGTCACTGATTTGCCAAGGAGCTAGGTCTTTACTCCATCTCCCTCTAATCAATTTCCCTAGGGATCACACGACTTGTTCGAACTTCTCCCTTCGTGTTTGATGTAGGTCATCAATCACTCTGTCCGTACCTGAATTAAAAGTGACTCCACTAGCCCAGGAGAAAAGGTGATGCCCCAGAGGGATCTATGCCAGGAACCCACCATCTGATAAAATCGAATTCCTGAACCCCTTACTGAAGCAGCTGTCCCCAATGTACTCTTCAATGCAGTAAAATCGAACTGACATGTTTCTAAAACTCAGGTTAGATTTTGAAGGTTTAAGGCTAGACTTGCTTATCCGGGGACACATCAACACTAGGGAGGTTCGGCTTCCCAAGCACCAGACACAGCAGCCACCTCAGCACACTCAGTGTCCTCAAGGTACAGTCCAGAAAGCCCTGCCCCTACACCTGCTCCCCAAATACGAGGTTTCCCTTTCATTTCAATATGGAAGTATTATGTCCAAAGCTTTCTCCTCAGGACCACTTTCCTCATCTTTAAGAGGGAACAGTTTTCTAGCAGATTCCACCAACTCGCTATCATGTAGAATCATGTATCTCCAGCATTTTCTTTTTCAGGTTGTCACTTATTTTTGTTTTGGTTTCAGACAGGGTTTCACTGTGTAGTCCTGACTGCCTCGTCAAACTCACTGAGACCCTCTGAGTCCAAAGTGCTGGGATTAAAGGTTGTGTCTCCACACCAACCTTTTTCAAGATTTGTACTCCTCCTCTCTTGGGCAAGCCAAAGACCGCTTTCTATGTACACTGGATCATGCTATTATGCTTAATGTGTTGTGCATACCATCAGATATAGTTTTGCGTTGCTACCCAATGTTGTGTAGCATGAAGTCATTGACAGAATCTAACTAGTCATTTTTGTTTAAGACTCAATTTATAATTGATACCATATAAATAATCCAATCAAGTTGGAATATCTGATGTTTGCTTACTCAGTAAGTTATTTGTAGATGGCTCTTAGCCACATATAAAAATTGAAAGTTTCTGAAATAGCAGTTGTTAATCCTTAAGAATAAAATGAAGGGAGAAACAAGCAGATCTCTATGAGTACAAGGTCAGCTTGGTCTACATAATTAGTTCCAGGACAGCCAGAGCTATGAAGACAGACCTGTCTCAAAATTAGATAGATAGATAGATAGATAGATAGATAGATAGATAGATAGATAGATAGGAATAAATGAAAGGATTTGTTTAGGGGTCAATTCTCCACCCAAAGGAGATTCCAACACTGGAGCTATGAACCATCTTTTAAAAATCAACATGTTGGGATCAGTAGGCTACTGATGAATGACCCTATCTATAGACCAAAGTATTGGCTTACTACAGCACAGCAGAGGACCTGTGCTGGCTGACTCAGCTACACTCAAGCGCATGAAGGGTGGGAAATAATACACATATCGTTGCATTATGGGACTGAAGATTTAAGAAAATAAAGATGGATGATGCAATAGAAAAACAACGAGCAATTGAGCAAAAACTTTAGTATAGTGATAGGGAATGAGAGCCAGTATAGATGGAGAGATTAAAAAGAAGGGACATATGTGTCCTTCCTGTTAATAATAAGAGGAAAAAAGTAGGGACTGGAGAGATAGCTCGGTGATAAAGAGCACTTCCTGCTCTTGCAAAAGACCTAGCTGTTGTTCCCAACACCAACATCAGGCTACTCTTACCTGTCTATAATTCAAGTTCAAGGGAATCTAATGCCTTCTTCCAGACTCTTTTGGTACCCACATAATATGGTGTACATACATACTTATATTCAGGGACACACACACATATATTATATATATATATATATATGTATATATATTGCATAAATATATAAACATATATATTTGTATTTAAAGGAAAGAAAAATGGATATCCTCACAGATAGATTTGGATCATTAAATGTGAGCATGAAGAAAATGACATAGTTCTTATGACTTAGACATTCCTAATGACACTAGGTATTAACTTGAAACTAAGGAGAAAGTAGCAATGTAAGAAAGTTAAAATGGCACGTAATAGGACAATTGAGCTGTGCTGAGAAACTATCTGAGTTGGTTTATGTTCTAAACTGAGCGTCCTTCTTCATGTGCAGATGTGGAAAAAAGCCAGGAAAGCCATGCCACTGTTAGAAATTTGTAAAGCAGAGCGAGGAAGAACATGAGCGATGAAAAACTGAAAAATGGATTGCAAAGCCTAAGCTGAGATGCCAAGCGGAGGGAGGAGAATGGGGCTCAGGAGTGAGCTCTAGAGACGTGGCCTGCAGAGTGTCTGTGTGGGGAACAGCCTAACACTGAGACACAGCCGGGGGAGGACATGCATTTGGATGTGGGGTGAGTGGAGAGGGAAATGTCACTGTAGGGAAAAGTGAACACACGCTGACAGGCCAAGTTCTTAGGAAGATGTCAAGGCCAACCATGACGAAAGACCTGACGTGGCTGGAGAGATCTGAGAGAAGCGGATGACCTATCTGGAAGGACGCAGGGAAAGAGGAAGAAAGGGAATGCTGGTCTGAGAACAGCTCGGCAGAGCAAGACAATTGCATCTTCCCTCAGCCCACCCAAAGGCAGAGGAAACTGCACCTCGTTAGGGAGGGATGCTGGGAAGTGAGGTCCTCAGAGGAAACAGATTTCAGCCACAGCAGTGAAATGGCATCAGTTGGGAATGTTGTTAGGCTCTAGGGTGTTTACCTTCAAAGATGGATGTCAGAATTCAGTGTTAGGAAAGCAGAAGGCTGAGCTGCATGGTCCAGGATGAGAGGCCAAAGATGAGGAGAGACTGGGATGAGCTGAATTAGAAGGAGCATTGCTAGGAACTGCTTTTTCTCTAAAGACAGTCAAAGTGAGTAAGTTTTGCTGGGTATCCACGGTCTACAAAGACTGCATCACAAAAATCAGTAAGGCAAGTTGCCTTATTTGACTGTCTTAAAGAAGAAATTGGGACTTCAAAATGCTACATCAAGGCGAGAGAGACGGCTGAGCAGTTCTAGAGGACCAGAGTTCAGTTCTCAGAACCCACCTTGAGGGAACGACAACTATCTATATCTGCACCTCCTGGGGATCAGGCATCTCTCGTTTTCACAGGCATTTGCATTCATGTGTGCGCCCATGCACACATGCACACGCGCGCACGCACACACACAAACACACACAAATAATGGAAAAAGTCTGTTTAAAGAAAAACTACATCATCTGCCCCTAAATAAACAGCTAGCTTACCCCAGTTTTATTCTACTTAGCATTTAGTCACAGACATCTTCCTGAATGAGTTGATGGCAATCGGATTTTTTGTCAATCAAGTGCTAGTCATAATTTGCCAGAAGAATTAAACATGTAACCCCGCTGCGAATCCTCAGCAATGCAAGAGTGGATTCCCCAGCTACCAAGCTCCTTCACAGTTCTGGCCCATTCCACTTTTCCTGACTCATGAGCTCTTGTTATTGAAAGGGGTGTTTACATGTGACTATGGGTATTTCAGATCATGAGTTGTCCCTCTGCTTAAACAAAGGTGGAGATACAGAGACAGTCAGTGACAAGAGCCAGACCTTCCAGGAGGCACTGTGACACTGCTTGCTAGAGAACACTGCCATGCCTTCTTCATTAGCATGGGCATATTTCAGATGAGGATATGCTGTAAGGAGAAAACAATGCATACGGGTTCGTTAGTCTTGCTCTTTTAAAGATAAATGCTGTACGTGGGATAAATGCTGTGAGCGAGAAATTATAAGCAGGTTCCCATATGCTAGATATCTATTTCCACAGCTCCTATCATCATGGTTTCTGGGCACTTTGACAGAGGGATGAGGCTAATTCAGGCAATGCATTACACACAGTGAAGTAGGTGAAAATTCTTTCTCTTTAACTCTTTACCACAAAGAGCAAGAATCAAAGTAAGGAGAATCAAAGATTTTTCTAGAATAGAAACTGAAGAGAAAGTGGGAAGGTGTTAATATTTTGGTCCCAATAATATGATGAATGCATTACCCTTTGATCAAAGTATACTTGAATCTATCCTAAATAAATAGCCGTCAATGTACAAGACATATGCTAATCACCACAACATTTTATAGGAACACTGCAAATGCAAACCAGAAAGAAAAGTGTCCAAATGTGAGAGATAGCTTAAATAATTTATAGTGTTATTTCTGTGACTATGATGCATTGTTAAAATTATATTTGTCAAAATTGTGGAATTATTTGGGGAAATCCTTATGATTTCATAGTAGTCTACAAACAGCATGCTAGCTGTTGAAAGAAAAGCAGAGAAAAATATGGTTGAATGCTGAGACAAGGCGTCATTTTTTGTATTATTCATTTAACTTTTATGTATTTTTCAAATTTCCCTCATGGAAAATGTCTTATTTTTAAGTTCAGTGATAGCTTCATGATCTGGATTTCTTGAAAGCCTGAAATAATCACACTTAAAAAACTACTCAACAGAGGTGTGTAATAAATATGTCACCACTGGCCAACCATGAAGTATTTTTACTATCTCTCATAGTTAACTCCATTTGTCAACTTGACACACCTGGGAAGAAGGGATGGAGGAATGACTTCCATCAGCTTGGCTTGTGGCCATGTCTGTGGGGCATTTTGTTAACTGATGTAGGAAGACCCAGCCCACTATGGGTGGTGCCATCCTTGGGCAGGTAGGCCTGGACTGTATAAGGAATTTAGCTGAGCACGCCAGGGAGGAAATAACCCCTCTGTGCTTTCTGCCTTGAGTGCCTTCCTGCCTTGGCTTCCTTCAATGACGGACTCTGATCTATAATCCAATAAACCCTCTCCTCTCCCCAAGGTGTTTTTAGTCAGTGTTTTATCACAGCAACAGACAGCAAGCTAGAACATTATCTTTAAGTCAAAGCTTCTGGATTATACCTACTTTAAGATATATTACAGTACAGAGAGTTGGATGAATTCTGACAAGCATTACTTGTCCAAAGTCAAGACATAGTCCATGTCCACTCCCTGTGACCCTCCAAGCCAGCTCCTTCCACACCCCTAAAACAAACAACTTAGACCCATTTTTGTTTGTTTGTTTGTTTGTTTTAATACTATAGATTATTAGTTTTTCCAGTTCTGGAATTATATCTAAGTGCAATTGTAGTTTACACTCTTTGGGATCTAGCCCCTTCCATTTAGCATAATGTTTTGGGTCAATCTATGTTGTTGCCTGTGTCCATAATTTGTTCCTTTTCCATTTCTGTGTGCTTGTATATGTACCCTATGTGTGTGCTCACATGTTTTTAGGCATACAATTAAATATTTAAATGTTGATCAGTTGTTTTCACCTGAAGGCATTATGAACAAAGATATTGTGTTTAATCTTTCAGTAGACTTATGTTTTCATATTTCTTGGAGTGAATCCTACTATAAGAATTCCTGTGTTCCATGGTAAGTATATGTTTAAATTTGAAAAAAAAAAAACCTTTTATATATATTTTCCAAAGTTATTTTGACCATAAGACAACTGAGAGAGAAAAAAAAAATCTTTCAACCTTAGAATAGATAAAAGAAAAAGATTATAAAGAAACAAACCATAAATGCATTTTTAAAGAGAGGTCATCTTAGGAGTTAAATGTTATATTGTAGACACAGTAGCAAAGAAATGAGAAAGCAAGAAACATACTGAGAGACAATATTTATATACATGTGGGTGTGAAAAGGACTCACATCTGGATGTGTAAATAAGATACACACTCAATAAGAATTAAAACACACAATAAAAACATAGGCAAAAGGTTTGAACAGACATTTCATCAAAGAAGATGAACAGATGGTAAAAAAGCACATGAGTAAATGCTCAGCATCATTAGTCTCCAGAGATACAAATGAAAGCCTGATGAGGTCCTACCACACCTCTGCTTGAGTGTTCAATGTCACCAAGATGGCTAGTGCTAGTGATTGTGCAGAGCAATGGGAGCTCTCAGACACTGTATTTTCAATTGAATGTCATTAGTTATTATTTTGTGTGTATGTATGATATGGGTTTGGTGTGTGTGTGCCGCAGCATAAGTATGGAGGCCAGAAGACAGTATGATCTTACTAGGGAAGTCAGGCTTGTCACCATAGTTCTGGGATTTCACTAGGGCAGTCAGGTGTGTCACCAAGGGTTCTGGGATCTCACTAGGGCAGTCAGGCTTGTCACCATGGGTTCTGGGATCTCACTAGGGCAGTTAGGCTTGTCACCATGGTTCTGTGATCTCACTAGGGAAGTCAGGCTTGTGCAGTAAATGAGTCTACCCATTGAGCCAGCCCACAGACCCAGGCTTGAGAGTTTTCAATAGGTCAGTTCTCTCACACTGGTATCTTAAAGAAGAAGAGAGTTTTTGAGTCAAGGCCTGAGATTCAGTCACTACTAACTTTTTCTGATTCTCTAACTCATTACATTCTGAGACTTTGCTTAACCTTTGTGGCTAGATTATTAAAGGTAGATAGCCTCCCTAGCTAAAGATCTGGTGTTTCCAGAGCTGGAAGGAAATAAGTATTATTCCTTGAATTTTATTTTAGGGTATTTAAGTTTCCCCATTTTAATTCTTACAAATAATTTTAGTGTATAAATCCTTCCTGGTATATAAATCTTGTAATGCCTTATACCAAAAGAATGAAATACAAAATCAGTTAGCCAATTTAGATGTGATCTTTTAAGTTGTATATCAGTCCTGAAAGTTGCATTTTCCTCTGGCTCACAACAAGCTTTGTGGCTCACTCAGAGTATCAACTGTACTCAATTGGGGAGTGTGAACTGCGAACTTGGAAAATTCAAACATGGTCTGCTGTGCTGGGGAATCTTAGTTTCTCGTAAACATCAGCCCAGCCACAAAACTGGCCTACAATGTATTCTGCCTGCAAAACATGCCAGGGTAATGGTGGCACAAAGCTTGTGGGAATAGCCAACCAATGTCTGATTTGACTTAAGGTCCACTCCATAAGGTGGAACTCATATCCAACACTGCTTGGGTAACCAAGAACCAGAGACTAGATAGCCCAGAGACCCAGGGTAAAATCAAATGCTATTGGCAAAAGAAAACAATAAAATGACTCCAATGACATTTTGTTATACTCATAGATCAGTGCCTTGTTCAGCCATCAACAGAGAGGCTTTCTCCTGCAGCAGATGGAAACAAACACAGAGACCCACAGCAGGACATTACCCACAGAGAGACATTGGAACGCACAGTTCTGAATGGGATGTCTCCATCTAATTCCTCCCCTCAGAAATCAGGGAACCCCGCAGAAGAGGAGGCAGAACGAGTTTAAGAGCTAGAGGGGACGGAGGAGGACGCCAGGAGAACCAGGTCCTCTGTGAAGCCCGTGTGAACTCACAGAGCCCGAGGCTGCATGCACAGACAGGGACTGTATAAGCTGCACCGGGTCCGCCATGTATTGTAGCTTTCAGCCTGGTCTTTTTTATGCGACTCTTGAGTGTGTGAACAAGTGCATCTCTAATTCGTGTGCCTTCTCTTCGGGGCTCTTCTCCTTCTGCTGGTTTGCCTTGTCCCACTGTGATGTGATAGGTTTTGTTTTACCTTGTTGTTTTATTTCATTCTGTTTCGTTGTTAGCTCTTAAGAAGCCTATTCTTTTCTAATGAGAGACCGGAAGGGAGTGGATCTGGATGGGAGGGGGTTGGGAGGAATTAGGAGGAGTAAAAGGAGGGCAAACTGTTATCAATATGTATTGTATGAGAAAGAATCTATTACTAATAAAAGGTGGGAAAGTGGGGAAGGGATTACCTTATCCAGCGATTACTTAGGGAAAAAAGAGAGAAACTTTTCTATTGTTACATCTTTTAGCGGTGTTTTCTTTCCCTTTCTCCAATTTTAGTGTAGCATAATTGACAAATAGAAATTATGTACATTCACGGTATACAATGTCATGACTTGCTAAACATGCATTAGAAATGATTACCATAATCATCTATCACCGCACATGATTCGCATCCCCTCTCATGATATTTCGATTTTTATTTGAACACAGTCATGTATTGTTATTCATAATAAAGTTTATAAATACGCGGGGAGAAAAAAAAAGATCTTTATATTCTGACATCCTTGCAGGATGGCTCAGTGAAGGACAGCAGAGGACCATGCCCAAACTTTGCTCACTGTGCCTCCCGATGAGCCATGCTCGCTCTCATCTTGTTGTTGCGACTTTTCCAGACCCAGGTATCTTAGATGAGCCACAAGGAGAACAATCTGATTCACCTTGCTCATATATCAGAGTATGCACGTCCTACAGAATTTGGGTAGTTTGGGGAGAAATGGAGCATTGCAATCCATTGTCTTCCTTTCTCGGAACCCAATTTGCTGGAGCTGCAGCCACGCCCAGCACCTCACACTTGGCAGCAAAACATTCTCATTGCGTTGTGTTAGCGGTCCCAGTAACCTCTGGTGCTCTCCATTTCCCAGGTGTCACACAGAGTTTACAGTTTTCAGATTTGCAGTGGCATCTGTCCTCTACCTGCTCTGCCCCCTTCCAGGACCAGTATAGTTGGGCTTTGCTTCACTGCTCACAGATTCTAAATTTCTTTAAAATGTAGCCATGGAATGACTGGCAGAAGTGTTCATGGTACAGCCTGTGCCTTCTTAGAGAAGTATGTTTAACTAATTAAGAAAAAAACAGCATTCCACAGGGGGAAAAGAAATGGGAGGTGAGGCTGTGCGAGATCAAACTTCCTGATGAACTCCTTAAGCCATTATGAGTGACTCTAAACCACAAACAATGCAAAAGTCCTTGGGACATTTTATTTAACTGGCACTCCAGTGCATATTAACTCTGGAGTGACAAAAATATCGACCACTGACTGTTTATAAATGGAAGAAGAAGACCCAGGCTTAGAAAGAGAAGCAGGCTTTGTGTTCACTGAACTTCACAGCCATGATATGTACAGAGAGAGATGTGTGCCTAGTGCAGCTGTCTGTAGTTGCCCCTGCCATCCAGTCAGGTGTGATTATGCCCATTTACAGAGCCTCCTAAGCCAGAAGGAGTGAGTCATGAAAGGTTCCAATCCTGGTCATGTGATAAATATGCTAACGTGCTTTAAAAACACAGGTGCAGCACCTGACTCTTTCTGGTCTACTCATCTACAGAAGTCAGATCAGGAACTTGGAGGCAGGCACCATAGCAAAGACCAGGAAGGAGTGAGGCTTACTGGCTTGCTCCTATGGCTTTCTCGGCCTTCTAGGAGAGGAATCTAGACACTAGTATTCTGGGGGGGGGGGGGAACAAACCTGATAATTTGATCTAAGACACCATACATTAAAACTAATTTTGGTAGCTGTTTCTACATCAGGCTGCTCTGATGACAAGGAAAGTACAAGAAGATTCAAGATGCCAAAGCATTTTCCAGTCTATCAAAGAGTCCAAGAGGAGCTGTTTTTACCACGTAAGTCTTCTGAGGGGAGGGGCTTGCTGCTGCTGCTGTTTATTGGTTGTTTGGTTGATTAGCTTGTTTGTTTATATTTTATTGGCTCCCTATTCAGTCATGGGAGATAGATTAATTTCTTTAATAATTAGAAAATAAGAAATGAATGATTGCATAAAAGTATTTTTTGGATAGCTTGATTTTCATTGTGGGAAATTATTTTTGCCCTTTGGAAAAAACTAAAAAGAGGACTCCTAGTAGATCCCTTGGCCAACAACCGTTCTCTGTCACCCCCACTCTGTGTTAGTGAAGGGCCCTTCCCTCCCCCAGTGTGAGTCTGAGGTCACTGAACTAACATCTGGTTCTGAGATCAGCATCTGGCCCAGATCAGAGTGATGCAAATACCACACACTGGACAAGAACAACTGGTTCCCTCCACGATGAGCCTTGTCAGGGCAACAGAGACCTTAAAGTTCAGTCCTGAGACCTTCTGAGAATGGCAAGAAAAAGCCCAAGGCCCCAGGACCACATGAGTGGAAAGCCTTCTCACAAGGGGACAACTCAGGGGCACATGAAGGGACCAGTCATTCTCGTCAATGGTCAGTGACAACACCCTGCAAATTTAGTTTGTCAAGTCTTCCCTTCCTCCTTCCCTCCTTCTTTCCTCCCTTCCTTCCTCCCTCCCTTCCTTCCTCCTTCCCTCCTCCTTTCCTTCCTCCCTCCCTCCCTTCCTTCTTTTCTTTCTTTCTTCCTTTCTTCCTTCCTTCCTCCCTTCCTTCCTCTTTTCCTTCCTTTCTTCATCCCTTCCATTTTTCCCTCTTTGCTTCTTTTTATGGAATCTAATTTGAATAGGGATCCTAGTGCCAAAATCCACACCCGCTCTTTAAAATGCAGATGTTTAAGCTAGTGGGAATGCCTAACACATGGAATCATCTAGGGATGCCTCACTGATCTTTCTAGAGAGACTTACTTTAAGGGTTACTCTTCATTGTCACTTTGATTGATGTTAAGTTAATCTTCTATCACTGTGGTAGAGCACCATGACAAAGGCAGCTTATATAAAGGAAAGTTTACTTGGCTTATGGTTCCAGAGGGATAAATTTTCATCATGGCAGGGAGCCAGGGCTGCAGACAGGCATGGTGGCTGGAGCAGGAATCTGAGAGAACTAGAAGTGAGTGAGGGTATGAAACCCTCAAACCTACCCCACTCTTTCAGCAAGGCTGTACTTTGGAAACCTCCCCACAAAGCATTGCCATCAGGAGAATTATTCAAATAATACCTGAGCCTATGAGGGACATTTCTTATTCAAAGCACCCCAGCTGGATTTAGAATGGTCATGGAAACACACTTCCATTGATGACATTCCTCAAATATGTAATTGAGGAAGTAAGGTCCGCCCTGAACGTAGGCAGCACTGTCCCAAAGACCAGGCTCCTCCTGGACAGGTTAGAACTCAGAAAGCCAGCTGAGCACCAATGTTCATCCCCCGCTTCCTGACTTCAGATGCAATGTAACCAGTGGCCTGCCTCAAGCTCCTATGGCCAAGAATTTCTCATCCTGATCAACTATCTTCTCAAACTGTAAGCCAAAATAAACTGCTTCCTTACGTTGAGTTGGGCAACTATTTTGTTTCAGTGTGGAGAAAAGTAATAGATACATTTGCTTTGCTTGTTTGTTTTGGTCTAATCAAACTTAATTGTAAGTTCCTAGAACCAGAACTTGAGGAAATTTCTAGCCAATCACACCATGCTTCAGTAAATACTTAATAAACCCAGCTACACCCACCACTCTACTGGGCGCCATGAGAACGCACATAGTGAAAGCACTGGCCTCTGCTTTCAATAAGCTTACCACCTAATCAGAAAGACAAGACAAAGAATTAAAAATGCTTTGGTGGGTGAGTGCAAAAGCTGCAGTGGAAAGGTTAGTTAGCATTCCTAGTGCTTTATTGGAGCCAAACATCATAAAATTCTGTTTCCCAAGACTCCTAAGAAATAAATGGCTCAACTGCTGCCTTCAGAGAGCACGTAGTCACAGACATAAAACACAGATGCTGGGGATGGTGTGAGTGTGTTGCAAAGCAGCATGCAATAGTATAATAATGCAAATGACTCTGTATTAAAGTCTTAAGAGGTAGCATGGAAATTTCTAATTTGCTCTGAAACTTCAAAATCTCCTACACCTTCCAAAGGCCAAGCACTTATCACAGAGGTTTATGTCTTCATGTAAACATTGGATGTGGGGCTTATAGGACTTCTCCCAAACCAGAAGAGATAATACAGCATCTCATTTGACATATACCATCCCCTAAAAAGAAAGAACTAAAACCTTCTGTCTTACAGGTTTCCATCGCTTTTCCTTCACTCTTCTCGATACACAGAGCACCCAGTAATATATCATAGGAAATGCAAGATCCAAAGGCCTCCAGTGCGTCCTTCCTAGCTTTGCCTTCTAGTGGAAGTCTTTCTAAGTTTTCGTTTGATGCCTGGATAAGACAGATGAGGCAGAAAGTAAAGTACATTATTTGGCTACTTACCACTCTTATTTTAAATAAAAATATGATATACAATTGAGTGATGCAATGATGCTAAAATATTAGCCAGCAGGATCCCAAGCCACAGACCATGAATGGCTCTTATCATGACTTAGGCTCCACCCTCTGCTCAGTCTGATAGGCTGTTCTAATCAAATTGTTTCAGGGAAAGGCTTCAGTAGACAGTAAAAAACAAAGGTCCAAAGCAGGAATCAAAGCTCTGGGAAGGCTATGGACTCTCAGCTGAGCCAGACAAGGCAGAGACCTATGAAAAAGTGACTGCTGGATCTATACAGGCAGAACTTGGACAGCATCAGAATTTCCCACTCAGGTGTGACAGAGGGGATGAAAAAGTCTGACTGGTTAAGAGTGGTCCAGAGGTCACAGGAGACCCTCCAGACCAGAGGCAACTGTGCCTCCTAGAATGAGACCATTCTCTGATGTGTCTCAAGTGGGCTACAGCCTAAGTCCAAGTGAGACAACAAATGTCACGGCCACTGTGAACAAACGTCACTAAGGGTCAGATGACAGAACAGATGTGTTCAAGTATGCTTGTGTGAGAAGTGACTCCCAAGACCAGTTCCCACTTACCCCCACTTCTGCCCACGCAGAGTCACCCGGAATGCCAGACCTTCACATTAAATAATTTATAAAGGCAGATGGAATATCTGCTAAGCTCTATAAAAAAAAACCTGACACATTTAAGTAATCAAAACCTATTATCTGGCTGAATAATAATGTTCAAGTGACTGTTTTTAATGCAAAATTTTCTCTTTCATATTGATGATCATGAATTTCTATGAGTGATCTCTTTCTAAAGTGAAGCTGATCAAAATTTTGCAAAACTGACAAAAATGATCAGCAACCATCATTTAGATTAATAAGGGCTGGAAGAGCTACTCCCTGAAGTCTTACAAACAGACACAGGCCTGAAACATTTGGGAGGCAGCAGGGACTGAAGGCATGGCTTCCAACAATGCCCTGTGACAGTGCCATTTTCCCATCCCCAGAGTGACAAGTGGGTGGCTGAGGAATGGAGGGAGGAAACCTCTGAGCTTTTATGCCGGGAGTAAATTAAAAAGTATTTATAATGTCACTCACTCGGTGCCTCTGAGCACAGGAGCCTTTTATATTGCACCATAGCATGTTACTGTAAAATGGTCATGCATTTCTAGACTCCTTGTCCTCAGTCTTCTACAAGATCTGTGTGAGGGTAGACTGTCATCCCTGGTGGGCACCTCTCATTTCCACTAAGCCTTTCCTCTGGAGCTAACACGCGTGTCACATTCTGCATCTTTGCACTTTCTTCCTCGCCTTACAACATTTGGTCATTCTGTAATTAGTCACTGACCACCTGTTACTTGGAGGAGAGTGCTAGGCCCTGGACAAACTGCTGTCAACAACAGTCACCATGAAGTCTACATTCCAGTTCAGAAAAGTCAGGAAAATGGTCGGCTTTTTGTTGCTGTTGTTTGTTATTGTTGTTTTGCTTTGTCTTAAGCAATAAATGGAAGAACTGCTCTAATGATATTATAATCCCCAAATTTAAAAAATCTAAAAATTAAAGAAGGACATGAATTAAATAACTTCACATTGTGATGGATGCTAGGAAAAAATAAATAAGATACTAAAAGACTCTATAATCAGATAGTATGAAAGGGCTACTTTTATTTAGAGTCATCTTATGATGAGCGTTGAAGGGTAGGAATGAGTCATGCTTGCCATAAACTAGGAGAAGAGAGAAATGTGAAGACATAGTTACAGAGAGAACTGTCTTATTTCACAGCAAGGAAATTGGTGACTTAAATAAGTGAGCCAGAGGAACAGTGGTCCAGGGCCTGCGAAGGCAAGGAGGATCCTGGCAGCCATGCCCACATCCCCCCAAGTCTCCTCAGCTGACCATCCTTCCTCGTCCCCTTCCTGTGTTTTCCTACACTAACCACCCCATAACCATTGGTGGTCTTTGTATTCAGATCTCACCTCATTATTTCCCCTTCTAAACTTTTTTCAAGGTATTGTTATTTGTAAATCATTAGCAGAAAAGCCCAAGGTCATTATACCATGTTCGTCATGCATTAGCTATAACCCTTGACCACGCTGGTGATCACAGAACCATAGGCATGTGAACACAGATGAGTTGTCTGCATAGCATTTCTGTGTAAAGCAAGGCCGTTGAGAAGGGTAACGGAGTCAACCTCTGGTGACAACATCTGGACTCGACATGTAACAGTTGCACACAACACATGGCAGCGTAGCTAGAACAAGATCAAACTTGACAACACCAATCATGAAAAAAAAATGAAGTTTTCAAGCGTGTAGCTGTATCTGTATGATTTCTATCCCGTGGCAGCATGTGCATTGTCCCTTGTCAGCTGCTTACTGATGAATTCTATTGCTATAACAAAACACCATGACCAAAAGCAACTTGGAGAGGAAAGGGTTGACTTCGTCTTACAGCTTAGTCCCTCATCCAAAGGAGTCAGGGCAGGAACCCGGAGGCAGGAGCTGAAGCAGAGGCCACGCAGGAGTTCTGCTTGCTGGCTTGCTCTCCATGGCCTGCTCACGCCTCCATACCTTTAGTGCCACCATACCACTGCGTGCAGAAACTTGGCCAGCTTCCTTTTTGAGTCCACATAGAAACTATTTTAATATCACCTTCGCTGCCCTCTTCATTTTAGATTCTGTTCCCTTGCCACCTGGGCTATTGTGATCCTCTCTGTTTGTATCCTTGCTGGAAGTTTTCTCCCGCAGAGACAAAGCAATACAATTGCTATCAGGCTCATTCTCTAGAGAAACAGAACGACTCTCTCTCTCTCTCTCTCTCTCTCTCTCTCTCTCTCTCTCTCTCTCTCCCTTTTCCCTCCCTCCCTCTCTCTCTCCCTCCCTCCTTTCCAGGTAGGTAGTAGGTAAGCATATGTGTGTGTGTGTGTGTGTGTGTGTGTGTGTGTGTGTGTGTGTGTGTTTTACAGAACAGGGGCAGGGCAGTCCAACCATGTCAGTGTGCATGCAGGAAAGTATATGAAACTCATGTGAACCTTGTAACTACAAGGCCGTGAAGCTTGGATGTCTTCAAATCTGGAGCTGAAGGCCTTGAAGATTTCTGGAGAATCACTGGTCTGCAGTCCACGTTTGCAGGCTGTCAATGAAAGGCAACGGCATCAGCAACGGCAATGGTGACAGACAGACTCAGCAACAAGAAGCAAAGGCAGACAGTGCTGCTTTAGCTGCACACTGAGCACTGGTCAGAAGGTTGCTTTTCACTTGCGGGCAGGGTGAAGCCTATCGCCCATCCTTCCTAGAAATGCCCTTGCAGGTAGGCCCTGGGGACTGCCTCTTAGTTGATTCCAGATCCATCAAGTTAACTAAGTCACCATTCTCTAGCATGTCATTTATTGATCCAATGTTTCCCATTTTCACAGTTATTTATAATGCTTCATGATCCACCATACTGACACCTCATATTTTGTTTCCTCTCTCTCTCTCTCTCTCTCTCTCTCTCTCTCATGCTCACTCTTCCCGAGCCGCAATGGCCTCCCACTCTTCCAGGAACACAGCGAGCAGACCCTCATCTGTGGCTTTCTCAGTGCTATCCTGTCTAAAGAGACTTCCCCTGCAGATGGAGAGGGCTCACTCTCTAACTCTTTCAGAGAATTCATGCAACAGTACCTCTGTGACAGCTCTTAATCAAGTAGACACCAAAGCCTCGTCCCTTCTCTATGTGTGCTTCTCTTTATTACATGTATTGTTTCTCTTATCATAGTTCTGCATTAAGAAGGCTCCTAACATTGTCTTTCTTGTTAAAATATATGCTGGAACATGACTATTTCCTGTCAGCCATTAACACCAGTATGTACAATGTAATAATAGCCCCTCAGTAAATACATACTCTTTCAATGAATGAGCGAATCTCTATGCCATACTTAAACTTTTTTTCTGCCTGAAAAAAGTCTATATTTTGCTTATTTTTCTTGAATTTTCTCAGCATGGACATCATGCTCTTTATATGTGTAGTTTGGGCAAATCATTCCTCTTTTCTATCCTGTAACCCTAAAGGCATCATCATCTAGCAACTCCAAGTCCACCACGTGTACTAGATGTCAGAGTCTATTCAGCACGTGTGATAAGCAGGTGTTAAACATATAGGGTTCTGTGAATACAGCACCCAGGATGCTGGAGATGAAATATCTTATTCTTGGATGGACTCCCAACACTGAACATCACTTGGCACACCATGATTAATGAGGCTCTCTATCTGGACTTTATATCTTATATTTTATGTGTAAAAAATAGTCTTTCTTCACATTATATGTCTTTCATCATGATAAAGGGTATGAAATTTGGAGAAATTAACTCAGATTTCCTATGCAGGGCCTCTCCCTAGCCCAAAAATCAAAAGCATTCAAGCATTCTCTCCAGGGGAGGAACAAAAGAGCTCAGAGATACCGAAGAAGCAGAATGAATTTCTAGTTTGTTTACCTTAAAATTAACTTGCCTGGGGCTGGGGAGATGGCCCCATGGTTAAAGAACTAGTACTCATGTGCAAAGGTTAGATTTCAGAGTCCCCAAACCCACATGAAATGTCACTAGCATCATGCTTAGCCTGCAATTCCAGTCTGAGGGTACTGACAGGTGATCCACAAAGCAAGCTACAAAACTAGCCACATCAGTGATGTCAGTCATCAGTGCTAAGGCGGAAGAGCAATCAGGGATAATTCCTGACATCAACTTTGAGCCTCTATGTTGTGCACACACACACACACACACATCACATATACACATGGAATTGAAAAAAGATATAAATATATTCAATAAATGTTCAACTGACATTTTAGGGGACCTTGGGTTAGTTTATTAACCCATACAGCTACCACTACAATGACGATATGTAAAAGTCTATCACCCAAAAAGTTGTTTGACCTCCTTTCCAGCTAGTCCCATCAGGCCTCTAGCCCCCCAGTAACCACTAGTTGAAATTAGATGTGTCTTTTCTAGTTTTTCATAAATAGAACCATCCAATATACATTCTTTGCATAGTCTGATGTTCTTTAGATTCATCTATACTGTTGACTGACTCAGTATTTCACTCCTTCTTATTGCCAAGTACACATATATATCATATTATATCATATTGCATCATATCGTGTGGTATATGGATACAGCACGGTTTGTTTTATCCATTCATCTCCTGATGTGTATTTGAGTTATTTCAGTCTGTAATGGTGAAGAAGGGAGTGTTGAGGAAATGTGCAGTGGGTAGAGTGCTCGTTGTGCGAATATGAGGGTGTGAAAGGGAATGTGACAGTGTACATCTGTGATCCCAGGGGCAGAAGCAGAGAGAGAAACAGAGACAGAAGTGTCCCCAAAAGCTCAAGGGTATACTGTGGTGGACAAGAGACACTGCTTCAAACAAGGTGGAGGGGGGGGTAACCAACACGCACACACAGAGGGAGAGAGACAGGGACAGAGAGAGAGGGAGAGAGGTATCTAAAAATAAGTAAACTAAGGAGGCTGGGGAGATACCCAGGCGGTAAAATTCATGACTTGCAAGCATGAGAACCTGAGTTAGATTCCCAAAACAAAAAAGGTACATACTTACACTCCCAGTGTATCCCCAGGGTTAGGGATGCAAGGATGAGTGGATCCTGTGGTTCCTGGCACTCACTGGCCAGCCGTCCTGATTCACTTGAAAAGCTCAAAACCTAAAGTATATGGTGACTGAGGAATGACACCGAAGGCTGTCCTTTGACCTCCACATGCACACACAGACATGGACACTCAGGCATGCACACACACACACACACACACACACACACACACAGAGAGAGAGAGAGAGAGAGAGAGAGAGAGAGAGAGAGAGAGAGAGAGAGAATATGCTGTCTATATGTGAGTCTTTAGTGGATAACTGTTTTGGTTTTTCTAAGATGAATACTTAGAGGTAGAAATAGTAAGACATAGGATAATGTATGTTTTGCTTAAATAACAACCAAACTATTTTCCAATGTAAATGAACCATCGTGTCTCAGGAAAATCTGAAACTTCTCATAACTTCATATCCTTGCCAGTACTTGATATTGTCATACATTTGATTTGTTTCTGAGAGATTTCATGGTACAATCATGTTTTGGTAACCAAGACAGAGTTTGGGGGCAGATGTAAGCCCCCAGAGACCAGCACACTGGTCAACAAGGCATTCTCATAGGTAATCTCCCAGAAGCAGATCATCCAGCCTGAGGCAAGGTAGCCATTAGGATGTGAGAAGCATGGAGAGCAGAAGAACAGCCAGAGACTGGAGCTGGACACAGATGCAGCACCACCAACACATAAGAAACGCAAGGAGTGGATTTACGGCTCAGAGACAGAACGCACCACTGAGAACCCACAGCTCCGGTAAACCAAGCTCATTTTATACATGATCCTAGAGCAGCGTTGGGGGAGCAGGCATTTTCCTTTAATTTACAGGGCTTAAATCCTAAATCCATAAAGTTAATATCACAAGTTAACAATCCACTGAGGAATAACAGATTAAGCTGTTGTCCGATGAGCACTCTGTGAGTAGATACAGAAATCAGGGGCCAGATGTAGTGTCTGACAATCCTAGCACTTGAGAGAGTGACAGGAGCATGGCAAATTCAAACTACAGGCTTGTATGCAACATGCCCCCCCCGCCCCATATCCTTTCATATTCCAGTAAAAGTGAATATTGTACCCTCCATATTTTAAATCAATGTAGATAAACTCGGACCAAATGTAAATTACATTGTATAGTTTTAATTTTTTATCCCAATGTACTGATCATACACTAAATTATGCACATATTTATAAAACTCATGTAAGAACTGAGTGTTGTGGCACACACCTTTAATCCCAGCACTCGGAAGGCAAAGGCAGAGGCAGAGGCAGAGGCAGATGACTCTCTGTGAGTTCAAAGCCAACCTGGTCTACAGAGCTAGTTCCAGGAGAGCCAGTGGTACACAGATAAACCCTGTCTCAGAAGATAGAAAAGAAGAAGGAAGGAAAAAAAGGGAAGGAGAGAGGGAGGGAGAAATGAAGGAAGGAAGGAAGAAGGAAAGAGGGAGGAAGGAAGGAAGAAGGAAGGAAGGAGGAAGGAAGGAAGGAGGAAGGAAGGAAGGAAGGAAGGAAGGAAGGAAGGAAGGAAGGAAGGAAATGAGGGGTGAATAACTGTTATCTCCCAAACCACTGGTATGTTCTGTGCAGGAGCTTACCATCTATTTAAACGTCACCACCATCACTCCACCAGCCCTAATAATCTTGATTTATATTTCTCAAACTTATGATCACATTCATGTTTCTCTTCCATTATCTCCTTTCACAATCGGAAGATCGGCTTTTATTTCACAGCTCAGTGCTAACTCCTATAAACTCCTCAGACCCAGTGCAGATAAAACCAGCTTACGTTTAAGATATCTCATTCATATGAAGACAGAGAAGATATAAGTTTTCCTCATTGCAAAATTAATAAACACTTCTAATAATAAGCTTCCAGAGGATAGTATAGGCTGGAAAGGTGGCTCCCCTGGGAAAGGTGCTTGCTGCCAAACCGAAAAAACTAGGTTCAATCCCCAGGACTGACGTGATAGAAGGAGAGAAATAAGTCCAAAGTTGTCCTCTGACCTCCACATTTGTGCTATGGCACTACCCACCCCCAGACCCAACAAACAAATAAATAAATGTCAAATATTTTAAAGTAGTAATGAGTATTGTAAAAGTAGAAGTGCCTGCTAAGCTAGCATGTAGATACTTTCCTCTTCACAGCATGGCAGCCTCTTGCCCAGACTGTTTTAACTGTGGGTGATAGTATCTCAGCTTTGACACTGTCCTACAATCCAAATTACTTTTAGATATAACAATATTCTGCTTCTTAGTGACAGCATAATATAATTAATTGTCTCCATGCAATTGGACAAATGGTTTTCTTATATTCAGGAACATTCTGAAGGTTACTGTAACTGCTCAAAGTCTTTCTTCTTGTGCCAGAGTTGATACAACCTGTTTCTGACTGCACGAGAACTGCTAAATGTATTCTTGGAGAATATATATTCTGTTGTTTTGTTTTTATTTCCATTGGTGTAGTGAGATAGTCCTTCTGTAGCACTGACCACGCCCATTGGGGGGTGGAGCCATGGGCGGAAGTGACCTGTGGAAGGAGGTCGGAGGGGGCCAGGAAAGGCGCTCTCTTTCTGGCGTGACTCGGACAGGAGAGGATCGGGTTGAATTTCCTGGTGTTCATCTGTCTAGGTTGTAAGTTATTTCTCCCTGAATAAACATCTATTCGGCCTATTTGTTTATCCTGATCCTTATTTACTACCATACATTGGCGTTGACCAAAGTTATTTCAAATTTATTTCCAATGCAGGGCAAATTTAGACAGGACTTTAAGTGACTACATTACAACTGTGACACTCAAACAGAAAACGCAGAGAAAGACAACCCTGCTATATACAGAGCAAACAAGACACTTTTTAAAAGAATAAAGAATGCCGACTGGTGTGGTGGCCCCATGAGTAAAAGCGCTTGCCACCAAGTCTGACAACCTGACTCAATCCCCAGGACCCACACGGTAGAAGGAAGAGCCCAACTCTGACTTCCACGGCAGGTCATGGCTCACACAAAATAAGTAAATAAACAAAAATGTAAATTCAAGAAAAAATAATTCTAGTGAAAATGATACGAAAGTGGGCCGGGGTTCACATATACTAGAATTCCAATCAGTCCAAAAAGCTCACACATGTCTTCAGGGCAGCTCACTCACAATAGATCAAACCTATTTCATCACACATAATGATTACAAAGAGTAGAGTTCCTATTACTCAAATCTTGTGAAGTAAGACAACGTTCGGAAAGGTGGGACCTTTACTTGTTCATTTTAATTGGACTACGCTATTCTCACCACTTAATATATTTACCAAGCCCTTCTCTCACCCTGGGGAATGTGGCAATGGGCCAATTTGCTTCATGTCTGCTAAAAATGGCAACTGAAAAGTTAAGCCAATTTTGTTTTAAGGAAATTTTCTTTTCTTTCTTTTTTTTCCCTTCCTCTTTTGTATTTTTGTTTTAGTTTGATCTTTTTTGGTTTAGTTTAGTTTTGTTTCTATTCTTCTCTCATATATTACATCCCTACTGAAGTTTCCTCTCTCTCCTCTCCTCCCGGCCCCTCCCCTCTCCCCCAGGTCTGTTCCTCCTCCATTTCCCTTCAGAAAGGAGCAGGCCTCCCAGGGATATCCACCGTACATGGCATAACAAGTTACAATAAGACTTGGCACACACCCTATGTCAAGGCAGAAAAACAAGGCAACCATATAGAAGGAAAAGGGTCCCAAAATCAGGCAAAAGAGTCAGAGACAGCCCCTGATCCCACGGTTATGAGCCCCACACGAACACCAAGCTACCCAATCATGGCATACATGCAGAGAACCTAGGTCAGAATCACACAGGCTCCCTGATTGTCGGTTTGGTCTCTGAGCCCCTGTGTGCCTTGGTTAGTTGGTTCTGCGGGCCATGCTCTTGTGGTGTCCTTTGTGTCTTTGGTCCCTACAATACTTCCTCCCCTTCTTCCACAGGATTCCCTGACTCTGCCTATGAGTCTCTGCATCTGAGCCCATCAGTTGCTGGATGAAGCCTCTCTGATAACAATTATGCCAGGCTCCGGTTCACAACCATAGCTGAATATCATTAGGTTTCATTGACCTTTGGGGGTGGCTATCCTGGGTCTCTGGGCTGTCCCTGCCTCTGGGTCCTGACCCTCCAGGCAGTGTCAAGTATAAGCTGCTTCTTGTGACACGAGTCTCAAGTCAGACCAGTCATTGGTTGGCTACTCCCACAAGTGTTGAGGCACCTTCACTCCATCTACCACATCTTGCAGGTAGGAGTAAATGTAAAGCTTTGTAGCTTGGTGGGTGTCCCACTCCCTCTGCTTGCCATATTCTAGAAGATGGCTGGTTCAGGTTCCATTATGAACCCACTGCTAATAGGTACAAGAGTATGCTCTGAGCAGATGGTCAGGAGATAGGCATGAGGTGCTAGCTCCGAAAGGAGAGGAACCAACGTTGAGTGACATCATATGCAAAGCCCTGGCTTCAGTCCCCAGAAGGAATGGGAGGAAAGGAGGACACAAGGGAAAGGAGGGAAGGAAGAAGAAAAACATGTGGATGAGGTACAAGGGCGTATATCCCAACGGCGGGCCTAGCATGGTCCTTTGGAAGAAGTCATCATGTGACCTGTGAAAGCCACAGACATAAAGTATACATCATCTCCAAATGGTGGGTTGAATATCCCCTTGCCAGGCCTTCTCTGCACTGAGATCATAGCGTCTCTTTTGTCGGATGCCTCAGTGACATTGAGGAACAGGGACCTATTGCGGTAAATAAGGATCAGGATAAACAAATAGGCCGAATAGATGTTTATTCAGGGAGAAATAACTTACAACCTAGACAGATGAACACCAGGAAATTCAACCGGATCCTCTCCTGCCCGAGTCACGCCAGAAAGAGAGCGCCTTTCCTGGCCCCCTCCGACCTCCTTCCACAGGTCACTCCGCCCATGGCTCCACCCCCCAATGGGCGTGGTCAGTGCCACAGAAGGACTATCTCACTACAGGGACCTGCTGCTAATTCTCACTGGATCCTTGTCTTTATAAAAATCAGCTTTCCTGTCTTTAAACCCCTGAGACTTCGGAGCTGTTTGATAAGAGTTATAAGCGTATGTGACTCACCTCCTATTGTGCATATCTTGATAAAAGTGTAATTATGAAGTAGATAGTCCTGTGATTTATAAAGTACCTTTTATTGCATAAACACATGCTACTCGTGAGGTGTGAGAGAATCATCTCAGCAGTTTATAACTCCAAGCTGCCTGAAGAATGCATCATCATCTGAATCGTCGTTGGTTTATCTGCACTGTGTGTCCATCCAGCTCTGCACATGAGAGCTCGGTTTCCTCCTCTGTGTTCGCTCTGTGCTTCTCCATCCTGTCAAGAGCTGCCTCTCTGTCCGCTGCCACCCTTCCAGAAGCAAAGTCCGAGCTTTCAGGGACTCAGGGTATGCTGACCATCCACTCTGACATGACCATCTTATAACCCTTAACAATCCTGACATCACTTTGGCCTTGGGGATGCCCACACCCTTCCCATGTAACTGGGTCTCGTGCTCTATCTACAGAGTAAAGATGAGGAAGTATCTCATTCAAAGCATGTAATGTGAATGCTACAAGAGGATTGTTATGAAAGGAATAAGAATTCATGCCTAAAACCAAATCAATATTCACTAGCGCCTTACGTGCTTTCCTGGTGCCCTTTGCCCTAGCAATCACATTCATTCACAGATTTTCCAATACACTTACAAGATATGCACATATAGGATCAAATTATGGGGCACAGATGCCATTTGACTTTCCAGTAGTAGTTCACCTTAGACTTTTCGTGTCAGCCCATATAAGCTTACCTTCTGCCTTTTAATAACTTCATTATAAATGTGCACTATAATAGATTCATCTAATCTCTTTATTTATGAACATTTTGGAGGCTTTAGATGGTGATATCATATAAATAATACTTCTCTTAGACTGTTTATACTTAAATATGGATACATTTCTATAAGTTTGTCACGAGATTAAAATCTTTTACTGGATGAGTTACTTACTTTTTCGTTGCTGTGATAAAGATACTTGGCAGAAACAACATGAGGTTTGAGACGTTTATTTTAGCTCATGGTTTTGGGGAATCTGACCTGTCATGGCAAAGAAAGCTATTCAGGTCACCATGACCAGGGGTTGCACATTCTGTTTATCACACCTTTTCAGACTGGAAAGCAGATCTGGGCTGTCCTCAGAGGCGAGAGCCCCCTTCAGGATCCGCCCCAGCAGTGAAGCCTGCTGTTTAGGACCCCTTCCCAGAGGATGCACAGCCTCCTGAACAGCAGCTGCTGAGAACCAGTATCCCAGCACAGGAATCTCGATATTTCATACATAAACCTTAACACGGTGTCACAGAGGATGTGTGTTTAAATATTAATAATTTTTGCATTGGGTACTTCCCATTGCTGGGTAAAACGTCATGCTTATGATTCCAGAGGGATGAGTCCATCACTGTCACAGTGACAAGGTATAGCAGCAGGCAGATGCTAGAGCTGGAGCAGCAAGCAGAGACCTCACACCAGGGACCAGAGCAGGAAGCAGAGAGCAACTGAGCAGGAAATGCTGTGAAACCACACTGCCCCAAACAGCACCAAAACCTGGGTCCAAGTGTTCAAATGCCTGAAACTATGGGGCACATTTCTCGGTCAAACCATCACAGTTGCATATTTAAAAAGAAAAATCAAGATAGTGTTCTTGTCACCCCTGCTTGCAGTTTATGAGAAAACCATATCTCCATTTTGCTCAGGTCATTACTGTTTTTGTATGTCATGTATATTTATCAACCAAACAGATGTTGCCTGTGAATTGCCTGCTTCCATGCTCATTCGTTTTCTGCATTCAGAATCTGAATTCTTAATATATTCGAAACCTCAGTGTCTTAGTTAGGGTTTCTATTGCTGTGAAGACACACCGCGGCCACAACAACTTTTATAAAGAAAACATTTCATTGGAGCTCACTTACTGTTCAGTCCATTATCATCATGACAGGGAGCATGGAAGCATGCAGGCAGACTGTAGCTGAGAAGTCTTACATCTTGCAGAAAACAGGAAGTTAACTAAGACACTGGGAGGTATCCTGGGCATGAGAAACCTCAAAGCCTGCCCCCACAATGATATACTTCCTTCAACAAGGCCACGCCCACTCCACCAAAGTGGCACCTCCTAATAGTGCCATTCCCTGTGATATTATGGGGGCCAAATACAATCACACAACCATGCTCAGTTTCTCATCTACAACATTAATACTTTTTTTCAGACTTGGACTCATTTCATGTTGTTTTTGTCATATCAGATTTTAAAGTTTTTGCTGGGCATTGGTGGCTCATGCCTTTAACTCCAGCACTGTGAGTTCGTAGCCAACCTGGTCTACAGAATTAGTTCAAGGACAGGCTCCAAAGCAATACAGAAAAGCCCTGTCTTGAAAAACAAAATTTAAAGTTCTAGTCACTTAAATGTATGGATCTCTTTCAATTTGTATTCCTCTGGTATGTTAGTTAGGAATCATCTTAAATTTACTCAAAACTCCTCCATGTTTTCGGTTTCTTTTTTTCTTTTCCTACATATTTACATTAACTCATTGTTCCATTTTAATTATTATCAGTGTTGACATATGGTCATCTTTAGTCACTTATTTTTATCTCCTCCCAGACTCATGGAACAAAGAAAACTCTCATACAATATAACAAGGGTGTTGGTGTATAAACTCTGTAGCTCCTATAGCCCTGGATAAGATGATGATAAGGTAAGTAATCCCATGGGTTTTCAGAGCTTTCTCAGTGGGATGCTGCTGTGCCTGCCTCCTATGCCTGAGATCGGCTTGATAATCTGTTCCTGCAGAGCAGCCTTCTCTTCTTGGTTCTATTCCCCTAGTTTCCTGCCTTTTCCTTCTAATGAATTGCTTGTGTTTAAAAGCCATTTTCACTGACTGATTCATGTGCAAAATGCCAGAAATGATAAATAAAAGCAGATCAAATTTGAGGAGTATGTCAGCTGGAGAGGGCACTGTGTAGAGGTAAGTCTAGAGGAAGGGAAACAAGTAACTCTTTGAAGAGCAGTGAGCCTCCCGGTTTGTCTGTATCAAACTGTGTGTGGAAATAGTGTGAGATGTGACTAAGGTTAGAAATAGGCGAACTCCTGAGCATCTCAAACTACAGGCTCAACCATTGTGTTGAGTCCTGTGTTCTTTCTCTCCTATCTTCACCAACACTTTTCAGTTTCCCCATTTCTACTAAATGTAGAGAAACAAATGGAAGCAGTGTGTGGGTTTTCTTTACCACTCAAGCTGACTGTCTCACCTCCAACCCAGGCCAGCTCATCTTTCTGCCTTAATGACAACCAAAAAATGTTGTTCCTTATTAGTCACAAATGATGCTTCATACTCAGAACTAACAAAATCTGTACAGGGCCAAGCAGTTCTGAGCCATCCTGGGCTATACAGCAATACCCCCAAAGACTGGATCTGAAGATGTTTAAACCCTCCACGTCTGTTGGAAATGAAATAGAAAAACTAGCTTGAAGAGAGCACACCTTAAAACCTGCTGAAGTCCGGTAACTGAGGCACAGCCCACACAGGGACACACACCCAAGTGTGGACATCATGGGAAAGTTTTCAACAGTGAAAAGTTTCTGAATGCAGTGAACCAAAAATGCAATCAAAATCAAATCACGACTAAACCAATGAGTTTTGGCCCTGCACAGCTTCACTGCAGCTATGGATCTGAACACACGTGTGGTACACTCCACATTGCACATGCCTTCATACCATCCAATGACAGTGAACCTCTCATGCTACCCAGTGCTGGTGAAGCCTAGATGAAACTCCTCCTCAGATCTGGGACTATCGTGTATTTTAAACACCAGATTTTCCACTGTACACGTGAAGTTCTGTGTCCTTAAAGGGTCAATGGTATGCTTGTGGAAACAACAACTTTCAACACTTCTTGTTCTCATTCCTGTGTATCTTGGTGTCATTACTATCTTTGGATTGTGTTACATTAGAATGTTTGCTTTAAATGCAACTGGTGGGATGGCTCAGAGATTGACAGTGCTTATTGCTCTTGCAAAAGACCCAGGTTCAAGTCCTACAACCCACATGGCTGCTCACACACATCCCACTGAGTTTCAGGGTACCTATTGGCCTTCCAGAGCCAGCAAGGACACCAGTCATGTATGGTACACATACGTACAAGTAAATAAAACACCGTGCACATACAGTAAGTATCTCCTTTTCAACATTGTTCTTTGAGTTGCTCCTATTTCACAAAAATTAGTAAATGGAGTTCTCCTTGGAATTGTGACAGAATTTCAATAATTCCCCAAATGGCCCTAAAATCCATTTCTGATGATTTATGCTGCGTTTTTATGTGATGGGACTTTCTCAGCATTACAGGCTACAAAACCAAAATATTGATCAATTCCAACAAAGACTAAAGATTCTCCACGTCTAGTATCAAATAGTCAGTAAGATTTAATTCTTTAGGTAAAAGTTAACAAGCATATTCATCTCATGACAGTAAGTTTTCTTTTATCTTTAACGAATGGTAAAATTATGTATATAGCAAAGAATTGCTTTCAAACAAATTTCATGATTTATTGTCAGTAAATGTTTGGCTTCTATTCTTGTTTCATATCCTTGCATGTAAAATATTCAAGCCATGTAAAACATTCTTGGGTATTGTTAATCCCGCTGGAAAAGAATAAGACCACTAATTTGATCCAAATTTGAATCAATCTTTATTAAATATTAGTCAGGATGGACACTGGCCAGGTCCATACCCAGGATTCCCAGATAATGGACATGAATTACCTAGTCTGGTGCTTATAAAGGCAAGACCCACAAGACTACATACTTCATACCTTCATCCAATCAGGGGCAAACACACATTCTGACATGCTTCCTGCCTATGTACCTCCCACCTATGAGTCATTAAGTGCATCCTATGCAATTGTGGCAACCATTCTTGTTTACAGACATGAAAGCACATGGCTTGTTATCTTACATGAATAGCAGTCCCCAGCATTCCAGGGAGTTACCTGTCCTTGGGTAAGTGGGGCTCCAGGTTAAAGGCATGTTTGTTTTATAGATCTCCTAAGCAGTCGTTTAAACTTAAAATATAACTTAAGCCCTCACAGTATAAAGAGTTGTGAATGGAGAGGTTTCAGAAACCCTGCATTGAGGAGTCGGGACTATGTAAAGTCATAGGGACCGCAGACATAGCTCTATCTAGAAGTTTACAAGTCATGAAGAATGCTGGCTCCCTTTTGTCAAAGGAGATTGTGTCACAGGATCTAGCAAAGCTGGATTATTTCTAAACCCAGGGAAGAGAAGTCAACATCCCTCGGCTGCTGCCACCAGTACCCAAGGACCACTCTGTTGGCTTTCTCTAGAAGTCTTGCATGTGTGCTATCACCTGTCATAGGTGACAGAAACAAGGCTGACAAGCTTCCCACAGTGTGTGCTCAGTTCTCAATTGACTGACTTTGGTAACTAGGTTAGCATGACTCAGTGTGTGTAAGCTCCAAAGGAGACAGGGACCAGGCAAATGACAGCAGCCAGTGGAGCTCGGTGAAGTAAGGCCTGGGATAGCTAATGACAGAGCAGCTTCCCAAGAGTAAAAGTTGGGGCTGGAGATGTGGCAAAAGGGTAGGAGTGCTTACTGCTTTTGCACCTGCCCAGTTTTGTTCCCGGCACCCAGCTGCCAGTCCAGGCAGCTCCCAGCTGCAGCTGCAGGGAGCCTGTCCCTTTTCTAGCCTTCTCGGGCACCTGTACACATGTGCACATACCCTCACACAGACACACAATATAAAAGAATGCATCTGAACAAATGTGAAAATCCAGTCAACCATGCGATGATTACATCTATTTACCACTTACATGATCTTTTTTGTTAAATTGTTGTTAAAGTCATTTGAAACTATGCTAAGAGAGATCTCTCTCAGTTTTATATTTTAATAAATAAGTAAATTTGAGAAGAGAACTAGGTGTATGGTCAGAAAAGCACATCTGTTAATTCAGGGATAAACTAGCAATTATTGATAATAATTGAATTAAACATTTTTAATATTTTTTGTAGCCATTGGCTTTTACAAAGGTCATGTGAGAATTTTTTTTGTTGTTGTTGTTTTGTTTTTTAATGATGGGCCCAAAAGCTAATCTAATGGTTAAGAGCACGTACTGCTCTTGCAAAAGACACAGGTTTGATTCCCAGAACCTATATTGAGTTGTTTACAGCTCTGAGAAACTCCAGTTCTAGGGATCTGATAGCCCTCTGTGGGCCTCCACAGTCACCCGCACACATTTGGTGCTCATATAGAGATGTAGATGGAAACACACACACACAAATAAATCTTTTGTTTTAAATTTTAGAGAATATTTTAATGTAATAAAACCCAATGGTAGCAATAAGATTGAGTTTTGCACACCCACAATTAATTCAAAAACCAACTCATGTCTCTCCTAAGGACACAGCAGCCTGCGTTGTCAAACCTTATGCCAAGAATTAATGAACATCCTTGGTTTTGGACAGGTGTCTTATGGGAAAGTTCAAGCTTCACGCCCCTAAGACTGAGGAAACCCACAACTAATGTCCCAGAGATCTTGTCAGAGCATTATCAGGAAGGGCAGTTTTCCTGTCTATTACTAGCCAATATTAATCCATGTTAGAAAAAGGAGACCCGAAGAATTCAGAAAATAAAATCTACAGTTCCCATGAGACTACAACTGTACAATAATCTATCCACTATTGGCAAAGCTAGGGGGAAAATGTTTCATTTTGTTAGTGGTGGGTTTTTGGGTTGGGTTTTGTTTCTTGCTTTTTGTTTGGGGGTTTTGTTTTGTTTGGGGGTTTTGTTTTGTTTTTGCAGAATTTGCAAAAGCAATAACCTTAAATCAGCCCTCCTGGTCTACCACAGACTCTGGGTAATTGCTCCCAGTAGGTCCCTTTAGTGAGTCAGTTTCTATTTTTTTTCTTCAAAAGTAGTTTCTTTTGACATTTTTATGCAGTCTTTCTGTTTGCTAAAAATAACAGAAATTGCCTATTCAAAAAAAAAAAAAAAGTCAATGACTGTTGGGGATTCTGAATGTCCGGGTTACAGGTCAGCACCATTCTCACACAGCAGACATGGTGACTGACACTGAGATTCCTTAGCTAAAGCAATTCAAACTGAGACTAGCTGCTGTTGTATTGTCAAATACCTATGTGGCAAACAGGAAGTCCCTTCGTCATTTCTGAATTATTCTTTTATTTTTTAAATCTGATCTTTTAACATCTACCATAAACTGGACATGTTCATGTAGACATGTATAATCCCAGTACTCAGAAGGCTGTGGCAGAGCCATCAAGAGTTCTTTACTAGGGCTGAAGGGATGGCTCAGCAGGTAAAACACCATGAAAGCCTGCTGACCCGTTCAATTTCAGAACCCACAATGGAGGAAAAGAACAGAGTTCCTGAGGGTCATCTTCTGACCTCTATACTCATGCCATCACACACACACACACACACACAAATATAAACAAAATTAAACATTTAAAAGGAGTTCTAGACCAGCCTGGGGTGCACTGCAAGATCATATCTCCAAAGAAAAGCAAACACAAATGTAGGTGTAGTGACTCGTGCCTATTACCCCAGCAGAAGCAGAAGAATCATTGTGAGTTCCAGAGCCCCCTAAGCTGTGGTGTGAAACCCAACCTCAAAAAGAAAAGACAAACAAAAGCAGAAAAACAAAAAACCCAACACCTACCTATGCCACATAAGGAAAAGCTCGATTCAGGGGAACCGGTGCTGCTTCCAGCTACGGAAAACAAAACAAAAAAGCAGGGACCAGTTTATTCTTCCATGTGAACCACCAAGACCCTGGGTCATTAGGCAGTGAAGGATGCTCATGGCCTCTGAGACAGGAGAAACAGATGCAGCAGGCCATAGCTGCCTCCTTGCTGCCCCAGGGGAGTTTCCAGAGCACAGCACAGGAAGACTCAAGAGTATGGAGCACTGGAACAGAAGTGAGTGTGCAGAGCCAAGCACAGAGATGCACAGTACTGAGTGCCTGGAGGAAGGAGTTATAGGGAGAACTCTAGGTCTGTGTGCCAGGTCCCGGGAGAGCTTGGCTGAACACACAGCAGCATGTCCCCATGAGCAACAGCCAGAAAAGAACCACCTAGAAGGAGAAGCACCAATGCCCAGTCAGAGTCAGGCTGAGAAGCTGCACAGTACACAACACTCAGACAAGTATCGCTTCTGCTGTGGGATAATTAGCCACAACCAACATCTCTCCCGTCTGCCTAGAGTTTTTAAAAGCAAGACCAGAAAGAGCCATGCTGATTCCAAGTAACTTAACTGTGCCTGGAACAAAGCTCAACAATATTTATAGGAACACAAAAAGTCTCAGCATCCTACAAGGTATAATTTACAATATCTGGCATCCAATCAAAATTTCCCAGACACACAAAGACACAGGAAAATATTATCCATAATGAGGAAATAAATCAATCAATTGGATCTGATTAAGAACTAACCACAGATGTTATAGTTAGCAGAGAAGGATATTAAACTGGTTATTATAACTCGATTCCATATGTTCAAAAAGTTAGGCAAAAACAGGGAAAGTGGAAAGCAGAACCAAATAGAACTTGTGGTGATTGAAGCCAAAGCGTGTGAGATGAGAAATACAGTTTCTGGGATTAGCAGATTAGACATTGCAGAAGAAAAGATTAGTGAACTGAAGGCACAGCCATGGAGAGCCCCCAAATGAGACAAAAGATGGAACATTATGATGCAGAACAGGGCTGAGGCGTGACTCAGCAGGTCATTATACTGCAGAGCAGGGCTGAACAGGAGGCTCAGCAGGTAAGAGGCTTACCATGCAAGCCTGAGGGTCTGAGTTCCATCCCCAAACTCACATAAAGCAATGAGGCACAGTTGTGGTGTCTGTGCCATTAATCTCATTGCTGGAGGTTGGAGACAGGCAGATCCTGGGGGCTCAACTGCCAGCCAGTCTAAACAACAATAATAATGGTAATAGCAATAACATGTGGAAGCTTATATAATTCATCAATCACACTACAATCCAGAGACCCAAAGAAGCCAAGTAAGGTCCCCCTGGGAAGGGAAAATAGAACAGATTTTGCAGGTGGACTAAGAGAAGATGGAGATAGGACTAGAGGGGTTGTGGGGGAGAGGGAGAGATAACTGGAACTCGGAGGCACTGAGAGGGTGCTATGGAAATCTAGTGCAGTGAAAACTTCCCGGAACCTATGAGGGTGATCTTAGCAAGGACTCCCTGTAATGGAGGATGTGGAGCCTGGAACATCTTCTCTAACCAGGCAAGACTCCCAGCAACAAAACCTTCCATTTACAACCAGTCTGCAAGATGTGCCTGGGCAATGGGGCTCAGAGCTTGTGGAGGTGGCCAGCCAAGGACTGGTTTAACTTGAGGCCCATGCTATGAGAGGGAGCCCAGGCCCCACCCCACCCCACACTGCTTGGATGGCCAGGAACCAAAGGCCAGACAGCCTAGAGACCTAGGGTAGAACAGAATGACTGTCAATGAAATGATTCCTGGTGATATTCTGCTACACTCACAGTTTGGTGCCTAGCACAATGGTCATCAGAGAGACTTCTTGCAGCAGCTGATGGGCGCAGGTGAAGAGATCCACACCCAAACATTAGAAGGAGCAGCTCGGGGTACCCCAGGGAAAGGGGGTCGGGAAGGATTGTAGGAACCATGGCCCCGCTGAATCCACTAAGCAGAGTTAATGGGGGCTCACAGAGGCTGGAGCGGGGTCTACACTAGGTCCGCTGCATATTGTGGTGGTGGTTTAGCTTGGGGTTTTGTGGGAATGGAAGAGTCTCTGACTCTTTTGCCTGTTCTTAGGACCCTATTCCTCATACTGGATTGCTTCGTTCAGCCTTGATACAAGGGTATGTGCCTAGTCTTATTGAATATCCCTGGGAGGCCTTCTTTTGGAGGGAAAGGGAGGGAGGAGCAGTGAATCTCCAAGGGGGTGGCTGGGAGGACTGGAGAGAAGGCAGGGGGCGGTGAGGATGTATTACATGAGAGAATAAATAAAAATGTAAAGACAAAAATAGTGATAGGCCTCTAACAATTAATTAGAGAAGAATGAAAGAAAAAAAATGTCAATATCAGGTTTAGTGGTGGTGGCACCCACCTTTAATCCCAGCACAAGGGAGGCAGAGGCAGGAGGATCTCAATCAGTTAGAGACCAGGATAGTCAGGGCTGTTACACAGAGAAATCCTGTTTCAGAAAGAAAAAAAGAAAGTTAATATCCGCAATAAGAGATGTAGCATCACCATTGAGTTTGCATTAACAAAAAGGTAGCAAGTGACTATTTTATACCAAACAAACTCTACAATTTGGCTGTAAGGAACAAATTCCTTAAAGGACATGAACTGGCAAAGTCACTCAAGAAAAAATACTAGACAACACATATGACCTTCCATTTATAAAAAGAAATTGAGTTTGTATTTCTAAAACTCCCACAGATAACTGCTAAAACACAGGCAGGCAGAAATAATACCAACTTTATATAAGTCCTTCCAGATAAATAAGAAGGAAGGAATATTTTGCAATGATGAGACAGAATTGCCTTGATACAAAAAAAAAAAAAATATATATATAGATGAATAGGGTATAAGTAGACTTCAGACCAAGGTACGTTGCAATGATAGATAATGACAAACCAAAATTTTAGCAAATCAAATCCAACGCTGTGTGAAAAGATAATACAGCACGCCTCAGTGTGTATCGTATTGGCGAATTTTACCATAATAACAAAGGGAAAGCCAGAGGAAGGTGAACTGTTGTTACATCTAAATAAACATAGATGAAAGCATTTGAAAAACTTCAACCTACACCCCTAATTCTCTTAAACTCTTAGGAAAGTAGCATTGGAAATAAAAAGGAAATTTCTCAACTTGATAAGTACACCTATAAACATTCAGCTAACCTTAAATCCAGTTTTTATGAGAACAGGAACCAAGCAAGATCCCTGTACCCATCACCTATTCAGCAAGAAAACAAATACAGAAGAATTCAAGGTGAATGTGGGACTGGGCTATACAGACACGAAAGCCCTGTGTCAATGCAAAATCAGCAAATGACTGAATTAAAGCATCCAGATTGGAAAAACTGAAATGAGATTACTGTTATTCACAAGTGATATAATCATTCATGTAGAAAATCCCGCACAGTCTGTGAAAGGAAAAGAACAGGAGATCACCACCCTAGCTCCCAGTGCTATGAAGACCGAGATCTCGGCTCCCTGGGCTCAAGCACTCCAGCCCTCCTACACACCTTCCAGCAGATGTTGATCACCAAGGAAGTGTAAAATGTAAGCCCCAAATTTCAGGATAAAGGGGCTTTATGCAAACCTTGTTATGTTTCTATAGATCAGCCTCAAACCATGAGAAATTACAATTTTAAGGATAATGCCATTTAAAAACCAACAAAATGAAATAATTAGGAACAGACATAAGAAATGGCATAAAAGTTCTGGCCACTGACAGCCACATAGCAATGAAGACAGACCTAAGAAATGATGGCAACTCCTTTATTCACTGGCAAGGAGACTCCATAAGCTTTTAAAAAGCCATCCTACCCGAACCAGCCCATAGATTTAAAACAATCCTAATTAAAATCTTATGAGGGTTTTTTTTTATAGAAATTAACGAACTGATTCTAAAATTGATATAAAAATTTGAAGGACCTAGAATAGCCAAAACAACTTTGAAAAAAGGACGAGCAAATTTAGAGGCCTGAGGCTTATTATGAAGCTACAGTCATCCAGACGGTTTGGTGGTGATGTAAAGATAGGCAGATACATAGAGGGAACAGAAGAGGGGCCATAAATAGCCCCGCACACACAGACAAATGACTTTGACAAAGATTCAAAGGAAACTCAGTAGGAAAAGATCAGTCTTTCCAACAAATGGTGTTGGAATAATTGGATATATACATATGCAAGAAAAAATAAACTTTGATCCATATCTCACACCATAAAATTAACTCAGCATGAGTCATTGACCTAAATGTGAAACTTTCAGGAGAAAACTTGTGTAAGTTTGATTAGGTGAAGCTTCCTTAGATGACATCCAAATTTATAGTCTGTAGCAGAAAACATTGATACATTGGATAGCCCAAAAATGTTTAAACTTCTGCTTTTTGAGCTAGACTGTTGGAGAATGAAAATAAAACCTACAGACTGGGAGGAAATATTTGCAAATTGTATGTTTGATTAAGAATTTAAATCTAAAATACTTAAAAAAAAACTCAACAAAAGGAACAAGTGTTGCAGGATATATGTTTGCACAGTGACACTCCAAGATTGTTAATAAAGTTAAACCTTGAATCAAGGGGTAGAGTCCATGACTAGCTAACCAGAAATAGCAATACAGATATTGGAGGGCCTAAATAGAGAGATACAGGAAGAGATAGAAAGAGATATGATGGGAGATGTCATTCTGTAAATATGTTCCTCTTATTGGTTAATGAATAAAAGCACTGTTGGCCAATAGGAAAGCAAGATAAATGGGACTAGAAGACAAGAAGGATTCCAGGAAGTAGTAGGGAGGAGTTCCAAGATGGAGAGAGCAGAACTCCAGCCCCTCTCACCGGTAAGATAAGACCACATGGAAATACTTAGATTAATAGAAATGGATTAATATTTAAGGCAGAGCTAGCCAATAAGAAACACTAGTACCAGGCCAACAGCATTTATATCTAATACAGCCTCTCTGTGTATTATTTGGGGCTGGTGCGTCTGTGGGCCAAGGCAGGTGGAAAAACCTGCTCATAACAGAGGTACAGAAAGAGATAGAGAGAGGTAAGAAAGAGAAAGGAAGGGGTGTGGAGAGATTGGTGCCTATTTTGATCTGGGTATGTGGAGAGAGAGGTCAGCTAGTCCTTTCTCCTCTGCTTTCATGATCTATCAAATTTATGCCCCAATACCTCACTCCTGAGCTTTTATTAATAATAGAATAATATACATAAACACTCCAAACAAGGAATAAAACACTTCTTGCCAGAGAAGTACAGGGATGGCCCAAGTACATGGCAAGGCTCTCAGCATCATAGGCCTCCAGACTAGTTCCCATGTTCTTATAGCAAGGTTCACAAGCAGAATGCCCACTGCTGATAGGAGTAGATAGCAGTTCAAACTACTTTGCAGAACTACTTGATACTTTTTAAAGGCATGAGACACATATCCATATTTTATCCAAGAAATCAACTTCCAGGGATTTCTGCATTAAATGAATGTATCTGTCAATACATAGACTGGTACACAATGGACAAAGTAAAAGAAATATCTGTGATATCCCTAATGATAAATAGTAGGCATGCTTTACACAGAAAAAGGGGAAGTTAATAAAAGTACTGTAATATGTAACATGGTGGAATACTCCTCAGCAACAGGAAAGAATGAATCATGAATGCAATAATTATGACTAGATTCCATTTCATAAGTGTCTCAAAAATAAAAACTAGCTAGTTGCCACTGAAAACAAATCAATTGTTTGTTGTGGATGGTCTGGGCCCCTGTGGACACTCTGGAAGGGTAAGAAGGAAATTTTCATTATCTCAATTATGTCAATATTTGGTCTAACTTATTTGGTCTAACTTATTAGATTCAGAGTGAAGAGTTTTATTGGTGGTAGAGCACTTACCCAGCATATACAAAGCTTGAGGTTTTATCCCCAGGGCCAAAAAGCCAGCTGATCAAGTTGTATACTTTAATATGGTTTGACATTGGAGACATGGCTCTGGCAGCTGCTCTTCCATGGAACCAATTCCCAGCACCCACATGGCAGCTCACAATGGTCTGTAACTATAGCTCCAGGAAATCCAGTGCCCTCTTCTGGCCACCCATGTGATGCACAGCTGTACATGCAGGCAAAGAACACACACATAAGATAAATAGATACATGTGCATTATTGGTTCTATGTGAAGTATCTCTGAAAGTACTGAAGCATAATGTTAAGTGAAAAGCATGGGTGTGGGTCTTCTTCCATATAAGAGTAAAGATGGGGTGGGATACAAGGCTCATTCTGCAGCTAGGAAAAGTGACAGAACTCATCGCCATAGGTGGGGATGATGTCACACCTACGGACTTGAAGCTGGGACTCAGCTCCATAGGTGGGGATGATGTCACACCTACGGACTTGAAGCTGGGACTCAGCTCCATAGGTGGGGATGATGTCACACCTACGGACTTGAAGCTGGGACTCAGCTCCATAGGTGGGGATGATGTCACACCTACGGACTTGAAGTCGGATGTTCACTCTGGGGGTTATCTCTAAAAATAACTATTATTTAGAAAAAGAAAACACAAAATGTTTGTTAAAATTAAAAGAATAATAATACAATAAAAATTAAAGTTCAGGCTATAGAGATGACTCTATGGTTAAGAGCTACTGCTGTAGCAGAGGACCCCAGTTGGGCAACTCATAGCTGCCTATACCCCCTGCTCCAAGGTTCATACACACCACACTCACATGCAGGAACACACTCATGCAAAACACAGAATAAAAAGGGAAACTTGTTAGAAACTAATGTAATGTACAATGTAGAATAAAGTTCATAAAAATAAAATAAAATTGCATTAAATATCCATTTGAAATATCTCATGTTTTTATAACTTTACCAAAGTTTGACTGGCAACACAAATAACTGCATAGAAAGAACTGATATCTACACTGTCACATGTTAGGACCTTCACATACACCCTTGGTACCATCAGCAAAATCAAAGTACTCACTACATCCATCACCTCTAAAGCCAGAATCTTTGTTTCCTTTTGGAATATATGTGTTTACACATGCATTAATGACACTTAACACAAACAGAATTAAAAAAAAGCGAAAGAATTCCATCTTGTTTGGATTTTTATCTTATTAGTGTTTTTTGATGATGCCTGTTTGCTTTCAAAGGAGACAGAGAAAGAAAGGGGGTGATTTTGGATGGGAGAGGGGGTAGGGATGGTCTGGGAATTGGGGGAGGGAAAACTGTAGTCAAAATACATTGTACTTTTTTAAAAAGATCTATTGTCATTAAGAGAAAGTTATTTTTTTTCTTTTTTAAGATTTAGTTTTGCCAGTTGGTAATGGCATACATCTTTAATCCCACCACTCAGGAGGCAGAGGCAGAGGCAGGAGGATCTCTTTGAGTTTAAGGCCAGCCAGGTCTACAGAATGAGTTCTAGGACAGCCAGGGTTGTTACACAGAGAAACCCTGTCTTGAAAGACAAACAAACAAAAATAATGTTTAGTTTTATTTTTAATTCTGCGTATATGTGGGCATGTGTACATGTGGGTTTCTAGAGCTGGAATCATAGGGAGTTGTCAACCTTAACGTGGATTCTGGGAACTGAACTATGAAAGAGCAGCAAGCGTCCTTGACCACTGAGCCATTGCTTTAACTCCAAAAACAGTTAATTTAACAGAAAAAAAAATAACATTTAACACAAGGTCTACACTCTTAATATTGTCTTAACATATTACTTACTCACTGTCACCTCTGTGTCATAAGGTAGGTCCCCTGTGTGGTTATAAACTAATCTGTTTGTGTATTGAGACAAGGTCTTGCCATGGAGCCCTGACTAGCCTGGAGCTTGCTAAGTCCATCAGGCTGACCTTACTCAAAAATATCTCTCTACCTTTGCTTCCCAAGTGCTGGGATTGAAAGCATGTGTCACCAGGCTCAGCCACATGACTCTGGAAAACAGAAAGGACAATGATGTCATCAGAGCATAGGCAAAGGAGAAATGGGCATTATTAACAAACTACGTTATGCAGTTTTTATATGAATTTATATAATTTTTTAATTTAAATTTGAAACAAGCTGGTTTTACATATCAGTCCCAGTTCCCACACCCTTCTATCCTCCCCATTCTGCCTGCAAACCCCCATCCCATCTCCTTTCTGCTCCCCAGGGAGGGTGAGGCCTTCCATGGGGGAACTTCAAAGTCTGTCATATCATTTGGAGGAGGGCGTAGGCCCTCCCCCATGTATCTAGGCTAAGGGAGTATCCCTCTATGTGGAATGAGCTCCCAAAGTCCAGTAATATACTAGGGATAAATACTCATCCACTACAAGAGGCCCATAGATTGCCCAGTGTTCCTAACTAACACCACATTCAGGGAATCTGGGTTGGTCCTAAGCTGGCTTCCCAGCTATCCCACTAGAGTCCATGAGCTCCCCCTTGTTCAGGTCAGCTGTTTCTGTGGGTTTCACCAGCATGGTCTTGACCCATTTACTCGTCACTCCTCCTGTTTGCAACTGGATTCCAAGAATTGGACTCAGTGTTTAGCTGTGGGTCTGTTTCTGCTTCCATTGGCTGCTGGATGAAGGCTCTAGGATGGCATATAAGTTAGTCATCAATCTCATTATAAGGGAGGGGAATTTAAAGTAGCCTCTCCACTATTGCTTAGATGGTTAGTTAGGGTCATCCTAGTAGATCTCTGGACATTCTGCTAGTGCCAGATTTCTCTTTAAACTACCTCTATTATGGTATCTCTTTTCTTGCTCTCCTCTATTCTTATCCTGACTCAATCTTCCTACACCATCATGCCCACCTCTTCTCTCCTCTTGCTCCTAACTGCCTCTCCCCTCCCCCTATGCTCCCTATTTGCTTGGGAGATCTTGTCCCTTTCCCCTTCTCCAGGGGACCATGCATGTCTCTCTTAGGGTCCTCTTTGCTTCCTAGTTTATCTGGCGGTATGGATTGTGGGCTGGTGATCCTTTGTTCTATTTCTGAAAACCATATATGATGAGTACATACTGAGTTTGTCTTTTTGTGACTGGGTTACCTCATTCAGGATGGTTTTTTTAGTTCCATCCATTTGCTTGTGAATTTCAAGATTCCACTGTTTTATTTTTTCCCCCGCTGAGTAGTACTCCATTGTGTAAATGTACCACATTTTCTCCATCCATTCTTCAGTTGAGGGGCATCTAGGTTGCTTCCAGGTTCTTCCTATTACAAATAATGCTGCTATGAACATAGTTGAACAGATGTTCTTGTTGTATGAATGTACATCTTTTGGGTATATGCCTAAGAGTGGAATTACTGGATCTTGAGGTAGACTGATTCCCATTTTCCTGAGGAATTGCCATACTCATTTTCAAAGTGGCTGTATGAGTTTGTACTCCCACTAGCAGTGGAGGAGTGTATCCCTTTCTCCACATCCTCTCCAGCATAAACAGTCATTGGTGTTTCTGATTTTAGCCATTCTGACGTGAGTAAGATGGTATCTCAAAGTTGCCTTGATTTGCATTTCCCTGATGGCTAAGGATTTTGAGCACTTTCTTAAGTGTCTTTCAACCATTTTAGATTCCTCAATTGAGAATTCTCTATTTAGTTCTACACCCTACTTTTTAATTGGATTATTTAGTGTTTTGGCAACTACATTCTTGAGTTATTTGTATATTTTTGAGATCAGTCCTCTGTCAAATAAAATCTTTTATTATTCTTGCTAAATTACATATTCAATTAACTAGAATTATCAAAGAAAGTCATTGTTTAATTTTTTTTTTGTTTTTCCTACTTAGAATAATTAACCCATCATACCAGGTAGTGATGTTTCATACATTTAATCCCAGCACTCCAGAGGCACAGGCAGGCAGATCTTTGTGAGTTTGAGGCCAGCCTGGTCTACAGAGTGAATTTTGGGACAATCAGGGCTACGTAAGAAATCCTGTCTCAAAAAACTAACTAACTTAAATAAATAAATAATAAAAACATTAACCCAAAATTTCTTTCTTTTCATTCTATGGTGCTATGTTGTTCAGAGTCCTTTAAATCTTAAGTGGTAAGTTTCCTCACTTAGCAAGGAGAAAAGCTTCACTGTAATGTAATTTGATTAATTAGGTTGCTGAACTGTTTAAGGGATATGACTCTGGAAGTCAATTCTCATGCTACCAGAGTTTGAGGAGATGGAAGAGTTCCTAGGGAAAGCAGCTGTCATTTACAACTCCATATGCTGAAAGTGACACAAAACTTCAAACTACACAAGTACTGTCCACTGTTGTTTGAGCATCTGTGTCCACAACTGGATCCAGAAGCAGCACTTACTCAAGGTAAGGCTAGTCACAGGTGTCGGAAGAGTATCATTACGAATTTGAATTCTTGGGATCTCTGACCTCTAGGTCTAAACCAAGGCCCCACAGAGTAGTTAGTCCAGAAGAACCATTTTGTTATCTCTTTTATTTATAGGACTATGGTCAGCTAGCTACACTAAGGCAGTTCTCATGGCTGGAAAATGAAGTTAATAATATACCAGCATTCCAGTCTTCATGAAGACAGTGTTCATGAGGGAAGATGATTGCTGTCAGTTCCCAGCAGCACTGCGGTGAGTGGCCACTATGGCAACGGAAGTCAGGGCGTGTCTCCTTCACAGATGTCAAGCCAGCACACTGCCAACAAGAGAAGTGATTTCAGGAGTAACTGGCCTGAGCTATTGCCTTCAAGAGATGTGCAGAATATCCTTCTGCATGCTTCCACTGAGGAGGAAGTGTCTAGTCCTCTTTTCACGACTGTGACAAAATACTCGAGGAATCCATTTGTGGGAAGAAAGGTTTACCTGGATCCATAATTCAGAGCTTTCAGCCCATGATGAGTTTGTTCTACTGCTTTCAGGCCTATGATTTGGCAAAATTTGTTAAGGGTAGACACTGGAGCAAAACTGTTCATTTTCACGGTGGCCAAGAAACAGCGAGAGGGAAGGGTCACAACAGTCAGGCCAGGTCTTGAGCACCCACATGAAAGCCAGATAGTGGCGGGACATACCAGTGATCCAAGTCAGAGAAGAGCCTCCAGAGCAAGCTGGCTCTGTGAAGAGCAGAGACTGTGAGCTCCAGGTTCAGCAAGAGCCTGGTGACTAAAGCAGAAAGCTATGAAGGGAGGAGCCTACAGGCAGCCTCCAGCCTCCACACACTTGAATGCACAGCAGCACACAACCACATTCACAGGCAAAGTAAAGAATCCTGTTTATGGGCTCCCTAGATTTGCATCTCCCTAACCACAGATTTAAGGCCCCATTCCCAGCTGAAGAGCTAGTGACAATTGATGGCTTCTGGGGGGAGCCAGGGTCAGTTTTCTTTAATAGTGTGGCCCTGATGGGCCCACCATTCTTCACTGTAAGGCCCCACATCCACGAGTTTATGGGCAGCGCAGATTAGAATCAGTGGGTTACAAAAGAAAGGGAAAAACTGATACAAAGTTGGGGGTGGAGTGGGGAGGAGTTTGAAGCAGGAGTGGGGGTGAATATAATCAAAATCCACTGTATGCATATATGGAATTTTTAAAAAATTAATAAAAATGTTATTCTTTTATATTAACATGTATGTGTTTATCGTGCCTAGAAAAGCTCCAGGGGTAGAGGCTGTACATAGACAGATAACACAGATCAGGGCAGTGAGGTATATAGGTGGGCTGGAGAGATGATTCAGTTCCCAATACCAACTGTTTGTGATTCTAGCTTCCAGGCATCTGACACTCTCTTCTGGTCTCTGCAGGCACCTGAAAACATGTTCACACACACACACACACTTACACATAAATAAAAGACAAAACAAAATACATCCTAAGGTAGATGGCCATATGAATGGTGAACAGGGAGCCCATTCTCTCTGCTTTCCACACAATCAAGCTGCAGCATCGTATGTATGTATGTAATTGTCCCGTGTCATCTTGCAGCACCTTATACATGTATCTAAAGATGCTTGAGGGTTTGTCTTTGAGGGAGAGAAGGCATAAAAAAGGAACGAGAGACTTCTCATTAAGAGGCAAACCACCAGACCACACAGGACCAGTGTGTGTATCTTCTTGGGCACGGATGAATGATGAATCCAACAGTGTTCAGACTGCCAGAAGCTTCCCAGCAGCCTCCACTCTGGTGGCATCGCTGGCCCCTCTGTGGAGGCCACAGAAGGGAAGCAGCTGTGCTCAGGGTAACATCCCATACAGTCACTCCACCAGAAGGACGGCAGCTTTTCTGCCTTTCCTTGTTTTTCCTTCCTCTTTCCTTTTCTCTTCCTTTTAAATTGAGTTTGTAGAATTTCAGTTCAGTGCTCCCTGCCTTTTTGGCTGCAGAACACTCACTTTAGTCCATCTGAAAGCCCTCCTGCTATAATAGCAAGGGAGTGTCTATTTTGTTCTAACGTGTCATGACATCATGTACAGCTAGTCAATCTATTCTGTGTTAAGAACTTTCATGAACTTGAAAACTATCCCTAAATTTCCTCAGGCATCACTTTTTCTGCTCCCAAAATAACCCTCCCTCGTTCTCAACTACCCATTGCTTAGCGACAAACTCTTATCATAGCTGTTCCTCCTGGGTCAACACTCTGATTCCTTTTGTCCCCCTCACTTGATGGCTAGGCTGGCCAGTGAGAAACAGGATAAACAAAGAGCCATGGCCTTTTGACAGACCAAAATTTGAATTTTTGTTTGGTACTGACCCATTGGAGCAGTCATATCAAGTACTGAATGCTCTACATCTACAAGAAAGGAAATCAAAGGGGCACTGTGAGGGCTACGTAAGTTCACACACACACACACACACACACACACACACATACATACACACATACACACACACATACACATACACACACACATACACACACACGCACACATACACACATACACACACATACACACACACACACACACAGAGATGAGACACACACAGAAACATACAGACTCACATAGACACACAGACACACATGCATAGAAAGACATGCACACACACAGAGAGAGAGAGAGAAAGAGAGATGAGACACACACAGAAACATACAGACTCACATAGACACACAGACACACATGCATAGAAAGACATGCACACACAGAGAGAGAGAGAGAGAGAGAGAGATGAGACACACACAGAAACATACAGACTCACATAGACACACAGACACACATGCATAGAAAGACATGCACACACACACACAGAGAGAGAGAGAGAGAGATGAGACACACACAGAAACATACAGACTCACATAGACACACAGACACACATGCATAGAAAGACATGCACACACACACACACAGAGAGAGAGATGAGACACACACAGAAACATACAGACTCACATAGACACACAGACACACATGCATAGAAAGACATGCACACACACACACACACACACAGCTTTTCAGGCACTACAAAGTCTCATATGAGTGTTTCTGATGATGTGGCAAAAAGCACCGAGCCCTTCCCACACCTCGTGAGTCCCTTTACTATTCCATCCATTCCTTGCTTTATCTCCAGCTTTACTTTTCAGTGACCCCACCCATGGGTCTCTTCCTCATGGGATAATCAGAGGGCTGTTGACAGAGAAGTACTTGAAAGTTTACATGGCCTTGGTCAGAAAGGACAAATAATGGAAGAATACAAACTCCAGGTGGTCTTGTTACAACTCAGTGTACACCTTAAGGTTCCTTGTTAGGACTAGCTACAGATGTGGAACTCTGGGACTCCTCATGACATCAACTTCATTTAACTTTGGCCTGGTCCACGCCCTTGTGCCCCCATTCCTTTGCTGATTTCTTCCGGGAATCCTTGTCTAATCAATCAGGTGTATACAGATCTTCATTTCAGAGTTGGCTTCAGGCTAAATGGTAAGGCAATTACCAACATAATTACCATTCTCACTTCCTGGTAGGGTAGGCTGTTCAAATGCCTCCATTTAAGAGAGATAATTGTGATATTTGCTCAGGTGGACAAATGCTCTGAAAACATTCCCGGTAGGGCAATTTCTATAGCTCATGACACTATAGACAAACTGTAGATCGTAGTACATTATTTAGTGCATTACAAGAAGTAGCGGAGGTTTAAGGAGGTATCACAGGTATTTATAAGATAATTCACTCACTGCAAATGACCTTGCCATTCCCATTCTGCTGCTATAGTACTGCGCCTCTAATAAATCTCCTGACCACTGTTTTGACTCTGCTCTGCACAGTGAGAAAGTGGTTTGGGGGACACCTAATGCCCTCTCCTCCCTTGCAGGAGATCTAGGGTTAGGACAGTCTGAGAAGTTGGGACAGAGCTCTTGTCTGAGGAACTCTGGAAAAGAGGGGTTAAAAAAAAAAAACCAACACTAGGAGACAAATACAACCATAGAATAAAGTTGGAGTGGGAAGAAAAGATGTTGGGTCTTTGAGGCATATTAGAAGCATCAACCATGAAGAATGTCCTAGAAGTGTCAAGGTACTAGTTAGTCAGGCCTTTGCATCATGCATGCATGGTGTTTGACAGCCAGCTTAGGGGTTCACTCCCAGAGAGTTGAGAGCTGAAAGCCAGCAAGGGGTCATTAAAGAACTTACGGTAAACTAATTGTGCTTTTCCTATTTTCATCTCCCTTTCCACTTACTTTCCACACTGCACTCCACTCTAGATTGGTCAGGTATTAGTCATAAATCCACCATCAGTAACATTGGCAAAGATATCAAATGACCGTCCTGAATTGATGTGCTTAATGCTCCTCTCTGCCCTGAGGGTGAGAACCTCCTGTCCTGTATCACTAAGCTCTGAAACAGCCTACTTATAAGAGGCTGTTGTTTGAATGGTTTAGACAGCCAGAAGCGCAATTCCACACACACAAATCCGTAATATCATTTTCCTTTCTGCATATGTGCTTTTCCTTTTCAGGAGGTAACAGCCATTCTTTCCAGTTCTGAACTCAACTTGGTCATCCATTCCTGTTCCTCTCCCATTTTACCAGTTCTCATTCCAATCAGATGGAGGCTCGTACCATCTGAATGAAAATTAAATGCTCTGAGGCTGGAGAGATGTCTCCTCAGTTAAGAGCACTCACTGGCTGCTCTGTCAGAGGACCTGGTTCCATTCTCTGCACCTACATGCTAGTTCACAACTGTCTGTTAGTCATTTCAGGGCATCCAACTACTCTTCTGACCCCCACTGGCATACAAGTGGTGCACAGATACAGGCAAAACACTCATACACATAGAGCAAGACTTCACACTGTGTGCGCCCTCACAACTGCCCCCCATCTAGTTTTAATTGGTCTTAAAACTTTTATTTCATTTTCCAAAAGATGAGGAAATACTTTCTTTTCCTCTGCCTCTTGATCTTTCCAAAGTCACAAATATGATAAATATCTTGACAATGCAAAGAACACACGCATTTTCTATAGAGCCTCTTTCCTAGTTGCCGTGATTCCTACTGGAGACTGTTACCTATGATATTGCTGTGCAGATTCTATCCTGTCTGCTTGCTTGTTTGCTTACTAACTGAAACATCACATCTTCTCAGTACTTCAGTACATAAGATGGTAGCAGAGGGGGTTTCATATTTTCTTCTTCAGCATCTAATTCTCTTGCTACAGCCTACTTTCAAATAAATTGCTTCTATCTGAAGCTATGCGAAGCTTGTCACACAGAACTAGGGATTTTGTCTTGGATGGCTGCAGACTCTGAGTCCTCCTGAAGGTTGACAGTAGAGTCTATTGTTAAATGCAAAGGCTAAGTCACATCTGATGATTTTACCTTATTTGGCTCCTCAGCAGCTTTTGATATGGTTACCTTGTCTGTAACATTGACTGATTTTCTTCTCTATCAACCTCAAGACTCAGCCCATAACACCTTCTATAAGAGATGACCTCATCATAATTTTAAATACCATTCATATGCTGATGATATGAAATTTCCATCACCAACTTGGGTTCTTTCCCTATCTCTGGACTCAGATAGTCAGATACATACATACCTGATAGGTCCATGTAGATATCCATCTTAACCTGTCCAAAATCATGAACTTTACATATACTCCATATTGTAAAATGCTTACTGAAGGGTTTTGGGGTTTGTTGTTTTTCATCTCCTATTAACTCATGTTCTCATTTATTCAAATCAATACCTTTATGGAATCCATATATGTACTCCTGACCACTATCATCAACTTCTTCTGTGCTGTGGACATACCTTGCAGATCTGGTCTCAGTCCTATTGCCTCTTCCTGTGTGGGGGAGGGGCGCTATTCAACACTTCATTGTTTATTACCCAACAACCATCACCTTGATTCAGCCTTGTGTGGATAATCTAAGCAGCTTCCTAGTGGATCTTTCTCCGTCAACACCAGCATTGTTTTTAGCAAGCATTATCCATTATAATCCTATTATATCATGATTCTGATCATTTCGGTCTTCTGCATGAAAACTCCCAATGTTTTTCCAAGGAACTCAAAGCAAAACCGAGCATTCGACCTATGACTTCCAAGGTCCTACATGATCTAATCTTCGTTATCTGTCAATCTTCCTTTTGTGGCCTCTACTCTAGTCATTTCTCCCTGCAAACATGCTAGGAATGTCCCAGTGCTCTGGCCTTTGTATTGCTGTTGGGTCTTCAGTAATTGCTGATCTACCAGATTCCTGCCTAAAGAACTATACTTTCTTCAGGCCTTTCATCAAATTCACATCCTTGCGAAGCCACCTTTCTCTAAACCTAAAACTTCCTTTTTTCCCTCTTTCCCTTGCCACTGCCCATTTCATTCCCTTTCATTGTATCTTTCCTGTCCATACATCTCACTGTTTTCTTTTTCATCCATTACTGCGCCCTGGTTCCCAGTGCCTGAAGCATATTCAGTAAATATGTTTTGAATCAGTAATGCTCATTGAATGTATAGAGATGATATAATCCAGCTATCTCATTTACCCCAAATAAAAGAGGTCTGCCAAATAAGAGTAGCTATAAAAACAGATACAAGAGTGACTCCAGAAATACCACACTGAGTCACTACTAAAGTAATGTCAGATATTTCATTAGAACCGGTACCTTAATGTCACCACCAGTCACTGGACACGTGGTAGGGGGATAAAAAGACTGCCAAAGTCATCAGATGTGTTGGACAGTTAAGAACTTATTTCAAACTGAAATACCTTCTAAGGCTTTACCAAGCCTTCATCCATACTGGACACTTAGTAAATTTACTACTGGGTACTAGTCACTTTTTAGAGCCTATGTCCCAGTCTAGCCTAGTCCCCATGTCTAGCAGTATATGAGCAGAAATTTTCCTACCTTTGAAAATCATGTGTTGTGTTTTAAACTTGATGACCAAGTAGGTCCATGGTTTGGAGATTCAAAGCTCTCTGCCTTTGTTTTCCTTTTTATTACAGTTCTTTGCAAAGTCTGATTTTCTATCCTCTATTTATTGTTGTTATTAATATTATTTTTTGATTTGCAGGTACATAGTAGGAAAGCTACATAGCTCACCCGAGAGCCACAGAAAACTAGTCAAGAAGCAAAGAAGGAACCGATTGCACCTCTTCAGAACTGCAAAAAAACCTTCTGGCTTTTTGTTTGCTTGTTTATGTGCTGTTGGTCTGTTTTTCTGCCTCTCTGATTCCATCATACCTAAGACCAAAGGGAAACTCCTTCCCCATGTCCTATCGCCTACAGACAGAGAGATACCCACAGGCACTTGTGTGTGTGTTTTACTCAGTTTGGGAATGGGGATATTACTATTAGGGTGTAGAAGATTTGCTTCATACAGGGAGTTATGGAGCATCTTCAGGGGATCTGAGACCTAGAAAACAGCAGTCCTATTCAAGGAAGACCATGCTACCAGGGAGCCCAGTTATCAATCAATGTACCACAAAAATTAAACCGTCTCTCAGAACAGCAGTGGAAGCTCTGTGGGCAATGAATTCTTAGGGGGGGGCAAAACACATGAAATCTAGTCATCACATTTTACAGTGGATCTGCTGCTTGATAAACTACAACTGGAGAGCAGACTGTTAGCAAGAAGGCCATTTCTAAGAAGAAAATGAGTTTGTAAAAGATCCGTTTGAATTATTAACTGCAAAGAAGTGGCTGGAGAAGAAAGCAGTTGCTGATAACACCGGCTTTTCTCCTCTCGTGTATGATTAGAACAAAGGGAGGCACGGAAGAGCCAGGCGAAGACGGAAAAGCAAATTTCCCTCTGACATAAGGAGGCACATTTTCACGCAGTGCCTCCTCGATACATGGAGAGGCCACCTACCAGGTACAGAAAAACACAGCGGCCATTGTGAGTGCAAACAGATGCCGAAACCAGGGAAAACAACACTCATTTTTTTTTTTTAACCAACTATCATCTCTTTTTTTCTGCTTACAAAAGCACTTCTTCAATACCAACTGGACTTATCTAGCTCTCCCTCCACGCCCTGTGGATTTCTACTCTCCACTCCCAAACACCAACCAAATTCAATTTAAAATGCAAGCCATGCTGGAGGTCACAAGGAAATGACCAAGATGACCACTGATGCCTTCCCATCCTGAAGCTGAAGGAGAGGAAAAATCAATACAGAAGGAAAAGCGATGCCAGTGTTTTCCAGTTCAATATCTCTCGGCACATTAATGATGTGGTTTGAAATCCTTGAGCTGAAATGAAGCGTGTAAACATGTTAAGCAGGCCACACTGGTCAATTCTCTCCTCTGATTTTACAAGCACGACTTCTCTATGTTGTAAGGAGAGGGCATATTTTAACCTGACTCCAGAAAATAAGCTGAGTGATGGAAGGCAATCCAGTGAAGGAAACCAGCCACGTGTTCCCTGCCTTGAACACCATTTCACCTTTTCCTCAGAAAGCAGCTCTTGGGATACACCCCATCTTCTTCAAGCCTTTCTGGAAGAAAATGTGAAGTCCCTCTAGAGGATGTAGGATACAATACTTATGGATATGTGGTTCTCAGCAATGCCATAAGCACCGATGACGAGAAATGCTAAGCAGAGTGCATCCCTTTCTTGAATAAAGCAACTGAGTATAAGATCAGTTGAATTATATGTAGAAGCACCATGAACTAAATTACTCTTCTAATTTCAAAGAGAGAGCCACAGTGAGCCAAGGGTTTCTGTCTCAAGTAGTGCAGCTTTCATCGGGGTGGTTTAAAGCATAACCAGCAAAGGACAAAGATGGGCTTGGGGCTACAAAACGTGGGAGGGCGGATGGGGTCTTTAGTTGTAGAGGGAGGGGATGCTGGGGGATTGACTTTCTGCCCAGTTCTGGAATGACAACGCTCTAGGACTGAGAGAAGCAGCTCCCCTTGAATTACTGCTGTTGTTGATTGCCTTCCATGGTGTGATTAAAGGGAAGTGTTCACATAGCAAGACAGACATTAACTTAGGAAGTATGAGTGTTCTATGAAGTTGTATTTATGACCTAAAGAAAAGAGTACTGTTCCATGTGTATTCTCTATGCATTGAGCATTTTTTCTAGCTACCATTTAAAAATCAACTCACTAGTCCCCACAAGCCCAGTAAAATTGGTATCCTTTTTATCATTCGTTTACTAATACCCAGAGATGGCATGTGACCTGTTCTGCCATGCCTCTCATGGAGGTTTCATCGTGCCAGTGTTTGTCCCCAAAGCACCTACCAAACTGAAGGCCAGGCAGGCAAATATCTCCTTCCTTCCAAATGTCTGCAGATTACAAGGTGAAATGGCCTGCAGCCTAAAGTGTGTGACAAGCTGCCCATCAGCATTCCTAGAAGGTATGAAGCAATTCCCAAACCCTACAGGTGAAGAGGAGTGAGGGGAAACAGGGTCAGAGAAACGTTGGCCCTCAGGATGAGGGTAATTAAGACTGGAGTCTTTAGTAATTACCACCTAGATCTCGAAAGGGAGTTCTCTATGGGGTGAGAATGAATTCTTACTTAATCCTAGGATTTTGGTTTATGGGGAAACCTTGGGGACATTTTAAAAGCTAGATGCATATCTGCTTTTCTGCCCTTAGATATGTTCCTAAGAGCAATGAAAACGGATGTCTATAAAAAGACTTTAAGAAAATGGCACTGGTATTAAAATGTAGGATGATTAGGCATCATCCCCAAGCAATGGCTGGACAGCCTGTTACAAACTGCCTTAAAATAAAACCTAGCACAAATGAAACAGGCAACATGCTTGTACGAAAGCAGACCCACAACTGGCTGCACAGTGTAGGGTTCCACTATACACAGCTCTAGACTAGCAGTTCTAAGACCTTTGGAAAAGACAGATTCATACATGAAAGTACAATTTATAACAGTACCAAAAGAAGTAGCAATGAAAATAATGTTGTGGTTGAGGGATCACCACAACATGAGGAACTGTATTAAAGGTCACGGTGTCAGGAAGGTTGAAAGCAGTGTTCTAGACAAAAGGATCTCATTGGAGAATCAAACCAGGACACTACTGTCTCCAGACAGGCAGCACAGGATTTACCACAAAGGAATGTGAGGGCGTCTCCTGGGGCTGGCAGGGTTCCGCTTCTTGACAGAAGTTTAGATAACACAGAAATAGGTATTTGTCAAAACCTGCTTTATGACAATGAGATGTGTATGTTCCACTGCAAAGAGATTTTACCCCAATAAGGTGGGAGAAGGAGATTGTGTGTGTGTGTGTGTGTGTGTGTGTGTGTGTGTGTGTGTGTGTTCTGATCTCTGCTACCTACATAAAATATGTCAAAAACCAAAAAGGGGCTGATAGATAAATTGATATATAAGGAAAGGGCATTTAAAAAATGCCAACTATAAATCAAACTGGTATATCTGTGAATATTTGCTATGTCAAATTTGCCACAATAAAATACTAGGGCAGTACAACCTAAGAATGTGTTAATAGGTATATTTTAAAGGGGGATTAAATATTTAAATTATCTAGAAATTGAAAGTACTTTGTAGGTTAGGGATATTCTCACTGGTAGAGAGCTTGCCCAACATACCTGAGACCCAATGTCCAGCATCACAAAAATAAATAAATATATATTTTAAAAACTCCTCTGTGGCCCAGAAAGCTTTGCCCTTTATTTTTGAAATCCCTTCCTTTATTGCAGCCTAGGAGGAAAAGAGCAAAGGCATGATACCACTGAGAAGCACGCCCAAAGAGAGACTCCTCTTCACAGCGCTAAGAGTGTTTGACTTGCAGCTTAGAAATAACTAGAAAATAAACTGAGTTTTTAATTTTACAAAAGACACACAAAGAATAATTTTTAACTTGTGAATATGAGCCCATTCTTAGAAATGTTTTAAAAGATATGTTTTTATCATTTTTAATTGCATACTTACTTATTAATTATATTATTATGTGTATATTAAGTATGTTAATGTGTGTGTGTGTGTGTGTGTGTGTGTGTGTGTGTCTGTGTGTATCCATGCCTATTTGTCTGTATGAGGCCAGAGTCAGGAGTTGGGAACCAGACAAGATGGTCTTTGGGAACTGAACTGAGTAGGTCTGCAAGAGCAACACACACTGAGCCCCATCTCATGTAAATTTCACTTAAATTAGAAACAATCTTATTTTACATATCAATCCCAGTTCCCTCTCTGTCCCATCTTCCTACATCTTCCACCACCCCCCAACCCATCCCCCATCCAGTCTCCAGGGAGAGTGAGGCCTTCCATGAGGGATCATCAAAGTCTATCAAGTCATTTGGGGCAGGACCTAGGCCCTTCCCTGTGTATTTAGGCTGAGAGAGTATCCCACCATGGGGAATGGTCTCCCAAAGTCCATTTGCACTAGAGATAAATACTAGTTCCACTGCCAGAGGCTCCATAGACTGCCCAGACCTCCCAACTGACACTCTCATTCAGTGGACCTGGTTCAGTCTTATGCTGGTTCCCCAGCTGTCAGGCTGGGGTCCATGAGCTCCCCCTTTTTCAGGTCAACTATTTATGGTTTTCCCCAGCCTGGTCTTGACCCCTTTGCTCATCTCTCCTCCCTCTCTACAACTGGATTCCAGGAGTTGGGCTCGGTGTTTAACTGTGGGTGTCTACTTCTGCTTCCATCAGCTACTGGACGAAGGCTCTAGGATAGCATATATGTTAGTCATTAATCTCATTATTGGGGAAGGGCATTTAAGGTAGCCTCTCCACTAGTGCTTAGATTCTTAGTCGGGGTCATCCTTGTAGATCTCTGGACATTTCTCTAGTGCTAGATTTGCCACTATTATGGTATCTCTTTTCTTGCTCTCCTCTATTCATGCCCCCAACTCAATCTTCCTGATCCCTCATGTTCTCCTCCCCCCCTCCTAGATGTCCCTCAACTGAAGAGTGGATAAAGAAAATGTGGTACATTTATACAGTGGAGTATTACTCAGTGGGGGGGGGGGGAATGATATCTTGAAAATGCGCAGGCAAGTGGAAGAACTAGAAGAAACCATCCTGAGTGAGGTAACCCAATCACAGAAAGACAAACATGGTATGTACTCACTCTTGTATAGATGTTAGACATAGAGCAAAGGATCACCAGCCTACAGTCCACATCGCGAGAGAAGCTAGGAAACAAGGAGTCCACTGGAGAAGGGGAAAGGGACAAATCTCCTGAGCAAATCGGGAGCATGGAGGGAGGGGAGAGGGAGTTAGAAGAAAGAGGAGGGGTGAAGAGGAGAGGGGAGGAGAACATGTGGGAATTTCTTAAACATCGATTGTCATGTAGAAGTCTGTAAGTGCCTGGGGAGGAAAAGGTGATCATGTGATCCCACTACTGACCGCTTGAGAAATGCATCCCAGTTGCTTCTCTCTACACATTCCTTATAGCGTTGAATGCTAAATACAATATTTCAGTATGGTATAAATATGTTCATGTAAACATGCCTTAGGAGGATTCATTCTGAGGGTGACATTGTGTTGTTTTGTTACATTTACTGAGAAATTGTGAGCATCTAGATTGTATTGTTTTATTTTGCTATCACAAATAATGTTGAAGGGTGACATCTTTAGACCAATATTTCATATTGCTATTACTCTTAGAACAAAGAACTCCTGTAATGGAGTGGGCATGGCAGCCTATGCTTTTGACCAGATCGTCAGAAGAGGCAGAAGCAGGGTGATGTCTGAGTTTGAGGCGAATCTGGTTTAGTTAAGGAGACACAGGCCAGTGACAGCTGCAAAGTAAGACCTTGTCTTTAAAAAAATAAAATGCTGAGACTTTATATGTAATATACCATCTTAGTTGGCATCTTGGCTATAAGAATCCCTGTGGAGTCTTGACCAAATGATCACTAGATGGATGATCTCAGTTAAGGGTGGGCTGGCTTATCAGCATTCCAGAGGTTCATAGCAAAAGCTCTGCTGCTCTTATGTGCACACCAACAGTCTAGTGCACTGACAGGGTTGTCAGGGATGGTGCATGTGCCTTCAAGGTGTCCCTTTCAGCGAGGCAGCACTCAGGAAGCAGAGGCAGGTGGATCTCTGAGTTCCAGGCCAGCCTGGGCTACAATCAGGTCTTATATAAGGCAAGTGCCTAGCCTGAAAATTGAGAAGATGAAAGCAAGAATGGGACTCAAGTTGGTGAGGGGCTGTGAGGGAAGCCCACCCTGGGTAGCACTGCTGACCCATGAGTATCTTCACCCAGTACAGCTTCTGCATGACAGAAAGACAGACCTCTGAGGAAGCAGTGGCCATGAGAACACAAGGTATTTCTTTGACTACAGAAAAAGATGCATACTTGGAAAGCTGCATGGAATGGAGATGCATTGCAAAAGAGTTTAATTAAACTCAAAGTATCTGGCAGGCAAACAGACCCTTGCAAAGGAAGAAAAAAAAAATCTGTTTCTCTCAGTCTCCGCCTCAGTGAATGCTCTGGTCAGACTGTAGTATTCTGGGCTGGCAAGCGCCAGGAAGAGGTGACAATAAACATTCAGGGATTCTGCAAACCTGTTTGGTAATTTGAGATTAGCCATGATAAGAGTACTGATAGCAACCAATACAGGCATAGCTCATCCTCCTCCTGCTCCTGCTCTTCTTCTTCCTCTCCTCCTCTTCCTCCTCCTCTTCCTCCTCCTCTTCCTCCTCCTCTTCCTCCTCCTCTTCCTCCTCCTCTTCCTCCTCCTCTTCCTCCTCCTCTTCCTCCTCCTCTTCCTCCTCCTCTTCCTCCTCCTCTTCCTTCTCCTCCTCTTCCTCCTCCTCTTCCTTCTCCTCCTCTTCCTCCTCCTCTTCCTTCTCCTCCTCTTCCTCCTGCTCCTCTTCCTCCTCCTCCTCCTCTTCCTCCTATTCCTCCTCCTCCTCTTCCTCCTGCTCCTCTTCCTCCTCCTCCTCTTTGTCTTCCTCTTCCTCCTCCTCTTCCTCCTCCTTCCTTTTTTGCTTTCCTGGAGTTCTGATTTAGCAGCTTACCATCCCTCAAATCCCAAACTGCATTCGATTTCCCTCAGATTCTTGATCTATTCCTGCCAGTGATCTGTTTGTCTAAACCCATCAGGTTTTAAAGTGCTTGGTGTTCTCTCTTGGGTGTGATCTTATTCTTATGTTCTGTATTTTTGTTCACAATGTGTCAGCTTTGCAAACACCAGCGTTCAAACCTCAGAATCACGGTTGACACTTTACTCACTAAAAAACAAGAAGAAAAAGAGAGTGGCAGAGATTATTCAAGTGGTATTAATTTCTCAACACACCAAGTCAGCCCTTCTCACAAGCCTGATGCATGCATTCCTAAAGCATCAACTGTATTGTTTCGGTTCTGTAAAGGGAAACCTTGAGTCCAAGAAGGGTGTGTCACCCACCAAATTGTCACAGCTAAGACAATTCCCAGCTATGACTTGAACCTGGGACACTTCATACAAACTCCACACTTAAACAACATAGCATATTCCTATCCAATTAGTTGCCAAAACCTGCCACCTAGGGCTGTTTTCATGGTTTCTATGGAGATATTATTTACATGTAATGAAGTGTACAAATCTTAAATGTACCCTCATGGAGTGTTGACAGACAGGCTCCCTCAAGATAAAGAGCGCTTCCAAATGTTTCTTCCTCACTGCAGTCAGTACAGCGCCTCTATAGTGAATACAAAGTGTGTGACAAATGTACCTTTTCCTCACAGTTTTTGAGTCTAAAAAGCCCAAGATCCAGGTTGCAGCAGACACGGTGTCTGGTGGGGGCTCCTTCTCTGTTCCATATGTTCACCTTCCCCCCACCAGTCCTGACACAGTGGGAACAGCCAGGCAGGTCTCTGAGGCCTCATGGTTGGAATAAAGGGTGTTAACATCAAGGAGAACTTTGCCTTCTTGACTTAACTCTCCTCCAGAGGCTGGTCTCCATCTAATGTTGTCACAGGGCAATTATATGACAGCAGATGACTGAGGGACACCAGCTATACATTCACACCACTGTACAAACCCATGACTTGCCACTTGGCTGATAAGCGTCTGTCAACTCTACAAGTTGGTATGAAAGACGGCATATAGAAAGTCTTTTTAGCCCTGTGCTTTGAGAATAGTCTAATCAGTTGTATGTAACCATGATGTAAATAGCTCCAGTGCTGACTGCATTAGATTCCTCTGTTCAGGCAACCTATTGTGTGTCCACTTTCCACTGATAGGCATCCCAATGGTTAGCTGCTGTGACAAGGATGCTGTTAACATTTACAAGTGGTATTCTTAATATATGCTTTCATTCGTTTTGTATAAGATCTAAAAGTGTAAGCACAAAAGATATGGGTGAGGCACGTGTTTACCAGAATACATCCCAGCATGGCTTTTTCCTTTCATATTCCCATTCATAGTGTGTGTTATAATTCTACCATTCTAGCAAATGTATACTAATAACACAATGGTTTTAATTTGTATTTTTAATATGTGTTACTAGACATTGGAGGAAACAAAGGAGTGTACCTCAGTTACTTTATGATTATGACAAGACTCAGAGAGAATTAGCTATTAAAAACAAAAACCAAGCAAGCAGACAGAAATCGGGTATGGTGATGTACTCCTTTAATCCCCACACTCAGGAGTCAGAGGCAGGCAGATCTCTGTGAGTTCCAGGTCAACCTGCCCCATCCAGCAAGTGTTACATAATAAGACCCTACCTCAACAAACATAGCAGGATAAGAGGAAAGAAAAGGCAGAGAGAGTCTTGGGAGGTGATTTAGTGAGTGAAAACGCATGGTATACAAGCATGAGGAACTGAGTTCGAATCTCCAGAGCTCACCTCAAAGAAGGGTTCATCTGTATTCCTAGTGCACCGTCAGGAAGACAGGAGCAGGGACAGCAGGGACTCTAAAAGCTCACAGGGCAGCCAGTCCAGTGTGTACATCAGAAAACAAGCTTGTGTCAAGCAAGAAGAGGGCAGAACCAACATTGAGGTTGTCCTCTGACCTCCACACACACGCGCGCACACACACACACACACACACACACACACGTAAAGATTACATTTCTTAAAGAAAAATATCAAAAGATATAATAGATTCCATAGAACATGAAAGTTTGAGACAATGAATAAAAAAAGCACATACTTAAACACAGACACACCCACCCACATTCACACTCAAACACACACACATAGACACAAATGCACACACATACACACACACACATACATACATACACACACATATGCATACAGGTTATATGAAAAAAAAAGTCCTAGAATTTCAAAATAAAATTAGATGGGAAAGCTTGAACAAAAGACATGAAAAAGGCCTCCACAAATGAATGCCTACAGTATATGCAATGGCCACAAAGCACATGACATACATGTGTGGCCCTCCCTCCTTCCCCTCTGTAGGAGCAATCATCTTTTATTTTTATTGCTGTTTTACAAACACAGTTCCCTACCCAAACTGTACACAACTTGAAAGCAGAACGAATGTAAAGTGTCCTTGCACATCACAAGGATTTTCAAATGGTTGGCCTAATGAATTAAAAATGTCTACCACAAGACCTTAAGAAGGCCATTACTATTGTCAACAAATTAAAAAGTAAGAGCAGTGCCTACAGATGACAGGAAAAAAAAGTAACAAGAAATATAAGTTCTCATGGGTGGGTGACACTACTGTTACCATATGATATAAAATTCAAAAGGAAATAGGGTTTGTAGAATAAAATGGCAGAGATAATGTGAAAGAAAGCTTTCCAAAAATAAGACATATGCTCTTTTCATGGGCAACCTACCTCTGTGTGGGTAATTTTGCATCTCTGAAAGCCCAGGGGGAAACTATCAGAGCAAAACAGGAAGCTGTGCATATGCTCCAGGGCGGAAGTCGCCACAACATGATTCTCTGTGCACCCTGAAGTGCACCCCCTTGCCAGAAAGCTCTGATTCCTTGTCAGAAATGACACCCAGAAAGTGTAGATGGCATCACTGCTACCTCACCACATGTTTCGGTTGCCCGTGACATCATCTTGGAATTCCCAGCAGACAATGATCTGAGCTCTTGCAGGGCAAGTAGCCCCTGAAAGAAGTCACTCTGAAAGGCCCCTGTGAAACTTGATCGCTTCATGTTTGTGAGCTGCTCTTAAACATTTGTGGTAACTCAAGGAATTTTCTAGAACTAGAGGCTTACTCTAAGCATCTTCACAATTCCTTTAAAAGAGTGATGCTGACCTTGTTCCTAGATGGTGAGCTCAAGCCAGCTCTGTTACTTTTGGGAAACCAAACATGTCCTGGGTATCTTGTTTCTGTACCAAACACCAAACTATTTGTGGAAGTCCTTTGGTTCTTGGGTCAAATCAAGGTTTTCTTTTCCTTTGTTTTTAAAAACTTCGTTGGCGGGGGGAGAGGGGACATTGAGATAGGCTCTTCCTACACAGTCCTGACTATCCTAGAGCATACTATGTAGAGCAGGCTGGTCTCAAACTCATGGAGAACTGCCTGCTTCTGCCTCCCAAGTGCTGGGATTAATTACACCTGGCTAAAAAAACAAATATTCCAGGCTAGCCTTGAAATCTTGATCCTCCTACCTCTGTCCTTCAGCAAATCCTGCCACCACAGCTAGAAAACTTTTAAAATTATATTTTCATGATGTTTCCCCCTCCTCCAATTATTCCCAGATCCATTCTTTGCATTCTTTTTCATTCTCTGTCTTTTCTGTCTTTAAAACAAAAACAAAACCAGAAACACACACATACATACACACACACACACAAAACACCCCACAGTAACAGAAATTAAAACAGACAAAAGACTGATAAGACAAAAATGTCCAAGCAAACGAAAATCACACACACACACACACTAAATCTAGAAAAATACCATTGAGTTCGTTCTGTTGGCCATCTACTACTGCTGGGCATTCTTTCTTGATAAAGACAGAGAGAAATCATAGCTTTGGACCATGGACATACTAACCAACAGAAGCAATTTTCCTGACTGTGTCTCTCTAGGACTCGCAAGAGGAAAGAGCAAAATCTTTCCAAATGTCACATGTAGGGACCACAGAGGTGAACAAGAGTGTTGGGGGTAAGGGTTCTGGAGAGGGTTCCTCCAGGCTTAGAAAGCAGAGCACAAACAGAAGTTAGCAAATCGAGGGGAGAGATGAAGGACTTAAAAGAGCCTTCAAATTAAAAGCTTCATACAGGAAATCTATTCAGTGGAAGGGGGGAACTGTTCCCACCTGTCCTCTGACTTCCACAGGTGTGCACGGACTCTGGGATGTACACAACATCCAGATCATTAAATATGAAAAACTATAATGGTTTTATAGAAACTGTGCTACACTTACAGATAAGTGTGTGTGTGTGTGTGTGTGTGTGTGTGTGTGTGTGTGTGTGACATGTTCATGGGACTATCAATGGCTGGGGGTCAGAGAAAAAGACAACCAGAGGTGATAGCTACAGCAGTAGGGAAGCCCTTGAAGTCTGATATGTTACTGTGAAATCAACCTGTAAAGCTTCTTTGTATGAGTTATCAGTATAATTCATATACACACCCATTGATAATTTAAACCGATTAAAAAGTAAGGAGTGTCCTAACCTCAATCTGTTCCCTGCTTTCAGAAAACTCAAAGGCAGGGCAGGACTGGAATCCCCCACTCCTTTCCACTGACCCAGCTAAATGAATCTGGCTACTGAGAACTAGAGCATACAAGTCATCCTGCTAGATTCCAAGAGGGTGAAAGACACAAAAGCTTACAGAAACGATAATGCTCAGGACAGTTAGAAATGACAGTTTAGATTTCAGAGGGAATGAACAAGAATGCAAAATATATAAATAGTAAGATAATACATAGCAGAATTTTAAAAAATAATTAACCATACCTGAGACTAAACTTCAGAAATGTTATTCTGCAATTAAAGTTAAGTATTTCTAACACACAGGCACACACACAAGTGCTCATAGATACACAGAGAGACATGTACCCACATACACATCCCACCCCTCAGTCCCAGATATGAAGCTACAATAATTGGCATAAAGGAAAGGATAAAATAGAAATAGCAAAATCTGTCCAGTCAGGATGGCACATGCCTTTAATCACAGCACTCAGGAGACAGAGGCAGGTGGATCTCTGAGTTCAAAGCCAATCTGGTCTATATGGTGAGACCCTGGAAAGAATAAAAGGAGAAACATAAAGGAAGGAGGACTGGAGGGAGTGAGGGAGGGAGGGAGGGAGGAAAGGAGGAAGGGAGGGAGGGAGGAGGTTGGAAGGGAGGGAGGGAGGCTGTTATTTAAGAACTTCCTTGGTTTATACATGCCTATGTTCTCACTCTTGCATTTGAGACTTGTCTAAATCACAACACATCAAGGGGATATCCCATTTCGAATCTCTGCCCCACTAGGTTGTGAGCCTTAGGCCCACTATTTATTTATGTGTTTTTGTATCACATCTCTGTTCAGGTCCACTTTCTATCTCTTTGTTTCTAATTCAGATTTTTTTTCTGGGAGGTTTAAAGCTCCTAAGCCCTTTCCTATCCATTCTTTAAGATGCTTACTTTAGCATCTTACACATTCCTCTCAGGCTTTTATTTGTGCATAATTCTTTGACACTCCAGGCGGCATGCTCTGAAACAGTTGTTGGGCTTTCTGTGGCCCCCAAACCATCCCGAGGAGTATGAAGAATACAGGCAACATGGGAGCATCTTGAAGGATGTGGTGCCTGGGGGCGATCTGTGCTGTTCATTTAATGAATTAGCACCTCGGAAGAATAGTTTGTAAGGAAGGTGTTCCTGGTGGTATGGAACACAAAAATAGGATCAGATTCTGTCTGTTTCAGCACAATTTGGTGCAGTCAGCACTCTCCAGCTAGACTTAGGATTAAAACTGATAACCCAGACGATATTTTTAGCCGGTTTTTACATTATCTAAAACATGGTGTTCAGATTACATGAAACCACGATGCTGCAGGAACTTCCAAGGAGAATGTGGTACATTTGGCTCTGAAAAACTGGATACCTCTCTGGTTCTCCTGTGTCCCTTGCTAGAATTTCCAGGGATTTCTATTCCAGTGTCAAATCTTTTACTAGTTGGTGCTTCAGAAGTAAAGCCATAATATCTTTAAGATCTAAATATAAGAAATAAGTAGAAAGCACACTTGGATGACTATGCATTTAACAATGTAGCTATCCATTAGTTACAATTATAAGATGCCAAGGAGTGCACAAAACTAAATGATTGACACAATACTAAATGATTATCACAATACTACAACTTAGGCATGACTGTCTTTACAAGAAAAAAAACAGGCTAAAAACACATCACCCCTTCTCAAATCTAAGTTTTGACCTTTCCACTGTGCTCTTCTGTCTGTCATGTTTTAAAGTATGCTCTGAAAAGGTATGACAGCCTCTACACGTGTCACATGGACTAGTAATGAGGCTGCCGGAAGTCTTAACTTGCTACTCTCCCTGTTCCCACCTACAAGAAGCAGCACCTTACCACAGAAAGAACGGCTCAGCCACCTGTGTGAGCCATGTAAGTGTCTTCGTGCTGTGGAAACGGCTGCAGCTACACTTCAAAACCAGCGCCTTACAGTTTCAAGAACTCAAGGTTCAGGCCAGAATCACAGAAGCTGCTCTTGCCTACTTCTGAAATAAGAAGGAAGAGCCTCGAGAAAGAAAGAAAAGAAAAAAGGAGAGGAAACAGAAGACCCACTTCAAGACCCGTGAAGCCTGTTGGATGCTCATCACATTGAGATGCCTACTTGAGGACAGCTCTCCCAGAGATTCCTCCAGCTGCTCCCCAGCCCATCTCTCAAGGAAGGGTCTCATTTCTGTGACAGCACAAAGTAAAGGCATCAGTTTTATTACCCATGGCTACTGTCGTAAAGTGAGATATCCATTAAGGGCCAAGGCTCCTAAAGAAAATGCAAACAGTGTGTACAGTGCTTCAGGAATTTTATTCCAGTTTGTGGGACTGACATTTCATAGCTTACGGGTTATTGTTTTCTGACATAATTCTCTGAAATAGTATAATTTGTTAGTCTTCTCTGAAATAGAAGTAACCTATCATTCTTCAGGTGAGGAATTACTACCAAGTTTATGATTTGGGCAGCAATTAGAGGTTATCAATAATTGCTTTGTTAAGCAAACAGATTTAAGCAATTTCTCACCAGTAAAATATTGCTCTTCGGATACCCACCCTTGAAGCTGAAAGAGGAACTAGTCTGCTGTTGGGGCAGCAGGAGCAGTCCCATCAGTGATCTGGAGGCTATTTTGTTGAACACAATGGATTCTTGAATTTTCAAGCATTTCCTCTGTCCTGGGGCCTGAGCTGATGCAATACCCTTCTACTTAAGAATTTAAATTATGTAGCCATTCTCCTGCTCTCTGTCATTAGCACACACTTCTCTGTCAGTTGGGAGGAGACTTGATAAGACACCTGTGATCACATACCTTCGGGAGGGAGCAGATGTGAGGGCAAGGGTGAAGAAGGTGACTTGGTGGCCATCCACACCAGCAGCAAATCCAGGCCTTAGTAGGAGTGCAGAGCAGAGGGACACAGCCAAGCTACCCTCTTCCCACTCAACTTTTAAAATTCTGTTGTAGAAACAACGGGAAACTAGCCTTGGGACTCCTTTTATTCTTCTCTGCCCTACAGTAATCGAATTATTGTGTCATGAAATGTTGACATGTTCTCATCACTTTATCCCATCTAGTTTTTGGTTTACTCTGTTTTATCCTGGAGGGGAAATCATAAAGTTTTCTGCATCTCTAAGGACAATTTGGGAGGATATCCACAGCAAGTTTTGTTAAGTCTGATCAGTCTGTATATAAAAGCTGCAACTGGAAAAATCGCCAGTTAGATGTGAATTATTTCTGATTTAATGAATCAATGACTTTGGCCAGTTAATACACACTTTTTATCTTTTAACACAAGGCAGTCAGGTCCGTCAAAGACATCCGACAAACGTAGTTAAAGCATGGTGTGTGTGTGTGTGTGTGTGTGTGTGTGTGTGTGTGTGTGTGTGTTTGTGTGTGTGAAAAGTGTAGCTGTGTGATCACGTGTTCAAGTGAACACATTCACAAGCAAATACATCCCTTAGGTTTGGCTTACAAGCCAGTATGAGAGGCAAAAATTAAAAATAATAGGCAAAGTCTCAAAAGCCCAAGTATTGTTTCCATTTGAATCTTAAAGAAGGGTCTGAGTGGTTTGTCTTCTATCTAAAATGGTTTGCTCGTAAATAATGGAAAGACAGATTTTTGTACCTAAAGCCCCTTTCCATCCCAAAAGAAATTTATGATCCTTTCAAATTTTTACATAACTTCAGTTTGTGAAATATTTTTGACCGAAGTCCTCAGGCAGCCAGTTACATTCCATGTAAGGCAGAGCTACTTTGCCCTAACACAAGACAGCAGATTCTTACCAGAAGAGTTGTCCTATAAACTGAAGGAAAATTAGCATTGGTTTTGCTGTCTAGTAGATGCTAGTAGCCAGTTGCTTAATAAAAATGTCTTGTCATTGCCAAAGGGGAGATAGGGACAAAGTCAGTACCAGGTATGAATCATTCACTGATATAAGGGAATAATTTATATATAAGGGGAGGGGGGAGGATCTCACTAAAAACCTATGTGAAATTTAAAATTTAATTAATTTATTTGGTGTGTGTGAGGGAGTGGGGTGAGTTGCATATGCTGCCGAGGCATGCATGTAGAGGTTAGAGAAAAAATCTCTTAAAGTAGGTTCTTCTCATCTACATGGACTCTGAAATCCAACTCTAGTCAATAGAGTCATGTCTCACAAGCTTTTACCAGCTGCGCTATCTAGCCAGCCCCTGAAAGATAAGTTTATTGTTAAACTGCTATTGTACTTTGAAGGACATGGTCACACCCTCTCCTCCCAGAAGAAGTTTCCCCCTCAGCTGGAATCTGGCCTTGCTGTCTAAAAAGCAATGGCCAAAAGAATGTGCTCAAGGGATATTGTTATGGCTCTGAACTAGACCTTAAAAGGCTTTCAGGGCTGCCAGGTTGATATCAAGGGAGGATTCCCTGTACACCTCCACGTAGGGAAAGCAGCCTAGCTTCCTGTAAGATAAGAAGGCACAGGAGAGCAATGCATGAAGTACCAACCAACAGACATAACTGGTATCATCTGGGACTGTACAGGCAGCCAGTCTCCATCTAACCCAGCCTCACAAATGAAAATAGACTGAGAAATACTTATCCACCGGATAGAAGCAGGAGATAGAGAATTGTTCCAAGCTTGTACAATTTGGAACAGTTTGTTATAAAGCAAAGACTTACAAACAGATGGTCTCCTGATTGGACCCAAAGGGTGTTAATGTCAAGAGACTCCTGCATGAGACATGAATAGGAGGTCCAGGGAGGTAAAAGGTCTCAGAGCCACGAAGACATGGCTCCCAGTGATTTGAAGGATGCCGTCCAACTTCTAAAGAGCATATTTAACAGCACCTTATTCTATTCAGCTAGGAAAATGCATTCTAGGACATAAATTGTATATAAAACTCATACACAGAGGGGGAAGCTGTAGCTTTCTCTCTGTTCTTGAGCAAATTAAAACATCTTAGGCAATATTTTAAAAGGAACAAAACCTGAAACCCCAGGAAAAATAAACGTGTGTGCATTAGACAGGTAATGCTTGTCAAGGGCTTATTTACTTGTCTATACCAGAGGAACCTTCCCAGAATTGCCTTTTGCTTTTAGTGCCAGGTTAACATTGATGAAAGGAGGAATTGGCATGGGGCTTTTTGAAGGTGGAGGTGAAGACACAGACCCTGAAGACTCACACAGGGTAAGGTGCAAGGAAAGGCTGATACAGGTCAAGGAAAGGCTGATGATACAGGTGTCTGTGGGTTCCGCCTAGCCCTTGCCCTCGCCACCCTGTGGCCCTGCTTCTCTCAAGTCCCACAGCTGGACAGCAGCCACCCTGTCACCTGTTTGTTTCCCACGCCCTTCACTCCTAGTTTTCTCAATCAGTGTGCCAGTTAGTGCTTTTTTGTTGGTTTTATTTTTAATTACATTTATTCATCTTATTGTGCATGTGTGTTTGCATACATGTGTGGGGTTCAGAGGACCACTTGCTAGAGTTGCTCCTTGCCTTCCACCATGTGAATCCCAGAGGTCATCAAGGTCATCAAGCTTGGCCATAGGCACCTTAGTCTGCTGAGCTGTCATGCCAGCCCATGGAGTGTTTTTTTTTTTTAAATCCACTCCTTGCCTTCCCACAGTCATGTAGATCTCTCTACTAAGGATTATCATGACATAATGCTTACATTATGTAGTTATCACAGCATGCTGCCATACTCAACTTTTGTTGTTTTTCAGAAGAACTCTGATGGATGCAATTGAGAAAGAAAAGATGCTCGATTCAGGAAGAAAAGATGCTGAGAATGAGATTTTGCTCTGGAATCACTCCATAGCTTGATGCCCTTGCATCCATTGGTGTTACCTGGAAATGCCCTTCCATGACCACGTACAGCTCACTTGTTCTGGTCATGGACAGACAGAGGCTATGAGCAAAGATCTCAGCCACCCCTTTCAAAACAAGAAAAGGAGTGGAAATACTGTCTAAAGACAACACGGGGACCCTGCAGACAAATCAGGAGGGTTTTAAAATAGCAAGCTGAAGAGATGGCTGATCAGTGAGAACACTGCTACCCCCACGGGGCATCTGAACCAAGCATTTGTAAGTCCAGTTCTTGAGGACCCAATGACTTCTGACTTCCAACGTCACCAGGCATGAACATGGTGCATATACACGTAGGCAAAACACTCATTCACACATGTAAAATGAAATAAGCAAACATCTATGAAAAACTTTCAAGTGGATAAGGGTGGGTACAACCATGTTCCATCGTATACATGTATGAAATGCTCAAGAATAAAGAAAATTTAAGCCTATCATGGTGGCACATGGCTTTAATCCCAGTACTCAGGAGGCAGAGGCAGGAGGATCTCTGTGAGTTTGAGGCCAGCCTGGTCTCCATAAGGAGCAGCCAGGACTGTGTAGAGAGACCCTGTCTTTAAAAACATTAATATTAAATTAAATTAATTAATTTAGCTAAGCTAAAAGAAGAGCTAGGCTTGGTGAGATAAGAAACTGGCATTTGAAGAGAAATGTATCTCAGAATTTTCATAGGTTTCCATGCCTGTAATAAATACCAAAATACCACATGGAAACTCTATAGGCAAATATAATCTTGAAAGGTATAATTCAGAAAACAATAAAAAATTTTTCTTTAAGACCAATGGAAATGTGCCAAGAAGAAACAAATGCTGTGCGGTCCTCGCTTGGTAAACCCTGCTGTATTCTTCAGACAGTCCTAATGTGGGGACCAAACCTGCTGTATTCTTCAAACAGTCCTAATGTGGGGACCAAACCTGCTGTATTCTTCAGACAGTCCTAATGTGGGGACCAAACCTGCTGTATTCTTCAGACAGTCCTAATGTGGGGACCAAACCTGCTGTATTCTTCAGACAGTCCTATTGTGGGGGACCTCTGCCACTGTGACTTGGGGGAATTGTAAAATTTAAAAAGTAACGCAGTTCTGACTTTTAGGCTTTCTCTAGATTCTCATTCTCTTTTATGTTTGCTGTATTAGAAGCTAATTGTGTGCCATGGCACACAGGCAGAGGTCAGAGGGCAACTTGTGGGCATTGGTTATCTATTCCAGTACTTGGGTTCCAGAAATTGAACTCAGGTCATCCATCAGGCTGTAGCATGTATCTTTACCCCTGAGCATCTCTCGGGCTTGTTTTGTTGATCTGTCTGTCTGGTTTTGTTTGGTTTTAGCTTAATGGCTCAGATATGTACTTCTGAATCTCACTTGTTTGGTTTCTAAATGTTTAACCCTGGAACAAAGCAGATGGAAGGACCTACGTTAATACTTCTGTCACTCAACACTATAGTGCAGATCTCCTAGCTAGCTGCCAACTGGATATGACTAGCCCTGTGACCAGGGTCCCTGAGTGAGTAGATCTCCATCAGGATCAAAACCAGGAATTTTAGGTGGTTCTGAGCTAGTCAGTCTAGGATGACACAATGGGGAGTATTTTTCATATGAAACCACACAAGCTCCTCCTTATTCTTAATGTAAATGTTGTTTGAAAGGAATAAAATACTGGGCTGGAAAGATGGCTCAGCTGTTAAAGGCTAGGCTCACAACCAAAAATATAAGGAATAAAATACCACAGGAGATAGGGAAATTCAGCCACACTATTTGCTTTTGTCCCTATGATAAATGCCTGTAAGTTCTTTCTCTCCTTCTCCCTCTCCCTCCCTCCCTCCCTCTCTCTCTCTCTCTCTCTCTCTCTCTCTCTCTCTCTCTCTCTCTCTCTGTGTGTGTGTGTGTGTGTGTGAGCATGTATGCATGCATGAGTCTGTGTGTATGCTAGTGTGAGAAACTCTGGGACTGATGTCTTTGATGTGGTCTTCAGTTTTGTGTCAGATGTGAAGACATGAGGGTCTCAGCATTTCCAGCAGGCCCTAGAAGAAGGTTCTAGAAGGGAGCATATTTTTCTCTCATTGTGTTTTGTTAACTCCCAATAAAAGCGTAAGATCAACCATGTGAACTTATTTCTTTATAATAAAGTGAATTCAAAAACATTAAGCAAAACTTTGGGCTATATGAAGAGATTATGTTCAGCAGAAGAGATAACGTTCAAATATGATCTTTCAGAACCAGCAGGGGACTGTACATCTTGTATTTAAGGGATTCTGAATGACCAGCCATGAAGTAGGTTGTCAGCCTTCAAATCTGGGACTCAATTCTGCTCATTTTCCAAGAAAATGAAATGAAAAATGGCGTCTAGAATGTTGATGCATTTAAGGACAAATACTCCAAACACTCTCCCAGGCATCTTTACCCTGTAGACTTTCTGCCCCACATCAAATGCCTTCCCTGTGTCTCTCTTGCCTGCCCTAAGTCTGCTTTTCCCAAGACTCTTCCCCGATGTCCTCATTTCTCATCTACCATGAGGAGACACTTCATCCCCTCCCCCAGTGCAAAGATGCTTACTTCTTTAATCCATGGATTGTGACACTGTAGTCTGTGACTACTTTGCTTCTGCCAAGGACCCAGTACTCTGAAAGGCCTTGAGCATCACCCTCCTTGTCTCTGTAACTTTCTGAGGCTGAGAAGATCAAGAATGAAGAATATTTATGTAATAAGTGGGTTTTAAACAAGTGAACATTAATTACTATATAATAATCCTAATAGGAGAGAGGTATAGACCTTCTGCCCAAGCACTTGAGAGGCAGAGGCAGATGGAGCTCTACTATTTCAAGGCCAGCCTGGTCTACATAGTGAATTTACGGCCAGCAAGGACTACATGTTGAGATCCTGTACCAAAAAGAAAAGGAAATTCTAATAAAGTATAACATTCGTTAAAGCCCAAGTGTTAATTGCATGTGTGTAAAACACTACACCAAGGAGGTAAAACATAATGTGTACTTGTTTGACAGTCACAAAATCTAATGTGTAAATGTCTATACCCATGTCTAACCAAGAGCAATGTGACCTGTGACTTATAAGTGATGTAAAGTTACGGTGTGAGGAGCGTCCTTCCTCTGTCCTTCCCCACTTCCTCTCCCTCCTTCCTCTCCCTTCCCTCCCTCCTCTCCCTCCCCTCCCTCCCACTTTTCTTCCTTCTCTCTCCACAGAACTGGATCCTGAATTCAGCAAATAGTGATCACTGATTTTTTTTTTTTTTTTTTTTTTGGTCTCACTAATTGGGGCCACCAATCCTATACTATACTTTGAGACAAATATACAAATTCTCCAAATCAAGAAAAAAGGTAAAAACAAGGGTTTACTTTTCAAAGAAAGAAAATGAAATATTCCCTTTCATTGGTTAATTTATTTAAAATAAACCCCGTCACTTAATTAACGTCATTTAGTCAGGTATAATTTTCACACTTGTTGCATTGTTCAAAACTTTTTAAGTTCAGAGCCTCGTGCGTTTCATGATTTCTCCCACTGCTCACTGAGCTGCATGGTTCCAGGCAAACTGTGATTAAGAAAATGAGTTTTGCTTTTAATCAATTAAATTAAGAAGTTGGCACAATGAAGCAAATAACTCCTTAAAATAATGACTAAATAAAAAGGAGCTAGTTTAATATTTAGCACAGTGAGACAATCATCAGAAAGTAATAAAAACAGACATATTTAAAGAGATAAAAGTGACAGACCTATATAATACGTACAGTTTGTTCCAATAACCTCTAAAATTAGCATCTTATCACTGAGGATCTGCAAATCATTGTTCCTTTCCCAACAAAATCAAACCAAATTCACCATCACATTACAAAGCCATCATTCCAGAGGTCCGGATGTCCTCAGCAAAGAAACACAATGAGAAAACAATGTAACTACTTTGTTTTCTCTTTTTCTTTAATTGAAAATATTTTTTTCCTCACATAATGTATCCTGATCATGGTTTCCCTACCTCTACTCCACTCAGTTCTTCCCCTCATCCTCTCCCAACTGGATCTTTTCCCTTTCTATTAGAAAATAAATAGACTTCTAAGGGATAATAATTAAAATATAATATGATATGGCATACATAACATTTAAAAAACATTGGAAATGGACAAAATGGAAAGAAAAGTGCTCAAGAATCAGAGACCCCCTGGAATCCCATAAAAACACTAAACTGGAAGCCATAATGATGTTAATTGATCTTAATAATAAAAGTCTAGAGTCAGATATTAAGGAAGTGAAAGACAGAGATGCAGCCAGCCACTGGAGCTCTTACCTTTACAAAATCCTGTCTCCTCCTGCCTAAATTCCTCTCTCCACCCAGCCATCTCACCTCCTGTGTGTCTACACACACCTCCAGACCTCTATGGTTATCTAATGGCTAGCTCTACCCTCTGACCTTCAGGCAAGCTTTATTTGTTATACAAACAAGATATCACCACACCATAATATATGCTCAGAGGACCTAGTGCAGAGGTATGAGGCATGCTGTCTCATTCCCTGTGAGTTCATATGAGCCTTGAGCATGTTGCTTTATAGGGCTTTGCTTTCTTGGTGTCCTCCATCCCCCTGCCTATTCCACAAGGTTCCCTGAACTCTGAGGAGAGTGATCTGATGTAGACATCACGCTTAGGGCTGAGTGTTCCAAGGTCTCTCATTCTGTGCCTAATGTTCAGCTGTGGGTCTCTGTATTTGTCCTGTCTGCTGCTGGAGGAAACTTCTCTTGATGATGGCTGAGCACCGGCACTGATCTATGAGCATAGCAGAATGCCATCATTTTTATTTTGTCTTGGTTAAAATGGCAGTATTTTATTTTACCTTAGGTTCCTGGGATATCTAGTTTAGGTTTCTTGGTCATCCAAAAAGTGTCAGATATAAGTGCCATCTCATGAAGTGAGCCTTAAGTCAAATCCAATGTTGGTTGGTTACTCCCACAAGCTTTGTGCCATTATTGTCCTAGCATAACTTGCAGGCAGGACAAATTGTATATCAAAGGGTTTGTGGCTAGTATGTTTATATTTCTCCCTTAGTAGCATGCAGAGTACCTCCCTGTAGCAAAGACACTAGTACTTAAGGGTGAAGGCTCTATGTAGGTACCAGCTCTACTTCACCATGTTCAATGAATTGTGTAGGCAGTGTCTTCACCACTGTGGTCTCGCTGTCAATTTGTGAAGACCAATTTATAGCCTTGGCAATAGCTTTGGTTGTTTGGTGAACAATTCAATTAGATGCAACCCAATCCTGGTACTGGAAGCTTTGTTTGGTAAAAAGAGATGTCCAGTGGGGACTATATCTCCCCCTTATTTGGCAATTTTATTTAGATTGCCTTTATATTTGTACATATTTTAGTAAGCTTCTACTATATTAGGTTTCCTTAGGACTTCTCAAATGACCCTTCATTTTAGCTGTCTCCCTCCATATTCCATCCCTGGTCCCTCTCTCCCCTCTTCCTACCCACTTTATCTTCCCTTTCCAGCCCCATCCATCCATAGTTATTCTATTTTTCTTTTCTAAGATCTATCTGTCCCCACCTCATCTCTTACTCTGTACCTAACCTCCAAGCTTTCTATGGATTGTAGCTTGCTTATCATTGACTTAACAGCTAATAGCTATAGCTAAGTAAATACACATCATATTAGTCTTTCTGGGTGTGGGATATCTTACTCAGAATGATTTTCTTTCCTTTTCCAATTTGTATCCTCTGATCTCCTTAAGTTGTCTTATTGCTCTAGATAAAACTTCAAGTACCATGTTGAATAGGTATGGAGAGAGTAGACAGCCTTTTCTTGTTCCTGATTTTAACACCTTTCTTTTACATGCTCTTGGATTCAGTATAAGTATTTTGTTATTTTTGCATCTATGTTCATAAAAAAAATTGGTCTGTAATTTTCTTTGTTGGATCTTTATGTGGTTTGGGCTTCAATGTAACTGTGACCTCATAAAATGAATTGAGCAATGTTGCTTCTCTATTTTGTGATACAATTTAAGGAGTATTGGCATTGACGCTTTGAAAGTCTAGTAGAATTTTGCACTAAAACCATCTAGCACTAGCTTTTTAGTTTTGATTGGGAGATGTTTAATGACAAATTTCCTTAGGTGTTATGGTCTGCTTAAGTTGCTTATCTGATCTTGATTTAACATTGATAAGTGGTATGAATAGAGAAATTTATCCATTTCTTTTAAATTTTCCAATTTAGTGGAAAGGTTTTTCAAGTATACCTGTGGTTACGTACCCTTTTTATTTCTGATTTTGTTAATTTGGATCTACGCTCTCCACATTTAGTAAATTTGTATAAGGGCTTGACAATCATATAGATTTTCTCAAAAAACAACTCTTTGTTTTACTGATTCTTTGTTTGTGTGTTTCTATCTTATTGATTTCAGACATGAGATCATTATTTCTTACTGTCTACCCATTGGCCCCTCTGTGTGTGTGTGTGTGTGTGTGTGTGTGTGTGTCTGTATTTCTCCTCTCTCTCTCTCTCTCTCTCTCTCTCTCTCTCTCTCTCTCTCTCTCTCTCTCTCTCTCCTCTCTGAATAGATTAGTGACCTGAAATCCAAGCAAAGCTATTTGATCAGAATGAATTATAAAATGCAAGGCTGTGGGTAGATATGATGAAAGAGATATTACAATTATAGACAGGCATGTTGCTGCACACACAACCTCAGCAGCATCTGGGAGGCTGAGGTAAGAGGAACATGAGTGGAGAGCCAGCCTGGGCTACACAGCAAGACCATCCCCCACACGCCGCTCCTAAAAGCTGTGATTCATATACAAGGCTGGAATAAACAGCACTACATAGAAGCTCTCCTAAACTAAAATTCAAGTGGAATCTAAAGCCAGGCATGTAGTGCATGCTTTAATCCAGCCCTTAGAAGGAAAAGACATAGAGATCTCTAGGAGTTCAAGTCCAACCTGGTTTACATGGTGAGTTCCAGACCTGCCAGGTTACATAGTGAGGCCCCCTCTCAAAATAAAGAAAGCAAACATCAGTTGTTCAGGAGTGTCACCAGTTTGCTGAAAACTCATACCTTCAGGCGTAAAAAGGCAATCAGAAAGCTTCACAGAAAGATGAACATGGTTTTCTTAAGCTTTGGATCCAGATGAGAATCCAGATGTTCCATCAGATCCAGGTGTGAGGAAAAAGTGGAAAATTCTTCTCTCAGGTTCTGAGATGAAATTATTTTAAACCTAACCTCTAGGGCTATCAATTATTTATAAGAATACAAGAGAGAATAAAAAGACTTGACAAATTTCAACACAAATCACTTAATGCAGCACTTAAAGAAAATAAGAAAAAAGTCTCGACTGAAAACAGTAATAAAGGAGACCTTTTAACGCCAGTATCTGAAGGCAGAGGCAGACCTATCCCTGTGAGGCTGAGGCCAGCCTGGTTTGGGGCAAGGCTTACCACCAAAATGTTGAGACAATTCCAGGACAACCAGTGAGACCTTGTCTCAAATAAGTAAATAAAGTTACTCAGTTCTTTTCTTTGTTTGTTTGTTTGGATGGTTGGTTGGGTTTTGGTTTTTTTTTGTTTGTTTGTTTGTTGTTGTTATTTGTTTGTTTGTTTGTTTATGTTGTTGTTGTTTTTCGAGAAAGAGTTTCTCTGTGTAGATTTGGAACCTGTCCTGGAACTTGCTTTGTAGACCAGGCTGACTGCCTGCCTCTGCTAGGGATTAAAGGCATATGCAACCACCACCTGGCAAGTTATTAAATTCTTTATTCAGTTAAAATGATTATATTTGTTGAGAAACTAAGACATTTAAGGCAATTATTTGAATTCATTCCTCTAGAAATATTCAACTTTTAGCCTGGCATGGTAGCACACACCTTAAACCCAGCACTCAGGAGGCAGAACAACCAGAGTTTTTATACAGAGAAACCTTATCTTGAAAAAAAAAAACAAAGAAAAAAATTCAACTTTTTAAAATAACAAATGGAAGCATTAGAAGAGAGAAAGAGAGAGAGAGAGAGAGAGAGAGAGAGAGAGAGAGAGAGAGAGAGAGGCTGCCAGGTGGTAGTGGCGCACACCTTGAATCCCAGCACAGGATGTCTGAATTTGAGGCCAGCCTGGTCTACAGAGCAAGTTTTAGGACATCCAGGGATACACAGAAAAACTGTTTCTCTGAACAACCCTACACACACACACACACACACACACACACACACACACACACACACACACACCCGGGGGGGGGGGGGAAGAAGGAGGAGGAGAGAAGCAGGAGATGGGATTTTACTTATTTATTTTCATGAATGCCTTAGTAACTGTTAAATTCAATCTTCAAGCTCAGGTCCTGGGTTATGGCTTCATACTCCTGGGTGGCAAAATAAATGACATCCTTGCTTTTACTAACCTCTCGTTGAAGATTAGCACCACCATCCCACCAATGAAGATGAAATAAATACCTACATCTCTTTTCTTTTGGTACATATATGTGAAAATCTCGCCAAGATCATTATTAGATCTATCTATGGATTGCACAAAATCTCCACGCTCCTGCCTACAGACGCTCCTGCAAACAAGCTGGCTGGCTGTCGTCAAATGTGCCCAATTGTCAGTGCCTCAGAGGGGTGACCCAGCTGCCTCTGTTCTGATTTCTGAAATTCTTATCTGTCTAATTCCATCAACACATGAAAGGTGGTGAGTTTCCCCCAATACTTGTAATACTTTGCAAGACAGTAGAGTTGACGTGAGATTTAAACTACGGTGCAATACGGTATTTTATGACATGGATGACTTATTAGCTGAAAGGAAGCCAAAGAGGCCACAGAGCAGAGGTGACTGTTGATGTTAAAGTTCACTTTACTTAAGTTTACTTTAAAGTTGATTTAAAGACACTTGGGCTGTGAGATGGTTGAGTGGGTAGAATGCTTGCCACCAAGCCTGGCAACGTGAGTTCCATATCTGGGACCCTCACAATAGAAGGAGAGAACTGACTCCCACAAGTTGCCCTCTGACCCCCACATACACACTGTGGCATGATCACTTCCACACACGCAATAAACACATGTAATGAACCTTGTTCTCCACAGATCTCAAAGCATCAGATGCCACCCCTGTGGCTTAGCAACAACAATAAAAAAAAAAAGTATCTATAAGAAATAGAACCTTCTGGTCTTTTAACCAGCTGCCCTACCTTCTCTGGCATTAGATATTTCTCTAGAACCATTTTTAATAGCTGAAAAGAGCCTGCTTATTAAATATTTATGTCTTATCCAGTTCTTGTTTCTACCAAAAATGTGTCCATAAAAATCTTGTAGCTAAAATTCTGCAAGCGTCTATGACTATTTTCTGAGCATGCATCCCCCAAAGTGAAAACACTGGGTTAAGGCTTTATGCAAAATCCTGAGACATTCAGTAAATATGGCCAAACTGCCTTCCAGAAAGATTTCAGAGATTTACAGGCTCACCAGCAGCTCATGACAGTGCCTCTTTTATACCATTTTGCCAACACTGAAAAGTATGATTTTTTTAAATTTTAAAAATTCAGTTTTGGGACCCAGAAGATGGCTCAGCTGGTAAAAAGTCTTTGCCATCCAAGCCTGACAATCAGAGTTGCATCCCAAAGCCCAAGTAAAAAGCCAGATGTGCAGTTCCAGTACTTCTACAGCAAGATGCCAGGCGGAAAAGATGACAGGCTCACAACTGGGCTGTCCTAGGGTTGACACCGCGGAATAAACCCCAAGAGCAAGGTGGAAGGTGAGAATCGACTCCTAAAGGTTTTCCTCTGACCTCCACACGCGTGAAGCGGTACGTGTGTACGTGCACACACAATAAACAAGCAAGTTTTTAAGATCAAGTCCTTCAGCCCAGATTTATCATGCGCTTGTATGAAATCGCATGTGTAAATTCCGGTCAGCAGGCAGTGGACCTCCATGGGACACAGGGATCCTGGAGGACAACGCTTTCATGCCTGTTTGCAGACTTTCTTCTTCAAATTTTTCTCTGGATATCAGTTACTCTAAAAGATTAATCATCCAGTTTCGAATCTGGTTGTAACTGTCTTTATTAAAATTTAAATATTACTTTTAAAGATATGCCTTGGACCTCTGTGCCTGCAAAGGTCAAGTTCAAGCCCCTTATTTAAAAGGACACCTCCCTAGGAGACAAAGGGAAGCCCATTACCATTGCACTCCCCCTTTTCTTCCCCTCTTTGCTCATTTTAAAGCACCAGTAACGTGACTGAAAGCAGGAAGCAGTCATGGCATACAATATATCCAGGTAGCCTTACAGTGGATTCTGCAACCCTGAATGGAAATCACATAACAGCCAGCGGGAATCCTTGATGTGTTATCCATCTAAACAATTCCTCAATGTTTTCTTTTCAGAATGATACTGGAAAGGACCTATAACACATGAGGAGTTTGGAGGTTTTTTTACTTTGAACTCGCCTACGGAAGGAGGTTGGGTACTAGACATTGTCCTAGCTCTGTAAAAATCACCCAGAAGTTCCTAACCTGGATGCTTTTTCTGCCACAACACTGAACCTTAAGACCACAAAATAGTCCAAACGCTTACAAACCCTGTCCCTTCGATAAGACACATGCTGGCTGCTGCTACAGCCATGCTTTCTTTACGCCTGCAAATGAAATAACCTGCTGAGGTAAAGACGAAGACGGTAGTTGCAAGGCGCTTCCTTGTGTAAACGCAGCCACACTCTTCAAATCCATTATGATGACAGTGTTAACTATCGTTATTCATAACTCATGTAAAAATTTCAAAACTGATACAATGCTAAAGAAAAAAAGTAGCTGTGGAGATCAAAGAAGATCAAACAATGGCAACTTCTGGTGTCTTCACAGTTATCAAAGGAATTCACACAGCTCTTGAGATATTCAATACTTATTAAAAACACGCGGTTGAAAAGAGGGAGGCGGATAGTGACAGAGAGACAAAAAACAATAAAACACTATTTCCCCTCCATATTCAAACATGGATCTTTTCAAACATGTAATGACCTGCTTATTTTGCTGGGGGCGAGGATCACAAAACTCTTAGACTACAAGTTTTATTTTTGTGAACTTCTATCTGGCCTCTGTTTTTTGTTGTTTTGTTTTGTTTTGTTACTTACACCATTAAGCTCCAGTCACAAAGGTTCCAAATTAACCATGTCTATTTCTGCTCATTCCCAGAACAACTTTTTGTGATAGACTCAGATCTATCAAAATACTAAATCGGTAGTTTCAGGTGGCTTACCACATTAAGGGTACTAGGCCACATGGAAATTTACAAAAGTCCTTGGTGAAAGTTAATGACAAATTTACTGGAAGTGCTGGGCCACCTGGAGTACATAGGAGTGTCAGATTTGAGGTTCAAAGAGAGCTGTCTGGGAAGGATGATTTTAAGGGAACCACCGTTAAACCCACTTCCCAAGGCTGTCAGTCACCAGATACTGTCAGTCACCTCCAAACCCAGTGGGAGTGGCTACAGAGGAGCTGGAGGCTGCTGCTGAGCCTGGGACCAAGCATCTGGGCATTAGCTCCAACTCGGGCGGTGTGATCTGGGCCATACTGCTGGTTTAGGTGATGACCAATTCTCTTTGACAGCAGGGTTGCAAGGGTAAGGGAGTGGTGGTAGAGATTACAGGGAGGAGGAACTGAATAAGACGGGAGTAGGGGTGGGTGAATCTGTAGGGCAAATCACCAGAGACCTTGACAGGGGGAGGCTGGGCGGGAGGCAGCTACACCGAAGATGGCAGATGCCACCACATCAAAGGAGACTCTTGAGAGACACAGCAGAGGAAACACTCACCAACTCTCCACAGAGAAAGTGTCAGCTTGACAAGTCTGCCTTGCAAGGGTGGCACCATCTTACTCCAGCACTAGTCACGAAAGCTTCCTGCATCCCTCTGCCTGTCTCCCTCCTCTGCAGCTCACAGACAGCCTTTGGCAAGGTTGGAGGAAGAAGAGAAACAAAGTATGAAGGGTTCCGAGCTCTGTGACTTCCCAATTGGAGACCTCGCTATATGACTAGGGTCCTTTTGGCTCCCTAACACGGAGGACATGAAGAACTCATAAACTTGCCTGAGTGATTAACCAGGGCAAAGAAAGCCACTGCCTGGGCAGATATGAGGAGAGTGTAGTGAATAAGTGTGAATTTCTCTAGGACTATACATAGGATGTTCTATGAGTTCCACTGGGTCGCTATACCCACATTCTTAAAAATTGTCAGTGAGCTTTAAATGGAAGACGAAATAATCTTTAAAAGGCGTGGCAAAGAGATGGGCAGATAACATAAAGTCTGAAAGTAAATTCTGAATGGCCTTGACTAACTCCCAAACTTTTAAAGTTTTTGCCCGAGTACATTAGGAGCTTAGGATAGGAAAGCCAGTACAGAGAGTAAGAGCAGGGAAGGAGCTGAGGAAGCAGGGATTGCCCAGACTCTTAGTCCTGAGGGGCCCGGGGACACAGTAAAGACAGCTGTCCAATGGAACAGTATGCAAGCCAAGTTGGTAGCTTTAAATTTTGCAGTAGCCACATTAAAAAAAAATAAATAAAAAGAAAGAAAAGAAAAAGAAAAAAGAGGGAAGAAAAAGAAGAAAAGAAAAATGAAGTCAGGTTAGGTCAGGGGTCAGGTGTGTGATTTACCTTTGATCCTAGCACTCAGGAGGCAGAGGAATGCACATTTCTATAACCTCATGGCCAGCCTTGTCCACATAGTGAGTTCCAGGGCAGTTAGAGCTATACACTGAGACTATTAAAGGATAAAAATAAAAAGTAGCAAAGCAGGTTAAATTAATAATTTTATTACTAAGCTTCTATTACCCCATTAAATCTACTACACCACATTTCCTTTAAAAAAAAATTATGTAGATTGGTGTTTTGCCTGCATGTTGTACTTTCATGAGTGAAGGTGCCAAATCCCCTAGAACTGGAGTCACAGACAGTTGTGAGCTGTCATGTGGGTGCTGGGAATTGAACCTGAGTCCTCTGGAAGGGCAGCCAGTGTTCTTAACCACTGAGCCATCTCTCCAGCCCCAGCATACTACATTTCAATAATTATTTGATATACTAATTTTTGACAGCCTTTGAAAGTATGCATTTTATACTTACAGTACAACTCAATTATATACCCCATTCCATCTTGATGTACATTTTATAACATTTATTTACTCTAGCCAAGGATGTTGTAATCATACTCAAAAGAATCCCAGCAGCTGGAATAAGATGTTTTGTTCTGTTTGCTTTTGAATCAGGGTAGCATGGACTGATTTAAAACACAGAGATCCACCTGACTTGCCACCCAGGGCTTGGATTAAAGGTGTGCACCATGATGCCTAGTGGTATTATTTTAAAATGTTAAATTGATTGAAATCGAGTAGGAACTAAAGTGCCATCTCTCAGTCACACCTGCCTTTTCTTATGTGCCCACTGTGCCAGTGGCCCCTGACCCAAGGGCACAGATATATAATAATGCACTCTGAGTTATTCGACCTGGGCAATGTGGAGGCTGGGGTAATTAATTGCCCACCATGTGGACCAGAGGTGGACAACAGAGCACACACTGAGCTTGACTGGACTTGGTGAGAGAAGCGTTTGCCTGTGGAGGTGAACTCCAGAGCGTGTGGGCAGAGGAGGCAGAGCTGGCTGCAGTGTTTATTTGACAATGCTTTTGTTCTCTGGGCTGCTCTCTTGAACAGCTAACACTTCCTTTCCCTTCATGGCAGTGATGACTCGGGGTGGAGGGGGCAGGGGGAGCTGCTTTCACCAGGCCAGGCCTGCAATGATCCCTTTGCAATTTATGACCAGCGATTAAGTAGCTCTGACTATGTGACCATCCGCATGGTAGTCTCCCGTCTTTAGTAGAAGGGGCTAAGCTCCACGTGGTCCTGAAAGACATGGCATGGAAGTTTCTCTACATCTGGTTGAGCTCAGAGCCAGACACCAGGCTCTAGTCTCCCACAAGGCCACCATTTTCTATATGCTTTGATTCTCTGAACTCTTCCCTGAGCCCAGATTGACTCAGGTCTACTCCTAATTGCAGACAGCTGCCTTCCCTGGTCGCCATGTTTTTCCTGCTTGCCTGTGGGCTTTCAGATGCCTGGTGGCTGGGCCCATCCCCACTTTGTCCCCGGGGGCTCACTGGTTTCAGTTATCTGGTGCGGTGTGGCTGGTGTGAGGCTAAGTCCTCTGTGTGCTGTGTTTCACCTGCCAGATTAAATCTCCTATCTTCTGCTTTTTGTCTTGAGTCACCTAACCAGATCTGTTTCCAGGTTCCTGGTTCTACCCTCCTGCCTCAACTGCACGTAGTCAAGCCTTAAAACAACACCTCCCCCAGACAGGATAGCATCTCCCTTCCAAGTCTAAATTAATGCACATAAGCTGCTATTGTATGTATTTCTAATTCATTCTGCACTATGAAGTCAGATTCATTTCTTAAAATTCAGTGCTTGACATGTCAAAACCTGCTAAAGAAATAATTCATAACTGTCCTACATGGAGTCAGGTGCCAGGGAGACAAAAGAAGCATATGACAGTGTACTTCAAGTAGATTTCAAGTAAATCTGAGCGGCAGGATTCCTATGCAACCATGGAGTCGACAGATAGTACAGAACAAAGATTCGAATTGGCAGATTTCATCTGTGCAGGCCCAGATAGTAAATATTTTAGTTATTGTGAGCCATGCATTCAGTGCTGTAACTATCAACTCTGTTGTATCACCACAGCTACAGGCAGTTCATAAATGAATGGTGTGGTTGGGCTTTAATTAAACTTTATTGGACAATGGGGGGGTCACTAAAATCTGAATTTTATATCATTGAGGCAGGCCATAAATATTACCCTTCTTCTGAGTTTTTCCCAATCATTTAAAAATGTTAGCATTATTCTTAGCTTGCAGGCCACACTAAAACGGGCAGTGGGCCAGCATTCGTTTGGCTTTCATAGTTTCCCAACTCTTGGTGTAGAATATAATTTAGTACTTAATAGGGTAGTTCAGATCCAGTGATACAGAATGGCTGGTTGGTTATATACCATGATATGGGACAGCAAGATAAGAATGTGATGTCATTAAAGTCCCTTCATAAGAGAGTCAGGATGAACCCCCAGTCTAAAAGATAGCAACCATTAAGGAGAATGGAATAGAGGATGTGTCAAGTCAGCAACAGCATAGTCCAAGAGATGCCTGTGTTGGAGTTAAGCAGGGGTGAGATGAAGCTGAACAGAGCAAATGGCCATATCACCTATGTGTTAACTATTGGAGAGGTGCACGGCCATGAAGGTACATAGATAAAATGCCTCTTTGCTGTGCTCTCCTTGAGTAATTGCTTCAAGAGAAACTGATTCTTCCATTTCTAGCTTTTATAACTATATTATTCTGTTTTGAATGAGAGTCTTGCTGTGTATACCAGGCTGGAATTCAAGATTCTCCTACCTCAACCTCAGCAACAGTATGATGGGCTTAGACTCCATGACAAGAGTGTGCACATGTACTCCTCTGTGTGTGTGTGTGTGTGTGTGTGTGTGTGTGTGTGTTCCTTCATAGAAGTCAAGCCAGAGATCAACTTGCAATAGTGTTCTGCAGGCATCATCCACCTTGCTTTTGAAGACAGGGTCTCTTACCAGCCCAGGATCTCACCAAGTAAGTGAGGCTGGCAGACCAGCAAGACCCAGTGTCTGCCCGCCTGCTCCTGCCCAGCGCTGGGATTACAAGTACTGCCTGCTTTCTTGTGTTTGTTCTGGGGATTCAATGAAGGTCTCCACTCTTTCATAGCAGGCACTTTACCAACTTGGACATCTCTACAGCCCTTTAGTTTCCATGATTCTTAAAACTCTTCAAAAATATGTTTCTGAGCCTCTTAGGCCTTCCTTCTCAATTTCTCCTGAGTGAATCCCTTATACATTTCCTTGTGTTGAATGCTTGCTCTCAGTTACATTTAATGACTCTACTGAGGGTTTAGTACCAGAGACTATACACTGATTTAAACTAATGGCTCAGTGATACAGGGGTGTGGTGCTTTGAAAGGAAATGGCCCCAAAAGGGAGTGGCATTACTAGAAGGTGTGTCCTTGTTGCAGGAAAAGTGTCACTGTGAGGACAGGCTTTGAGGTCTCTTTTCTCAAGTTTCTCTCGGTGTGATAGTCAACTTCCTGCTGCCTTCTGGTCAAGATGTAGGCTGCAGAAGAGAAGGGGGAGGAGAGACAAAGAGACAGGCAGAGAAGCAGAGGGGGAAAGAGAAAGAGGAAAATGGGAGGTGGGCAGGGCCCTTTTAAGAAGGAACATAGTGAATCGGCACAGGTGGTGTTCTTAGTGGCCGTAGCTGAAGGCGTATCTTGTTGGAACCCCAAGGGCAGGCCTGAATACTAACATCCACTATGTGTTTTAATAACTACCAAGTTGATTTTTTTCCCGTTTGTGAATAAAATGAAATGTTTAGAAGGAAGCACTATAAAGCCATGTTTTCCATCTCTTCAGCAATTTAGTGCCTTAATTATATATTCAAAAATTTTTTAAAATTACATTTATTAGGTTGTGTATGTGTGTGTGTGTGTGTGTGTGTGTGTGTGTGTGTGTGTGTGTGTATGTGTGTGTTATGGTACACAGGCAGCAGTCAAAGAGCAACCTGTGGTAGTAAGTTCTTTCTTTCTGTCATGTGAGTCCTGGGGATTGAATGTGGGTCATGAGGCTGGACGGTGACAAACACTTTCACCTGCTAAGGCAACGGTTCTCAACCTTCCCAATACCGCAGAACTTTAATGCAGTTCCTCATGTTTTGGTGACCCCCCCCAACCATAAGTTTGTTTTGGTACTATAACTGATTTTGCTACTGTTATGAAACACAATGTAAATATCCGATATGCAGGATATCTGAGTTGTGAGCCACAGTCTGAGAACTACTGTATTAAGGCATCTCCCCAGTACTGGAGCAAATATTCTTTAATTGTCTATGTATTTCCAATTATTTCTTCTTTGTAAATAGTGTAGTTGCTTTAGGTAAGGGGCTGTCTCTCATGGTGACTTTTTAACAGTGCCTGAGTACTAAAGGAGCCCATGCTACACAGTGTGGGGACACCAGGAGCTCCATATCCAGAGCTGGACTATCGAGGCCAGTGGTTAATGTGTCTGGTGATGTTCCAAGAACTTGTAACCCTGAGTGAGAGCAATTATTTCTCACCAGGAAATAACACACCAAAGTATTCATGGCTAATCTGATTGATCAATGAAGTCACTGGACTGTTCCATGGGGCTGCTTCTTGCTTTGTTTTAGAACCATTACCTGATCTATTTCTGCTTCTTTTTTCTTCTTTAATGTTTTGAGTGGCTGACATACTTAGTGGCCATGCTCTCATGTTTCAAGCTTTTTCATTCAATAGATCCCATGTCTGTAATATGAAAAGTGCATAGATTTATTCCTATATATAAATTATCTGGTGTGTGTTTTTAAAAATATGTTATTGTTTTATTATTTGTTTAGTGTGTGTGTGTGTCTGTCTGTCTGTCTGTCTGTCTACCATGTGTGTGCAGGTACAGTGAGGCTAAAAGAGGGTGTTGGCTTCTTTTGAACTGGAGTTACAGGCCGCTTGATGAAGGGCGCCATGAACTCTGGTCCAATTGAGCTGTTTCCCCAGCCATCTAACTCTACTTTTCAAATCAACTTCTATCATTTAACAGTTAGTAGAGAAAGCAATTGAACTTTCAAAGAACAAGTGGGGGTATATTAAAAGAATTGTGTGTTTGTGTGTGTATGTGTGCATGAGTACACATGTGTGCACATGTATGTGTGTGTGTATGTGAGCATGACTGCATATGTGTGTATATGTAAGTGTGTATGTGTGTGTGTGTGTGTGTGTGTGTGTGTGTGGTGCAGGAGATCAAATCCAAGGCCTCATGCCTGTGAGGCAAGCACTTTAAAACTGAGTTCTATGCTATTCATTTTTAAAGGTAAATTATTATTCTCTGTGAAGAGTAGATGAATTGCTGAGTGAGCATGTAGTGTTAACTCAGATGATGCATGTCAAGGACCTCAAAGCCTCAGACTCAAGGAAGTCTTCCTCTGGCCCAAGGGCAAACGTTGACTGTCAACCATATCTTCCTCCTGCTCCCCTCCAGATTCTTCCTAGCAAGAATGCTGAACAGCCCCTCCTCCTCATTCACCTGCCTCCTTTATTTATTTAGATGTATAAAATTAATACGCTGGCATCCCGGTTGCAATTGGTGCCTTCCCCTAGGACAAGCACAGCCCACCCGATCCCAGCTTTTCTGCCCATGTGTCTTTGTGTCTGTGGTGTCTTCATGTCCTCATTGCCCCAGTTAGGTCCATGCCTGAAGCTGTGCAGAGGGAGGCAGCTCTCTTTATTAAAAACATAATGCTGGGCTGGCCGAATGGCTCAGATAGTAGATGCCCTTGTTGCACAAGCTTGATGACCTAAATTTGTAATCCCTGGACACAGGGTAGATAAAGAGAACTGGTTCTCCACAGGAACCAATTCCCCCCTTCCACTGTAGATTTCAGGAATGAAGCTGCGGTTGCCAGGTGCAGCTACAAGGGCTCTGCCCACGGGGCCACCTCAGAACCCCACAGTTTAGTTTTGAGTTTTCATTTGGATTCATGATTAGTATTTTTCACAAGGTAACATATTTTCCTATATGACATTATCTCTTTTTTGGAATTAAAGAGATTTTTCAGATTAAATATCAGTTATTAAACTAGTCTCAATGGTTGGACATCAGTGTGTGTTTCCTTCCTCCAGTGGATGTTATGCTGAAATGAACATGCGTGCGTGTGTGTGTGTGTGTGTGTGTGTGTGTGTGTGTGTGTGTGTGTGCGTGCGCGCCGGAAGATACACTGTGGGCATCAGAGGACAATTTACAAGCATCAGTTCTTTCCTTCTCCAAAGACTGGGATTTAATTCATGTTAAATAAATGGAAGCAAACACCTTCACTCACTGAGTTTGTGGGGGACCAGATAGCCCCCTAAAGAATCTCACAAAAGATGACAAAATAAAGCCATGCTTTCCTTTCCCATTATAGGAATGTTCTTTTGCCCTCATTTTAAAGCATTTACTTCCTGAAGCAGAGGTCATCTAGTGGGGGCTGTGCAGGGGGCACAAGGTCATGGCCACACGGCCGAGGCTGAGATGGTAATGGAGGTCATCGGTCAGGCTCCTACTTACACAGTTATAAACTTCTTGTCAAGATGTGATTTGCTCTGGGTTCAGGACAGTGTGTGGTAGAAAGGGAGCAAAGAGAAGGAACAATTATTCTCTTCCTTGCATGTTTTCTCTAATGTTAGCAATGTATTTGCGTGAAGGGCATATCCTTCACTTTTTGTTAAGATCCCTCAGCTTTGCTTATCACAGACAACAGGAATCAGCCAACAACTACTTATGCACAGAATCCCTGACTGAGGGGTCATAGTTACATTTATATAGGAAATGAAGGCCAGGCATTGGTGGTGCACGCTTTTAGTCCCAGCACTCAGGAGGCAGAGGCAGGCAGATCTCTGTGAGTTGGAGGCCAGCCTGGTCTATAAAGCTAGTTCCTGGACAGGCTCCAAAGCCACAGAGAAACCCTGTCTCAAAAAAAAAAAAAAAAAAAAAAAAAAAAAAAAAACTAACTAATTAACTGACTAAATAAATAAATAAATAAATAAATAGAAAATGACTGTAAAATGTGATCATTAGTTACTTATTTGTATTTGTGTTTATTCACTGAATGAACTTCACACAGAGAATTTGAGACAACATATTTACATTTTAAGTGACACAATATCAAATTAAATAATAGGTCAAATATACTAGTATAATGAACTAATAGTAGTAAGAAAAAATTAAAATATATCAATATCTGTATTTGAACTTGGCCTTATGGCTCATGTGTTTCTATTTGAGAGTCCAATCTTCATTGCTAATACACACGTCAGACTTCTTGCTTGTAAAACATTAAAATCATACTTTAATAATGTATAATTATTGATATTTATTTCAAGAGAAAAATGAACACAAATACTTCAAAGAGGCAAGCTGCTGGTGTACACACTTTAACATTCCTGCAGATAAAGTCAAAGAACAAGATTTAGACTTGCTTCCAAACATCTTTTCAAGCTTCATTGCAAAAGAGCTAGCTGATCAGGCTGTGGTTTTATCAACAGGTCTTAGTGCCTGTCAGTGGTCTGAAGGTGGAGGACAAAACTCAACATCCCTTGTGTTTCCTGTTCATGCAACTTCGGTCCTAAGAGACTAAGTCTACAGAGTTGCTTTAAGCTCAACAACCCTTTATCCTAACACTGTATCATTAAAGGGAAAAGATTCCAGGTGTGGTGGCGATTGATCTTTATTCTCAGCACTACTTGGGAGAAGAGCAAAGAAACTCTTAGGTACCCAGGCAGAGCTTCTGAGCTCAGGTTTGCACTGTGCCCTTGGGTTCTGGTTCACAGGAAGATAAGATGCAGTAGGTTTGGCATGAGGCCCAATATTCTGTTTTCCTACTACAGGCCCCATAATGCCAGATAGCTTTTGTGCATGGCATCGTCTGGACCTTCTCTAAGATAGAGGCAAGGATATCTCTGAGTTCAAGGCAAGCCTGGACTATAGAGAAAGTTCCAGGACAGCCAGGACTACATAGAGAAATCCTGTCTGAAGGAGGAGGGGGAGGAAGAGGTGGGGGAAAGAAGGAGGGGGAGAAGGAAGGAGAAGAAGGAGAAGCTGGCACCTAGGAAAGAAGAAACATCTTAGTGATCCAGAAGGGATGCTGAGAAAGTGAAAGGTCAGAGAAACCGAACAGTGGGACGAAGGGCTCTGCATACAGGATCCCATTTTATTTATCAGAGCATTTCAATTTTCTGCAATACTTCCCAATACATATTTGAGAAGCTGAGAATAGTTACTTCTTGAATAAAGAAACAGGAGGTAGAAGACTGGATAAGCAATTAGCATAGTCAGGTCTGTGGGGTCAAGGCGATTCCAATATCAATAAATCATGAAAAGGATTTCCAGAGTGTCCACAGGACCTAGAAGACGCCTTGACATTTTTACCTTTGGAAGAGCCTAGTTATGCAAAGTAAAACCACACACATGAACCATGGCACTTAAGGTTCTTGCAATTTTTAAAATTCAATAACATGGGTTTTTGTTGTTTTGTTGTTTTTCTAGCAATTTTAAAGAGTTGTATTAATTGTTCTTCTTTAATTTTATTATTATCGTATTTTATATATGAGTGTTTTGCCTGCACACATGTCTGTATACCACATGCCCATGGAGAATAGGAGAGGGTATTCTGGAACTGGAGTGGCAGATGGTGTGAGCTGCCTTGTGGTCCTGGGGATACACACAGTTTGCAAGAGCAGACAGTGCTCTTAACCACAGAGCCATCTCTCCAGCCCCTTACAGCCGATTCTATAGGTTGAAGATATGAAGTGAAAAAGTGATACATTACTTTTCAGAAAATGTCACATCTAGAAATGTTTGGAGGATGTATGAGGTTCATGGGAACCTTGCAACTCTGATTCTCTTCCCCCAATGACAGGAAGTGACTAGATTCAAGGACCCCTGTAGGGCACTTAAGCTTGGAAAGTAATGGCTGTGACCCCATCCCTTTCCACATTTTGATGAGTGTGTTTCTGTGTTACAGTCTGGTGTTCTATCCTCCCTTCTAGGCATGCAGTTTGTTATTTCCTACGCTTCTGATCAGAAGGCCATTTCCTTCTTCAGACTGCCTCAGAGAAGACTGCCTGCCTGCCGCTGTGGGGCCTGCTGGAGGAGACCAGATATTAGGCCTCACCTCAAATCTACTGCTCTTGTGTTTCCCTGCTCTTTTGCCAAGTACAAAGAGATGTCGTAACATCAACACTGTGACAAATTTCACAGACATGAAGGCTTGCTTCTCCTTGCACTGGTCTCCTTTCTGCGCAGGTGACTGCCTTTGCTGCCTGGAGGTACCCACCCCCGGGGTTGCAAGGATGAGAGCAGCTTCAGCAAGACTGTAGAGAAAACCATTGGAAAAAGTTAGTATTTGATCTATGACATTCCAACAGAACACTTTATTCTGTAAAAAGATAAAAGACTCCAGAGGCACACTTTATTGAGAGGAAAAAATGGTTCTACCATCGCTAGCTGCCCTCTTACCATGCGACAAAGCAGGTAGCTGCAGAGCAGCTAGAAGAGAGGTTCCCTTCCTAGTACCAAAGTGTGGGTTTTCCATTCACGTTATTTTGTCATTTGTGGGAGTTTGAATGTGATCGGCCCCCATAATCTCACAGGGAATGGCACTACTAGGAGGTGTGTCTTTGTTGGAGTGGGTGTGGCCTTGTTGGAGGAAGTGTGTCACTGTGAGGGTGGGCTTTGAGGTTTTCTATGCTCAGGATACCACCCAATGTCTCAGTCTATTTCCCGTTGCCTGAAAGATGTAAGAGTCTCAGCTACTACTCCAGCACCATGTCTGCTGCACAACACCATATTCCCTGTCATGATGATAATGGGCAGAACCTCTGAAACTGTAAGACCCCTCAATGAAATGTTTTCCTTGTAAGAGTTGCCATGGTCACGGTGTCTCCTCATAGCAATAGAAACCCTAACTAAGACAAAAGTCATTTTATATTTATAGAAATGTTACAAAGGCAGCACAGTGTTTATCCTGACATTTATGTCTTACACAGCAGAGTGCAATGACAGAAACCAAGGATAAGCATCAGGGCAATGCTATGCTTTTCACCCACTCCCCGAGACTTTAAGACTCTTCCTCTTAGTATGGACCCTAACGCCATACTGAATCTTGTCAATTAACCTCCAAGGTGTGGTTATTTCTTGACATTCTCTTATCTTCTGTGACAGTTTTGAAGAAACCTGGACAGGTATTTTGTATAATGTCCCTTAGCTTGAGTTCACTGCGTCTAGATTTCAGTGAAGAAAACCAGGAGTCATGTTAGGGCATGGATGTTCACCCTTAATACAAAAGGCTACGCTGTGAAAAACTAGAAAGCCACAAGAAGCTGGGAAGATAAATCAGGCAAGAGGCTGAGATGGTATGGCGCCTCAGCCCTGCTTTCTCCACATTCATACTCCTAGGGCCAGTCCTCCCCCTGAGGTGGGGAATGCTGCATCATCTACACAGGCAATGTGAGCACCATAAGAGCCAGAGGGCATTATGGGAGCAACTTACTTTCTGAGACATAGGCCCTAAACAGTGATGTGCCTGAAGATGGGACTAACTGGTAGGCTTTGGAGAAAGGATGACAGAGAGTGAAGCCTTGACTTGGAAGGGTTGGTAGTTCAAGCTTTGGAGGCTGTGTCACTGAACAACATGGGAAGAACTGCGGGATGGAACCCCACCATGCAGACAACAGTCATGAATGTATCCTGACGATTAGCAAGAGGTGGGTTTGTCAGTGCTTCTTATTTTCGTTTGCCATATAACTTGTTTGACATACACTGACAATATTTAATTGTACGTGTGCACATGTATATATGTGCATCTGTGGAGGTCAGAGTCAACATGGAGCGGTGTTCTTCAGGAGCCATCTACCCTGTGTGTGAGACAGGGTCTCTCACACCCTGCTGGTTAGGTAGGATAGCTGGGCTGGCCAATGAGCCCCAGGGACTTACCCGTTTCCACCTCCCCAGGGCTGGCATCAGATCACAGCATGTGCAGCCATGCCTGGAAGTGAAATGATTGATGGTTCAGTGCCTCATACTCCTGTGGCAAACATCTTACCAATAGAGCTACTGCCTCCGCTCTGTATCATTTAGTTTTGAATAGTGGCAAATCTCCTCTGAGCTGCTGCATTCCCTCTACTCTTCTGCTTTCAGGACTCATCACTACTTACTGTGTGTCTCAGGAGCAACGACAAAAGCATAGTCCACAGGATACGTTCCTGTCCCACCATGGGCTTCGTATGGGAAGAAGGGGCTCAAGGGTTTCTCATTCCCTATGGAGGGTTCAGATCCATCAATGGGGCGCAGGCCCTCTGGCCAGTCTATCCAAAAAGAAAAGAAGTCAGCCTCTCTAATAGAAACAATTGCCCATCCAGAGGAATCCATGGGTGTCAGAAGGGTGCAAGAACCCCCACCAGGTACCCAGATGGATGCTGTCCTGGGAAGGAAAAGGAAAAGGAAAGCTGAGAACCTGAGCAAAACCATGCATTTTCTTGGCTCGCCTCTAATAGGGTTACTGAGGGACCACAAGCCTGGGCCAGGGCACGGTCACTGGTCTGAAGAGAGATAAATACAAATGAGAACTCATGTTTAGAAACTCTTAATACAGAGAGAGAGCGAGAGAGACAGAGAGGGAAAGGGAGGGAGGGGACTGTCTACTACAGATTGATGTTGCCATGCCATCCTTGTATTTTATCAGAGCATGAGCTCTTTTGATCAGGACACAACCCAGCGCAGCTGTGTGAACTGGCATGGTGAGTCCCTGCGGCACAGCTGAGCATCTCTCATATGAAAGAAGACGGTGTATGTGGTTCATAACCAACTGGAAAGATGAGTCAGTCTGAGAATCACTAAACGACTGCCCTTGGTGCCTGAGAATTCAACTCTGAATGGTCTGCATTAGAGGTTCTGGAAATCTGATCTATGGACCACACATATCAGTACTATCTGGGAACTTATTAGAAATGTAAATTCTAGGGCTCCACCCAAGATATACTGAATCAGAAACCCCGGGAGGAGGCCCAACAATCTGTTTTAACAAGCCCTCTGAGTGACTCGGAAGCATGTTTGACTTTAAAACTGACATGAAGTCTTAAAGTAAACCAGGTACACTCAGGCTGAAGGAGAATGAAACTATTGATTTATTGTGTATTGTCCCTGCTAGACTCCAGCACTAGGGCTTGTGGAGTCCAGATCAGGTAAAAAGAAGTAGAAAATGGAATTGTCTTTATATGTTGGAGTAAGGCCAAGATTGGGCAAGATGGGACAGTTAGTGGATAGTTTTTGTTTGGCTGCTTGGTTTTAAAACTCTTCGAATTTACCCATACTGTGTTCTCAAACTCAACCCATTTTGGGGGCCCAATTCTTTGTTAGAAATAGGGCGAGAGTGGTTACAAAATGTGCAGCTTGCTTACTTCAGCCTCATGCATTCCCAGGTTATCCCTACATGTCCTAACTTGTCTGTGTGGGGCAGGAGCCCCTCTCAGTTAACTGGTACCATCCACTCCTCTCTCTGCCTTGGTTGTGTGCACAATCTTCCTGCTGCTTCACAGAAAGGCTGATCTGGCTTCAGCTCCAGAGCTGATCACCCTGCACAGCAGCCATCTTCTGTGCCTTGTTATCTTCTGGGGATGCTGCTTGCTAGGTACAGGCCTCCTAGGGAGGGCAGTTACCACTGATGTGCACACAAGTCACACCAGGCCCTTGGCAATGTGCAGTTCTGAGGTAGCTGGTCTAGGGTGTGGCTTGAGCACCTTCCTTTCTCGCTCTCTTCCTTTATCGTTTATTGTCTGTTTTGTTTGCATAGGGTCTAGGATGTGGTCTAGGCTGACCTAGAACTAATAACCTGCCTGCTCCAGGCTCCTGAGGGTTGGGATTGTAGCCTCCATCTTTGAACAGGCTTCCTGGTTTATGCAGCTAGCTGCTTTGACAACCAAGGTTGCCTACAGGGATTCTTACACTTTGGCCATGCTTGCTCCCCAGGTTTGGAACGGAAGTGGAGAGGTGGCCAGCTACTCTTACTTGATGGAAACTGTCCAATTCTTTCTCAGCTGTGAGAGCAGGCCTATAATCCCGGAGCATAGGATAGCCCATCCCCTCAGTGTACGCAACTGGAATGCCAATGCCTTTACTGGTCTGGATATCTCATTTTAACAACCTCAGCTATTCACACCTGCTCCCCAGATCCCACACAGCCACTCCAGAGTCTTCCTGTCCTGACTCATTTTTTCCAGTAGGATAAAAGTTTTCCTGGAAGCTCATGTCTCCTCCAAGAAATGTGACCCAACCCCCATCCCAGCCTGTTCTGCAGGCAGAGGCCTAAGGCTGCCCTGTTCAGGAAAGCTGAGGTCTCTCTTTTCCACTGAAACTCCTAGACTTTGCAGACCAAGCAGTGTCCCAGGGCCTGGCAGTGCCTACTCCCCTCTGGCCTAGGTGATTATGTGGATGTTATTTGGAATTAGGAAAATAAAACTGTCAACTCTTCACTTGAAGAGTAGACAATACATTGTGTTCTCTAATGTTCCCATGTGTCTTTTGTTTGAACTGAGGTATCCTTATGTATCCCAGGGTGGCCTGCAACTTGCAACCTGGAACTTCAATTGTCCTTCTTAAGTTAGACATAGTACAGTGTCTTTAGCTATGTCCTTCTGCCTGGAGAGCCTAGGAGTATGACCTGGGCCACGATCCTTCACATCTGAAAACCTTCATTAGTGTGGAATTCACAGCACAATCTAACCCAGAGAGATTGTTAAAAGCAGACTGCTGTGCCCCACCCTGAGGGGCAGAGTCAGTAAGTGAGGGTTACCTTTCTTTTAAGTTCTAGCGATAAGAATGCTGCAGGCACCCACATAGCACCACCGCCTGTCCCCTTCCGCACATCTGCATTCCTGACACCCAGCGGTGGTTCACATTTCAGAGAGGAAGTACTCCTTCCCCATTTTAACAGCATCTCCCCACTCACTCATTAAGTCACCACTCAGTCATGGATTCATGCATTTCATCAGCTTAGTATTTCATCTAACCGTTCAAAAATGTTAACTGTTTAAAAATTGTGTGAGCGTGTGCTAAGGCCCATGTGCGGAGGTCACAGGGCAACTTGCAAAAGTTGGTTCTCTCCTACCATCATGCAAGTCCTTATCTGCTGAGCTATCTCATTGACCCTCACCAAACACGTGTGTGTGTGTGTGTGTGTGTGTGTGTGTGTGTGTGTATGTATGTATGTATGTATGTATGTATGTATGTATGTATGTATATATGGTCTCATCTTGTAGCCCTGGATGGCTTGGCACTCATAGGGACCTGACTGTGTGTGCCTCCTAAGTTCTTGGATTAAAGGTGTGAATCTATATACCCAGCTCAAACAGTTTCTAAAGACCAAAATGACTAGTTCCTCCAGCTTCAGCCTGACTCCCCATGCTCCCTCTCCCATTGTTTCCCCACCCAGACTCAACTCCATCAGGAATCATCCCTGGTAGCTGCATTTACCCTGTTTGCCACCACCTCTTCCTCGTTATAATGGTAGCTCCCAGAGGTCTCCAGTGTCCTTTACAGCAAGGCCAATGCCTCAGTCCTTCAGTGTCTCATGGGACCCAGGCCCTCTAGAGCACTGCCCTTCTGAAAGGAAGATGAGGCCGTCACCTCTTTCCAGACTCAAGAGTTCTATGTATAAGTTGGCCAGTGGAGGGTAGTTACTGACTAGTACTGACTAGTACAAGCTTGAAATTCCAGCACTCAGCAGTCAGAGGCAGGGCACGGGTTCCAGACCAACCTGGTCTACACAAGACCTGTCTCAAACAAACAAAAGATGATCAATGACAGGTGACATTGTGTCATCTCAGAAGAGAGTGAAGGAAAGCCAGTCAAAGACTTGCTAGAGAGCTACTCACAAACCCAGAAAGGCTTCCAGGAAGGAGCTCTGAAGAAGTAATAGCTTTAGGAAAACACAGCATCCTGATATTAAAGTTACAGGCGAGATATTGACCATAGTACACAACTTAATTATTAGATTAGCCAAAGGGCTTATGCCAATGATGCCAGTCACAGCACAGCAGTGAAATAATGGACTTGCCTAGAGTTCACAGTAATTCTTCATGGAAACTCTGGAAATAGAATAACCCTGCCACATCCCAGAAACCCAGCGAATTCATTAAAGGAGACTGTTGTCACAGGTAGAAGAAATCACAGTGTAAAACCTTCCTGGGCAATTTTGCAATAGACTCTGGTTAACATAAGTTAGTTTAATTGTTAATCAGTTAATTGAATCAGGGTTATTACAAAGTCATTAGCCAACAAGTCAGCTAAACATAAACTTTGACATCAATAGATTTAAAGATGCATATTTTTTTAACAGTTTTAGTGAAACTGTTTCAAATAATGAGGGCATGTTACTAGAAGCTTCCAAGGCTTTCCATCTTCTACAGTGATAGAAAACAAGTGTCAAAATGTCCTGTTTTTTAGGCGCTCTGAAATAGTCAATTCAGACACACTTTGATTCACAACAAAGGTCTTACTTTTTGTTTGTTTGTTTGGTTGGTTTTTTGGTTTTGTTTTGTTTTTAGGCAGGATTTCTCTGTGTAGCCCTGGCTGTTCTAGAACTCACTTTGTAGACCAGACTGGTCATGAACCCGTGTAGATCTGCCTGCCTCTTTCTCCCAAGTGCTGGGACTAAATCTCTTAGTTTTTCAACTGCTCTTCCTGATAACAATTGAGCCCAGCAGCTCTGGGTGCCAGCAGCTGGGTGAAAGAGAGTCCTCATCTAGTGCTGGTAGTGTTGCTATGACACTGGCCTCCAGGGTTGTTACAGTCACTCATGTGCAGGAGCTCAGAGATAGGATGCAAGCAGATAGCACGGAACACTTGCAAAAATAAAACCCAAAAGTCCAGATATTTGATTTTTTTTTTCAGTTTCTTAGAACAAGTTCACAAACAGCCGCTCAAACAATGGCAGGTTGGTTGGTTCCTAGAAACCTGTGTTGGAGAATTTATAGCATGCAGGAACTGAGAAACATATAAAGACACAAGAGTTCTTTCTAATTGGTGTGCCTACCTGGGGACCAGTTGGGAGAATGGTTATTTCTGCCTTATCACTAAGGTTCTTTAGAGAAAGTGGGGGTTGCTTGTAAAAGAACAAATTAGCCTATGTTAAGACCCAGGCTGAGTTCTACACATTTGAAGATGGATTTATTCAGCAACTTTCTCCTTAGGTGGTTACTGAATACTCTTCCTTTTATTCCTGTCTTAGGAATTGTCACTTGCTGAGGTCATACACCAAGTCAGGGAACTCATAAGCTGTGTACACCTTAAGCCCATTGTTAGGAGAGGCTGCCGGAAAACCTACTCATAACAACCCATGCTCTTACCTAGTGCACTTTTTTGATGTGTATAATATATGCATTTCCAATGTAAGAAATAAGAATTACTAACTTTTGAGAAAAAGAAATTGCTGTGTTACTTCCCTCATATTACCATGGTTAGCTTTTTCAGATATTGGCTTTAAATCATATTTTTCTTGTCCTATGTTCTAGCTAGAACTCAGGCATTACATGTCTTAGGCAAGCGATCCTTCTCAGAACTACATCCTCAGTCAAGGTATATGTCATACATAGTTCTATGATTTTGATTTTTCTGTTTTCTTTGTATTAAAAGTATCCCTCATTTTAATAAAAGTGTTTAGGATTTTTTTTAACACCTTCTTTCCTTTCTTCCTTCCTTCCTTCCTTCCTTCCTGGATACACAAAGAAATGCCATCCCAGATTATATGGTATCTTTGTTAGTGTTTCTATGGCTGCAAATGAGACACTATAACTAAAAAGCAAGTTGGGAAGGAAAGGGTTTATTCTGCTTACACTTCCATATCACTGTTCATCATCAAAGGAAGTCAGAGCAGGAACTCAAACAGGCCAGGAACCTGGAGGCAAGGGATGATGCAGAGGCCATTGAGGGGTGTTGTTTACTGGCTTGCTCAGCCTTTTTTCCTATAGAACCTATGACTGCCAACCCAGGATGACACCACCCACAATGGGCAGGACCCTCCCCCATTGATCACAGTTAAGAAAATGCCCTATAGCCAGATCTTATGGAGGCATTTCCTCCATTGAGTTTCCCCAACTTTCAGATGACTCTAGCTTGTGTCAAGCTGTCATAAAACTAGCCAGGATATGTGGTACCAAAGATAGAACTCAATGCTCTGGGCCATGTCAACTGAAGCCCATCTCTAGCCCTAGTCTCCATCTCCAGTCCGTTTCAAGTACTTACAAAAGTCATGCAGATTGGGTATACATGGCTCTTGTAGCAACTCTGTTTCCAAAAGCCTAGGGCATACTCAATTGCCTCGGGATCCAGACAAGCTCTGGATCCTTGACTGTATCCTGTATCATCTTGACCAAGTTCCTCCACCTGTCAGTTTCAGTTCTCTCTGTAAGATGGAGTTAGTAACAGCAAATCCATGTCGGGTTCTTGTGGGTATTAATGCACCAAGAGAGACAAAGGATGCCAAACATAGCCCGCAGGGTGCCTTTCCTTCCCATCAGGGTTAGTATGAGTGGTTATCTTCATGCAGAAGGCATCACACAGTATTTCATAGGGAAATAGCTTAAATTTCTCAAAGTTCACTGAGTCAAAAGATAGGAAATTTTTGGTTGTTGTTATTGTTACCTGATTTATGTTGCCAGTCATTTCCAAAAATTAAATGCTAGCTAGCCATGATGGGAAACTGTGAAGGTATTTGAGCCTCTGGAAGAGGCTGTCTCCATCAAAGTATACTCTTTAGCTCCTGGCAGGCAAGGTAAATAAGGTCTCCTGGACTCCCTGCATTCTGGATTCTTGGCCTCTTAAGCTCTCCACCCTATAGACCTTGATGTCTTTAAATAACCTTTTTGGAATTTCATCCACTTTGATCTTAATATAATAGCTGGAAGTAAAAACTCTTGACATTAATTTAGAGATAATTTATTAAACTGAAATACACCTTTCTTTTGTTTCACTGAGTATTCAATTTATGATTAAGGAAGACACTTTTCTGTGTTCACAAATAAGCCACTTTTCATCATCTGGAACTCTGATTCCACTCCTATGTCATTGGCTGGTGGCCGTTATGAGTCTGCATGAGCTCAGGTGTAATAAGTATATTGACTTTTTCTGTTATGTTCAAATGTTTATGGGTAGCTACTTTTGCTTATTTTGTTTTGAAATGTAATCAAGTATATTTTATTGTTCACTTTGTACACGTTTCAACATTCTAAGCTATCAAAATAGCTCCATTAGACTTCCTGTACTTTAAGTTATGATAATTTATATTTGTGTGTGTGTGTATGTGTGTGTGCATCTGTCTGTATTTTGCAAAATGTTTATCTTGCCATTTATTTGTGCTCCTGTCACTATCAAACACTTTATTCTTTTGCAAATTTTATTTGGAACTTATTTTTGCCTTATTAATCTATTTTAGTGCCAGTATAACATGGTTTTAAATTTTATAACTTTATAATACATCTTAATAATTTGGTAAGGATAGTCCTCCTTATTCCCATTCCTTCTCAAATCCTGGCTTTGCTATTTTTAATTATTTTCTCTTCCAAAATTCTATTAAAGTTTCCTTCACCACCACCTCAATCTATATATGGAGAGAGCTATCACATAGTCATAAAGTCCTTCTTTAGTAGAAATTAACAATATGATGATATGGCTTAGGTGAGTGTAGTGGCTCATACTTTTAATCAAGTACTCTAGAGGCAGAGGCAGGTGTATCTCTGTGAGTTCGAGGCCAGCCTGGTCTACAGAGTGAGTTCCAGGACAGCCAGGGCTACACAGAGAGACCCTGACTCAAAAACAAACAAAACAAAAATTTTAGGTGGGATGTGGTGCACACTGAGAATCCCAACATGTGGAAGGGGATTTCTGTAAGTTCAAGGCAGCAGGACTCTACAGTGAGCCCCTGTCTCAAACAAAATCTTTTAAATTTGAAGCCAGCCTTTGGACTAACTTAAGGTGACTATAATGCTTAAAATTTTTGTTTGGGTCAGAAGTGGTGGTCCAGAACTTTAAGTCCATAGTGCAGTCTGATCTCTATGAGTTGAAAGTCATCTTGGTAACTTAACTCCAGGCCAGCTAGGGCTACCTTGTCTCAAACATAAAACAACAACAAAAACAAACAAACAAAACGAAAGGGCATTTGTATCCGCAGGACACAGATTTCTGGGTTAAAATCAGTCCTGGAGCTTCGTTTATTTTGTTGCTCTTTTAAAAATGAGTCTAAATTCTGCTCCAGATAATGGTTGCCCTTGTTTATAAATACTGTTGACTTATGTTAATATTTATGTCTTCTAATTTTTACTAATTTATTAAGTTTATTCATGTTTTCATTAAGGTTTTGAACTACACGTTTTCTGCAGTACATACTAACCAGCCACATCACTTTCACTCTGGATAGCTCTTCTTTCTTTTATTACATTAATCAGGGTTTGTTTTTTTCATTCTACTAAGTAACATTGTGGCAAAATTAGTATAATCCTCTTCCAGCACATATACCTCTAGAACTTTTGAATATTGATAACTACGAAACATTTTATTTTCATGGTGAAGAAATATTTTGTTTTTCTTATGTTTTCCTTTCTATCAGAAATTGATGCTTTTAAGAATAATCCACCAAGGACAGTGAGGTGACTCAGTGAGAAACACACTTGCTGCCAAGACTGACCTGAGTTCAATCTCCAGGACCCACAGAATGGAGTCAGAGCTAACTCCTGACACTGTCCTCTGACCCATGTTCCTCTGCTTACCCCACAAAAAAACTAAACATAATAAAAGGATTCTTAAATCCATCAATTATTTATGTCATGTTTTAACCAATTGCTATTAAACAATTAAGTATGATGTTGTCAATGCTTGTAGCAGCTTATTTTCTGTGATGAGATCTTAATATATCTCATAGTATATTAATAAAAAGAGTAACAGGCTGGACACTGTGGCCCACACCTTTCACCCTAGCACTGAAAAGGCAGAGGCAGGTGGATCTCTTCTAGTTCAAGGCTGGTCTGGTCTACAGATCGAGCTCCAAGACAGTCAGAGCTATGTAAAGCGAACCTATCTCAAAGCAACAAAAACTAAAAAAAAAAATAAATAAAAACAGGATAACAGAAGACTTCTCAGACCCGAACAAGACATTCCTATCATCTTTAATAAGGCTCAAGATCCAATCTGGAAAAGGCGGTGAAAAGAATGTAAGAGCCAGAGATAGGGAGAAAAGCCACAAAATTCATCTCCTGGGCTAATCACATTCATTACAGTCATGAACTCAAAGGCACAGCAGCTAGGGTTGGCTGCACCTGGGTACCACTGCTTACCCACTCTGTCGGAAAGTTCTAGCCCACTTGGATCATCCTAGTTAAACTAAATGTGTAACAAAATAAAACAAAAGTCATGAATCTAGTAAAGGGGTTGATATGGACGGGGGAGGACAATAAGAGAAACTTGAGGAGAGAGAATAATCAGAATACATTATATACCTGTATGGACTTGTCATTATTCCTTTATTATTTAATGATGTTATTAATGACTAGAAAACAGGCATTGTTTTATTTTAAATACATTTTTTGAGCGCATGTGTGTGATGTGCGCACATCATTGGTAGAGATCAGAGGACAGTACTTTGTTGTCTGCTATTGTGTACACTAAGCCAGCAGACCAGCAAGCTTCCTGGGCTCTCCTGTCTTTGCCCCCATGTCACAGCAGGAGTGGGGGGATTACAGACACAGGCTGCTATGTCTGTGCGGGTCACATGGGATCGAAAACACTCCTTTTCTTCCCTGGTCTCCATCCAGTCAGTTCCTCTTGTGTCCCCTTCCCTCTAAATTCTTCTTTAGTTATTATTTTGCTATGTGTACGCTGGATATAAAACCTGGGAGGTAGAACAAGCCTTAACCACTGAAAACTGCCTGTGCCATTTTCTTTAAGTATGATTTTTCTAATATGGCATCACGCCATTAGACTTTCATTTTTATCTTTCCATTTGAACAGGAAAATTTGGATCATGTATTTCATAACATTTAATATTGATTAGACTTTTCGATAGTTCCTTATTGCTGCCTACCCATTCTGTACTTTTTATGGACTATGTTTTATTTACTTTTTGTCTTCTGTAATTATCAGTAAAAATAAAAAACATGTTTTCAATTCCGCCAGTGCCTACATGGGATTGCTGTTTAGCAACTGAACCCTAAATCGCTGAGTTCAGAATTTCCTTCCTTGTACACCACAGCCATTAGTTACAGCCTCCTTTCCAGGACTGCGCCGAACGCCCCGCTCTCCACTAACAGTGTCCATTCTTAACTTTGATGTCATTGGACTTGATCCACTTATGATACTCTTGGTGCTGAACACTCACCTTCTCAAATGCAATTCCCCTTTCTTGAATTGTTTTACTGTTTCCCCCAGCCCCAGCCCCACTCCACCCCCAAATTATGGATAGCACTTCACTCAAATGTTTGCAGGAACATCTCCTAGTTGCTATGTTTTCTGATACTTGGAAGATTTTTAAAGTTTATTTAGCTGCTTTCACAAGTAAGCAAATAATTGGTGTAAAAACATGCAGAATCAAACTGGTTTCTCCTGTAATGACCTGGAAGGTTTCCTCAAGTCTTTGAATTAAAAAGGATTTGATCTTCTAAGAAGGCTGGTGACAAGCTGGTCATAGTGGAGCACATTTACCATCCGTTACCTGGGCTGTGGGCGGGAACAGCTGCAGCACGGGAATGAAGAGTTTGAGGCCAGTTTGCATTATATAGTCACTCGGAGCCAACCTAAGCCTGTCTCAAAGAGCTCAAGGACGGAGCGCTTGCCTGGCATGCACAGGGACCTGGATCCTACCCCAGCACCTTAGAAAAAGTCACTTTCAAGGAGAGCTGCAGGTGCATGCTGCATGCTTTATTCACATGTACATGCGGGTGATGTGGGATACTGTTCTTATACACTGTAAAGATTTATCATTCCTATTGGTTTAACAAAACACTGATTGGCCAATAGCCAGGTAGGAAGTATAGGCTGGGCTACCAGGGGAATTCTGGGAAGAGAAAAGGCAGACCATGGAAATTCTGGGAAGAGAAAAGGCAGAGCCACGGTTGCCAGACAGACACAGAGAAACCAAGATGAGAATGCCTTAGGGAGAAAAGGTACCAAACCACGTGGCTAAACATAGATAAGAATTATGAGTTAATTTAAGTTGTAAGAGCTAGTTGGTAATAAGCCTGAGCAATAGGCCAAGCAGTTTATTAATAATGTAAGCCTCTGTGTGTTTATTTGGGATGGAATGGCCACAGGGCTGGGCAGAACAGATACTTCTGTGTACATGTAGGTGTTTCTTTGTTCTAGAAATCTAAAATACTACTAGTTATAAAAGGCATCCATATACATTGTTTCACTTTGCTTTAAAGAAAGAACCTTACACTATTAGCAGTTTTAAAAAGATTTATTTTAAGGCTGGACATGGTAATACACACCTTAATCCCAGAACTCAAGATGCAGAGGCAGGCTGATCTCTGTGAGTTCCAGGACAGCCAGAGCTATGTAGAGAGATCTTCACACACACACACACACACACACACACACACACACACACACACACAAACACAAGATTTATTTATATTTTTAATTACACACACACACATTTTTGTGGGGGTATGTACATATAAGTGCAGGTAGGTACCCTGGGAGACCAGTGTTGGATGTCTAAGCATTGAAGTTGAAGTTACAGGCAGTTGTGTGCTGCCTGACGTGGGTGCAGGGAACTGAACTCAGGTCCTCTGGAAAAGCAGCAAGTGCTCTTAACCACTGAGCCATCTCTCCAGCACCAAGCATTTATACACAAACTTCTGTTGTAATTTTCACTATTTTCTTCCAATTTGTCTGCTTAATTTTGGGGAGAGGACCCTTTGTGTTACCTATAAATTCAAGACACACTTAAATAAAGCACAAGTATTGTATATGACACAATATGCTGTGCTAACCCTATTAGTGACAGAGCTGTAGGAAAATGACATTTGCTTCCTTGAGGGAGCACATACCCTACACTGAAATTCACAACCTGTCTACCTAGGGTCCAGTTTTTTCTCTTAATTTTTATTTATTTCTTTTTAAATGACTCAGACATTTTCCCCTCTGTACCTCAGATATCTACAGAAATTTACTTACTGCATTTGTTTCACTTATCAACACTTATTCTTATTTTTACCTGTATTTTTTATTATTATTAAAAAAACAGTCTTGCTGTGCTGTCCTAATCACATTGCTAAGAAGCCTCAGATTATCAAGGGGTTATTGCAAACCCAATTATTTCACAGGGGGAATGGCCCAAGGCTAAAGTTCAATAATAATATTTGTCTTTGACTACAACCTTCAGTAATGTGTCTTCTCATGCCAACTCAAAATATAACTAATACATTTATAAAGCAGTAAGTTAGTCATACATATATATATATATGTATATATCTGTGTGTGTGTAATATATATATATATATATATATATATTTAGTTAGTTGCATATATATATGCAACATTAGATCTTAGGCAGAGTTTCTAAGGCCATAAAACAAGTTATGTCACAGTTTCAAACTGGTCACCATAAAGACCATGTCACGGTTGAATAATTAACCTTGTACACTGATCTGTTCCTGGCCATGGAGATGCTCAGCTAGGAAAAACACTTGTTGACAGGCTTGATAACCTAAATTCAATCCCTGTATCCACATAGCGGAAGGAGAGAACCAACTCTCAAACTGTCCTCTGGCCCCCATGTGTGCCTTTGTCATGCCCCTGACCAATAAATAAGCAAGTATAAACACTATTTAAAAATAAACCAACCTATTCTAAACTTTGTAATGGAACACCTCCTTTTCTACTGGAACAGTTCAGTTATCATACTAAAGTAACATCAAATACAGTACCATTATTCCTCTTACCGAAACAGTGGTGCTATCTCTACTTCTATGTCTAGAACCTGGGAATGTCAGATGACTGAATTCTCACACAGGAAGCATGTGTCATTGTGCTGTGCTGTGTTTTACTGCTCCAGTGTAAGGAATCCCAACCTACTGTGAACAGGCAGAGAATCTCAACCAAAAAGCATCCCCTTTTGGTTAAATCTAGAACATGGGCTGAGAAGGAAAGAGTAGAGGGGAAGATGTTAGCAGAGCTAATGGATTTCAATCTGGTGGCACACCTCATCTAGAAGACCTCACATACATGAGTTTTCTGTCTGACCAGAAAGGTACAGAAATGCAGTTTCGGGCAGGGGGTGGGGAGGCTTCATTCTGCAGACACAGAAAGTCCCAGGGCAGGCGAAGGGCCACAGGAACACACTCCGAAGCCAAACTAGAGTTGAAGGAGCACATGTCTCATCTGCCCAACATCTAGAAATGCTTATTTCTTATATTTTTATTGCTGATACATAAAATGATTTTTCAGATGATTCTAAAGCTTTTAAAAATGTGACTCAATGGAAGAGTGTTCATAGACTGCAACTCACTTGGTATCTTTCCAAAGTTCCCCAAATTGGAATCTTAAAATATGCTTACTGGATGAAAAACCAGCTTAAAAACAGTTTGTCAAATAAGTCTGGGTTTTTTTTTTATTCAATGAATGATTTTAAAAATTAGCTTCATTGTTTTTTAATTTACCATCTGTTAACTCAATAAATACGAGTTCTTAAAGTTAACCTAATTGTCTTGGAATTTGCTGTTTTTGAAGTTGATTAAAGTTATTTAAAATAATTTTATTGTATATTCAGACTGAACAAAGGATGTCTGCACATGGATAGATCTTGGCTAATAATTTGCAAATAAATGTGCCCATTTGTAAAATGAACCACTTATGTTTATGGCTCTGAAGACGTATCAGTCAATACGTGAATATGCAGAAGGAGATGCTGATCCGAGATCATCAAGGAAGCAGTAATAGTACAGCTTTGAGAAACTTCCACTACCAAGTGCAACATTTCCCCACGGCCCCTCATCTGCTGCAGAAGAGATGCAGAGTGAGAGCATCAACTGCAAACGCCATTTTTAACCCTACTTGCTCATGGATGGAATGTGCTACATGCTTCTCTGAAGGTTATCCTCCTCCTCAGTGTATTAGACCAAGCGTAAATGACAGAGCTAAGGGCGCCAGTCAGATTCTCCTCTGAGCCATGCGCGAGTGGGGAAAATGGTCTTTTCTCTCCATAGCTCAACTGGAATATGCAGCATGTCAACCAAGCACTCTTACCAACTGGGCCATGTCACCTGCCCCAAAGCTTCTATATTTAAGTCTAGATTCTATGACAAATGGATTTTGAGTTTGATACAAGGTGGGATCAAGGCATGCCCCAATCCTCCAAGATACCTAGCCATTCTGCCACTACTTCTTGAGGACCTTTTCTTTCTTTGTATGTTGCTTTGGTGAAGGTAAAGGAGTGGGGAGGCCCGTGTGGCAAAGTCATTTGAAGCTAATCCATTCTCAGAAGAAGACTACACATGTTAATTTTAGAATGAGTTTAAGAAAATTACAGTATCTTCATTAACAATAACAACAACAACAAAGGCTTACAATTCATTGAGGGAATTGTTTTTTTTCCATGAACTCCCAGGAAACACACATCTTAGATGTGTGTGACAACTGGGAACTGGTACTGTTTTGTTCCAGATTGCTGCCTGCTTATCTGTCCACTGCTAAAGGGTCTCCCTTAGGCTATAAACACTTAAAAAACCAGGCATGAAGAGATATAGGCTGGGGAGGATCTTACATGTAATAGACTATGTCAGCCAACCATTATTAAATAAACTAGGCAGGGTACATGCCTTTAATCCCAGCAGTTGGGAGGCTGGGTAAAAGGATCTGTTAGTTCACGGCCACCTTAGTCTTCACTGTGAGCTCTAGACCTGCCTGTACCAATTGCTTATACTTACTTTCAGGTTATTTAGCTTTATTTTTTTACTTTTATGTTTTTAGACAGTGTTTCACTGTGGACCTTGTTCTAGAACCCTATGCCTCTGCCTCCTAGGTCTGGGGCTACATGTGAGTGCTATCTATCCTAGCTTGTGGGAGAAGATCTCAAAGTAAGAATGAGTCTCAAAGCCCATTGACTGGCAAAGCACAGATCACCAGAGACTATGCCATCTTGATGGCACACTGTGGTGGTTTAATAGGAACAGCCCCCATAGGCTCATAGATTTGAATGCTTGGTCATATTAGGAGGTGTAGCCATGTTGGAGGAGTTGGAGGGGGTGGGCCTTGGAGTTTCAAATAATCAAGCCAGGCTCAGTGCCACCGTCTTCCTGCTGTCTGAAGATCCAGACATAGAAATTTCTGCTCCTCCAGCACCATGTCTGCCTGCATACCTCCATGCTTTCTGCCATGCTAACAATGGACTAGACCTCTGAAACTGTAAGCCAGCTCCAATTAAATGCTTTGCTTTATAAGAGTTGCTGTGGTCATGGCGTCTCTTCATAGCAATTGAAAATTGACTAAGACACACACATAGAAGTTGCTTAATGTTTACCCTCAAATGATGAGGCCAGCACTGCAGAGTATGAGCATCCCAGGCACTTTTCCTATCCTGAGTTTACTGCTGCAATGTAGCACGGTGGGCCCTTCTCATCTAAGTGTGTCTCAAAATTGTGCAACAGTGGATGGAAGACTGTAGTTCTGTCTAATAAGCATCCACTTTGCCATTTTAAGAAAAGATGGCATTAATTTATTCTGGAAAGCCATCCTTATCTACTTAGGTGGCGTTTCGTCCTGGTTTCAGCTCTTTGAGCCATGGCTGCTGGTAGGAAGGACAGCAGGTGACCACAGTGGTAAGGGGACCACAGCGCAGTAAGAAGTTCCCAATCAGATACAGCTGTTTTGCTAGACACACAGAGGAAGAGGAATGGATGCTCCAATGGCTGCCAGGCTAAAAAAGAGGAAAGTCAAAAAAGAAAAAAGTCAGCAGATTTTTTTTTTTGTAAAAAATGTTGCATTCTGATCCATTATATATGAAACTCTTGTTTTAATAATAAAATATCTCTTCTGAAATATTTACATTAAAAAAATCTAGAAATGACAAACACAGAGCCAATAACATAGGAACAGCTGTTGACTTTGAGCTTGGCCTCCATGGCTAAAGAGATGTCTATTCAGCAGTTCCTACAGAAGAATAAACCACAATCCCTATCATATTGTGGGGAAACTGAGGCAGTAAGCAGAGTTGCTCAGGGGCACACAGGAAGTTACTAGGATACTTTTTTTTTTTTAACCCATGTGTGCTTGTTTTACAGAGAAATCCTGAATCAAAGAAAATAAACAAACAAAAACCCAGAGTTGACTTTGGTGATGTTTTTAAGTCAAGAAACCTGAAGACTATTATGACCCTTGGAGCTAAGTTGTTAAGAACTTGAAGGCCCAGAACTCAATGGTTAAGACTGCTTGGTGATCTTCCGGAGGATCCATGCTCATTTCCCAGCATCCCTATCGTGGCTCACAAACACCAGAAACTCCAGTTGTAGGGGATCTAATAGGCACTTCTGGCCTTCCAGAACACAAGTACACACACACACACACACACACACACACACACACACACACTAAATCTTGAAAAGAAAATAAACATGGATACACTAGACTCACAAGAAACTGAGGGCATGCTCTATGAAGGCAGTGTTTCTAATATTTTAGGGTTCATGGAAAGTGTGGGGTGTTGTCATATTTCTGTTGTTTGAGTGGCTGATAAAGATGATCTCAAAGCAAGAGGCAGGAAAAATAAGCAGTTAGTGATATTTTTCCTGATTTTGTTATTTGACAATTTTATTCGTGTATATGATATATTTTGATTACTCTTTCTCCTTCTCTTACCTCCCTTCTATGCCTGTCAAGCTCTAATCCAATACCTATCAATCCTTTCCTAGTTCTATAATTTTTGGTTTTACTTTGTTTAATTTAGCTAAGGCCATCTGCGTGGGCATTGGATTGGATCTATTCACTGAGGCCTGGAGTGGGTACACAAAAAAGGTGGTGGCTACCACCCATGTCTAACTGTTGTTTTTATTTATTCATGTATTTTTACAATACAGTTTTATTACATTTATTTAGGTATGTAATATGTGTTTATGAGGTGTGCATGAACCATGGTATATGTGTGAAGGTTTCCTTCTAAGATATAGGTAGGACATAGGCATCCGATTCTGATTGTAAGGCTTGGTGGCAAGCACCTTTATCTGCTAAGCCATCTTGCCAGCCCCTGAATCAATTTTTAAAATTAAAAAAAAATGCACCCTCAAAAGTCTAGGGCATATGACTGTAAGACAATCTGAACTAAAACATAATTTGACATTATTACTGGAGAGTCCAATCTCACTAGAAAAGTACATATATAAACTTCACAAGACATGTCCTCAGGCCCAAATCAGCATAACACATATACTTTAACATGTAGTTAAACTGACAATATTTACTGCTTCAATTTCTCATATAAACATGGGATTTAGCTTATCTTTAGAAACTGGAAGATCTGACGTTTTGCTTGGACTGAGTACATTCTTTAGACCACTGTAATTCTTCCTTTGATGGTTAATCTTATCTGTCAACTTGACTGGATTTATAATCACCATGGAAACCTACCTCTCAATGTGTCTTTGAGACAGCCTCACAGATGTTTAACTGAAAGGTGAAGATCCGTACTGAGTATGGGCAGTAGCAGCCCATGGTCAGGGTCCTGAGCTGCATAAAGACAAAGTGAACTGAGCCCAGATTTCTCTCTCTGTCTCTCTCTCTGCTTCCTGACTCAGATGTCATGTGACCAGATGCCTCAAGCTCCTGTCACCATGCCTTAACCATTGTAAACCAAAAGAAATTCTTCAGTTGCTTTTGTGAGATGTATTATTGCAGCAATTTGAAAAAGTAATTAATATGCATCACTGTTTATGATCTTAATTTGGCTAGTTTTGTTCATTTACATTTATGCTTCACCAGGTGAAAATTAAAAAGTTTCAATCCTAGGAACATGCAATGGTCAAACTCCAAAGCACAGATGCAAAACCCTTTACAATGTGGACTAGTTTGGGTTCAGTTTTTACTTAACATTCAGTGAGGTTCGAGCTTTACTGAACTCCTTACAGACCCCCAACAAGAGTTAGTGCCCATACTGCTTCTGCTTCTGAGACCCTACCTCTCTGTCATTGCTGTTGTTCCTAAAGGAATCCCACTAAGCCTCGAGACTTAGCTCCTGTCAGTTCCTCGGTGGAACTTTTTAAATGCCTCCAGCTGAAATGTTTGCCTCACCCTAGGTGTTCCCACAGGCTTTGGTTCCTCTACTAGCATTGCAATGGCTTTCTGTGCCCAATGGGAAAGGAGAACTTAGTGTCCTTATCCCCAGTCCCTAACAGAGACACCGATTTCTACAAGATACTTAATATTTATTGAATGAAGAAAATGGATAAATGGTGAATGAACAAATATTTTTTGTATTACAAGGGTATAAAAACCATTTGATAATGACAATGTGAAATGTGATTGCTCAAGGTCAATGTTCAGATTTTGAACTATAATGACATCTTTAGGGAAATGCTGCTTAGAGTTCTATCTTATCATACCTTTGCGAGGAAAGCAAGTCTTGAGAAAAAAGAAAAATGTGTGACATTAGTCAGTATAAATGACCTATGTAAAACTGACAGGACAATTCAGCTGGCAGTCTATCAGAGCAAGGGTCACAAGACATCTTTGGGTGTCTTGAACACCACAGCTCCCTACATAGTAATGAACACTACCTTGTGATGTCTCCATGGAGCCACTTAAGTCCTGGTAGAACACTGCTGAGCCCAAATGATGTATGTCACCTCACAAAAGCCAGCATGCCACCCTTCAGATTGCTGTAGTAAAACATCTCACCAAAGCAACAGAAGAATTTCTTTGGGGTCACAATACTTCCAAGCTGGTGACTGTTCAGTCAGCTTGAGTCCTGGAATGAAGGACACAGAGCAAGGAAGCACTTGTGGCTGATCACAGGCTACTAGAAATCTGAATTGTCACTGAAGCCAGAAGCCCATCCTGTACGATTTGCTCTATTCTGTTACAAATACCAAACTAATCATGGTTGTGTTTCAAGAACACTAATTCTGCACAGCTTGAGGGAAAAAAAGTAAAGTACACAAAGATAGAATGAATGACTTTGAAAATCATTTACTCATTCCCATAATATTCATTATGGGAATTGAACTGAACTCTATTCTGCGCTAAGCTCTGAGCCCCACATTGCTGCCTTATTCGGGTACCCACTTAACATCTGAACAAATGATCTTGAAAGGTTTGACAAGATAAATCAGCAATAAAAAAACCAACAACATCAAAAAAAAAAAAAACAAACAAAAAACAAAACAAAATTTCTAGTCCAGATCCTTGAGCTTTATTTTCTTTTCCTTAAAAAGGAATTTTAAAGTTACATGTGTATATTGTGTGGGAAGGTAAGTGTGGTTCCTGTGTAGAGGTAACTTTCAGGAGGTGGTTCTCTCCCTCCACCAAAGTCAGGTGGGTAGGTTTGGTGGCAGCCATGTCAGCTCGTAGGCCCAGTTTCCTCTGCCTTGGAGACGGGCACACTCAGGGCTGCAAGGGGTCAGGGAAGGGAAGAAGTCTTCTTGATTCAAAGCCTTCACTGACCGACCCCCTCTGTTATCTTCTCCCATTCCTGTGTTATTTTCCCACCACTAAGGCCAATGTGCCTTGTAGGAGACCATACTGTACTAATTCTCTCCTGAAATAATCAGTGTAGCTCTTGGTATTAACTACTATTATCTGTCTTTGGGTAGGTTTCAGACTTACTCGTCTTTCCACTACTTACATGACATTTGGATTTGTTAGAGAATTTTGCTGGGGGCTGCCGAGATGTTCAGTGCTTTAGAGCATCATCTGTTCTTCTAAAAGACTCAGGTGCAATTCCCAGCACCCACATGTCAGCTTGCAACCAACCATCTGTAACTTCAGTTCCAGGAGATCCAGTACAGATACTCTTTTCTGGCCTCCACCAGCATGTAGATGGTGAACAGACATACATGCAGGCAAAAGACCAACATACATAAAATAAGACGATTAAAAATACCTTTAAACAAGTATACCACTTCAGGCTGGCTGCTATAAAAAATAGCTTAGCTCTGGTCATTTTTCTTAAAGTGTGTGTGTGTGTGTGTGTGTGTGAGAGAGAGAGAGAGAGAGAGAGAGAGAGAGAGAGAACACACGCATGCACGCACATTCCTGTGTGTGCGCACATGGGTGTGTGTTGCTGTGAAAGTGTATAGCACCTCCGTGCCTTTATGCCAAGACAGCCTAGACACTGCCTGTACAGGGCTGACTGTTAGGGACGGAAGAAAGGACATTGGGAATGTTGGGAGTAACATGCCTTCTTGCTTTAAGTCAGGAGAGATCTTACCCTAAATTATGGGGCTTAGCCCGTGATCTAAAGTACTAGGTAAACACATGCGTGTATAAAAGAGAAAAAAGTTAATATATTTTTGATTCTTACATTTCTGTTAAGCTTCACTTCAGGCTTCCACAATAAAACTCAGCAGAGGCTGAGTGTGTTCGGCTGCCATGCCTATGCTGCTGCCCTCAGTGGAGACACTGTCAGGCAATTAAGCATTTTGGCAAATAAAGGCAAGAGAATTTGATGCCACCCAGAACTTGTGGGGGAAAGAAAGTGACCCAAGAAGGGAAATATTTTGCTTTGCTTTGCCCATTGCAATCACTCATACCTGTTTGCTTTGCTGGGGGGGGGCGGAGAAGGGCTCTTTGTCAAGGGGGGGGTTGTAGTTTCCCAGATGAACACACCAGCTCATATTTGTTTATACCCTTGTGTCTTTGGAATGGTCTCTCGCATGAAACGATGATCAACTCGGGGGGGTGGGGTGGGGTGGGGTGGGGAGTGGGGGTGGAGAATTCCAGGGAATTCAAGGATAGGCTCTCAGGAAGCAGCCAGTACTGTCTGTGTCATTTTTGCTTCATTTAAAATGACCTCACCAAAAAAAGAAAAAAGAAAAAAGAAAAAAAATAAGGAAAAAGAAAAGAAAGAAATAAAGAAAAAGAAAGAAAGAAAAGGGAGAAAGAAAGAAAGAAAGAAAGAAAGAAAGAAAGAAAGAAAGAAAACGGTACCAACACAAAAATCACACAGCACCGTGGAAGTGTTTGCTACCAAGACTCAAATTGCTAGTCACCCACCGGTGCTGTGCTTGAAGCACAGGCAACCGACAGAGCTTTTAGGAAAAACTGAATTCTCAGCCCAGTCACTTTCCAGGAACTTCCCAGCAAACAGCTCTGCGCTGGAGGGTTGGAACTCCTAGCAACCTCAGTCCTGCCACCCTCACTGCCTTCACTCCACATACAATTATTTATGGGGACTTAATGAGAGAGCAAACCTTATGTGAAAGAACTCAAGAAAGTGCAGCTGCTAAAAACAGACCGAGGCAGTTCTACAGTCCTTATTTTTACAACCGAGCTTCTGCAATTCCTGCCACGAACCTAACAGCTCCACTCCTTGCCAAACACACAAAGAGAAAAGTAAAAACTGTTTTCGTTCAGCAAACCCCTTAACTTTGAGTAAACAGTAGTAATTTTCTGTCGTCATATTCAATGCAAATTTCCCAAAGGCGACACAACAGGAAACAAAAGACCTGTTAGTTGATAGCTTCTTTAGAACTGGGGGTAGGGGTGGGGGTGGGAAGGAGTGGCAAGGGAGTGGGTTAAAGTTAATAGAGTCCAATTTCTCCTTGTCTCGGGGCTCCCGAGCGAGCCTCCACCAAGTTTGATCTTTCGAACTCTTTGGATTTTTCTCCACTTGGAAAGGTCCCTGGGCCCTGCCTCCCTCCTATGAAATCTGCATTTCTTGACCCATTTGCCCATCTTTTAGGCGGGTGGTGGCAGAGGTGATTTACACATCAGCTTAAGCATCTTCTTCTAGTGGGTTCCATCGACCCACAGCTCCCGACACGAAATTGATAATGATACAAACAGCCAGGGCGGAGAAGAGGGTCTGTAAGAGGCCACCTCATCCTCTATCTGTGCTCCTCACTAGGGGTGCAGAGCTCTAGGATTGGGATACCCAGAGAGAAGAGGATGGGAAGAAGGGAGAGCATCAGCTTGAAGGGAAAGAGGCCCCCTCTAGGAAAAGATATTCTTCATCAAACACTGAAGAGGGGGAAAACTTGGCCCGCATGCCCCTACTGGGGAGCGACACACCCCGTAAGGCTGGCTTGGGGCGCGGGGGGGGTGCTGCTCAGGGCCTCTCACCTGACTTCCTCCTCCGCGGGCACACACACACCAGTGCCCCGCTCTGCACCCCCAAAGCCCAGGCAAACAACGGCAAGAGGAAGCAGCCGGCGCCAAGGGTGCACGGCGGGGGCAGTGCAGGTGAGGGCCCGGGCGGTGGGGCTCCGGGGCGCGCCCACACTTACCCTGGCGGCGCGCAGGGCCGCTCTCCCGCAGCGACCCCGCACCCGGGCGGCGCGCAGGGATGTGGCGGCCGCGGTGGCTCGGGCTCGGCTCGGCTCGGGCTCCACTGCGCGCTCTCGGAGCCACTGGCCGCCCAGGATTCCGCCGCCAGGGGGAGAAGCGGCCGCGGGCGCGGGGGAGGCAGGCCCGGCCCGGTCGCTGCCGCTGCGGGGTCTGCGAGCCCCCCACTCCGGCGAGCGGCGAGTGCGGGGCGCGCATCGCACGCGCGCCCCCGGGGCGATGGTGGGGGGCTCTGGCGGGGGCGCCCCGATCGCCCGCGCCGCGTTGTACACTGCGGGCTCCGAGCGGCTCCCGCGCCCCCTCCCGCGCCCCGCCCCGCCCCCGCCCCTTCCCTTCCCCCTCGGCCCCGCGCGCTCCCCGCTCGCTGCTCGCCGCGCTCTGCCCCCTTTAAACGCCCACTTCGGATGGGGAGAGGAGACAACTTGAAGTCAAGTTGCCATCAACTTCCGCGGCGGCCGCAGTTCGGCGGCGGGGAGGTGGCAGCAGCTGCAGCCGCCGCCCGGGAAGTCCGCCGCCCCGGCGCGCCCGCGCGGGGAGCCGACCCGGCCTTGGCCCGCACCGCTGGCCCGCCCTGCCCCGCTTCCACGCCTGAGTGAGTCCCACTCCTTTGCTCCCTGCCGGTGCTGCTCACGCTTTGGGTCTCTTGTTCGGCTCGCCTCCGTTTTCTGCGGATGCGGAACCGATCCAAACTTCTCGGCGGCCCCGGCTGGGGCGGCTTTGCGCCCCTCGCGAGCCGGGGTCTTGCTGGCTCTTCTGGCGCGCGCGCAGGCACTCGGGAGGACTGGGCTGGTGAAGTGAGGGACATGGCCGGGATGCGTACTTTCTTGGTGTCCTTGCTTCTCTCGCGCACCTGCCCGGCAGACTCTGGTTGGACACTTTCGTCCAGGTCGTGGGGACGGCCCTCTTTTAGAGAAGAAAGGCGGAGCGGGGAAGTCCTAAGCGGGCGAGCAGTGAAAGGGGAGTCGCTCCGGGATCCCTGGTGCCGGGAAGGCAGAGAGGTGCGGGGTGGAATGGAAAGGTCGCGCGCCAGATGTGGAATCCACTCAGCATCCTATCCTAGCCCATCTCCCCTTATCCTTTCCCGACTTGCACTGCCTGGCTGGTGGCGGGCGGCGGTGGAGAGGGGCCCGGGAAGTTTGTGGCAACTTCTCTATCCCGGGAGCCACTCGGGCGCTCCGCGCTCAAGTTGGAGCCCAGACTTTGAGAGTACAGCATTTGTGGGAGCCCTCGCCGGCGATCGCGGGTCGATCCTGGGGGGCTGATTCGGGCTTGGGCTTGGGCGGGAGGCCGGGAGACCTGCGTGCTGTCTTAGCTGGGGTTATGGCCGCACAGGTGCAGCCCTGGGGTCAACTCCTCGCTTCCCCGTGAAGGTCCACCACACTCGAGAGCAGCGGCCTTTTCCAGAGCTCCTGCATTGCAGAGCTTCCTGGGCGGCCAAACTGGGTTAGGAGAGCCGAAATGCAAGGGAATGAGGGGGCAGGTGGTAGGTCCGGAGAGTGACACGTGTGCGTGCTGGGCAACTGCTAAACAGGTCTCTTCTGGAATAACCCCAGAACACCGAGAGAGAAGAGCAGCATAGAGTTCAGGGTAGGATTTGGCCTTGGCCTCCACTAGGGCCAGATTTTACTTAAGATGTCAACCACGGGGGTTCATCTCTCAAAATGCCCGGTTGACAACTTTGACCTCTGCGCCCTTCCTGGGAGAACTTTCTCTGAGGCAAACTGGATTCCCAGGGTTAAGACTTGAATTTCACTTGGTTAGGGACAAGGAAGACACCTAGTTCCCTGGAGAGAACCTTTCTGCTGGCGATTGATTGATTGGGGTTCCATGTTAGGATCACTGGAGGCCAGAGCACCCGACTTTCCCAGGAAGACAGAGGAGGGGATTGAGCAAGAGTCAGGGTCTCTGCTCTGAGTGAGGTTTTATCCTTGGGCAGTACCTGGAATTTACAGTGCTTGAGCTGCGGACAGTATCTCACTCAGCCTTACAAACTTGACTTAAATTTACACCCTGTCCAAAGTGGATTTTCTGAAAGAGTGAGAGCCAGATTCTCCTGTCATAAATGAATGGATGAATAAATAAATAAATCATGACCATACTTTAAGTCCGAGGAAAGCCAGAGGTGAGGTGTTGGTTCTAGAAACCTTTATTAATCTCCCCCATGTAGAACTTGTGCTATGACTTAGCAGCGGCTCTTTATTTCTATGGCATATTATTTTAGCAGAGCAGTAGTAAGTGCATATACTGGCTGCTCCAGTCTGCTGGCAAACATTAGCATTCAAGCTTACATTTTTGACAAATGTGCAGACAGGAATAGCATGAATAGGCATCTTAAATATTAACAACCCAAGCATCTGTTGTGAAACAAATTTAATATATTTACTCAGTCTTTCTCACATTGTTAGGAAAGGTTATAATAAGTGCTTAATTTCAACTTAACTTAGCAGAAGTAACTGGCGGCATCATTCACTACCTCCCAAGCTTTAACACAGTCACCAGGCAGAAATACTTTAATTAACTTGGTTAAGGGCATTGTTAAATAAATACACTTTAAGCAATGTGCATACTATATAACATGGAACAGTAGCAAAATATTCATCCTATTTGTGTGCATTTTAAATAACCCCATCTTATAAATATACCAAGTATGTTTATTCTTCATCTCCATTTGACACTTATTAGTTCATTTTTTCTAATGGAAACAATATTTTAAATGTAGAGTTGTTCAGTCATATGTAATACATAATATGTAAACAGCAGCAATAAAATACAAAGCATTGTTAAATTTGAATATGGCTACATGTAACAAGGTTATGCAAGAGAAATAAAATCACTGCTCAATTTTGTTTTCCTTTCTGAATAATGAATATAGATGATGGATGAAAAAAGAACAAATAGGGATTTCCTCCCTGAAGTAATAGCTTCTTTAAATGTATGCGAGGCAGGGGAAGGAGAGCAATGATGATGACCTAGAGAACTTCCCAAATCCACACAGCTATTTCCACAACCAATGCATTCCTTACTTTCCCACAAGCTGAAATATGTAATAAATAATAGTTCTTTGTATGTTAAAGTATTCAAAAGGAATGTCTTTTGTTCACTTGTAGTAAATTAATATATTCTTCTTTGGTTGATAATCTACAAAAGTAGTTTCTTTGTCTCCCGGCATCTTAAACAAAAGCAACAACAAAATGAGTATTAGTTTATTCTGCAGAGAAGTCTGTTGCCAGCTATAGGAACCTGTGACTGAGTGAGAGGCTGTTGCAGAGTAATGGCTCAGAAACACATTAAACTAGCAAGGTCTGAAAATCTAGGAGGGAATTTCAATTATTTTTTCATGTGACAGGTTGTGGGTTGTAAATTAGGCCTAAAAGGTCAGGTGACAGGCACCTGTTCCTCATTATTGTAGAAATCTTTTGGTTACAAACAGTGTTAAGCTAAACACAACATAGGTGTATAACAGGGGCCTTCAAAGCACTCCAGTGGTTTTCACCTGCTCTGTAAATTTCCAAACAGGACATACATAGATAGGCCCTGTTTATAAACACATCATTTCTTCCATACATGTTAGCTTGGATGATTGCAATTAATATTATATTAGTGCTTGGAACTGATGAAGTACATAAATGCATATGACTAAATCAATCTTCTAATTATGTCTAGACATAGTTGAATGCAAAAATATTCTTTCTTTTAAAAAACCCTTCTTTTTCCTTTGCAAATTATTGACTGGATATCAGAATTATGGTCATGTTTTACATGGAAGACCTCGCCAAGTGCCCTTTTTTATACTTTTTAGGTGAAGTCTCATTTAAAATGATGCCAAAAATGTTTTTCTCTCAGCAGTTATATATAAAAGGGAAAATCAGTTGCCATATATTTCCATAGCTTTTGCCACACATAAAATAGAAAGGAAACCACATTGAACACAAATGCTGTTAGGAAGGATCTTCAGACCTAGCTGTTCTCTCCAGAGTATTCAGAGTTCTTCCTGCTGAAGTGAGAGACTACATCTTAATTCCTCAATAGTTTCCCTTCAGACATTTCAGAGAGCAAACTATGCATGTATATGGAAAAGACCACCCTAGCATAAGGTGACAGAATATTAGTGGTGCCAGTTGTGTTTAATTAGCAGAGGAGGAAGATATGGAGTAAAGTAAATAACTCAGGTTATTCAATTCTGTCATATAAATATGTTCTTTATTCTTTTTGCCTTTAAATAGCTTGTGCTTATTATATGAAACATTCATTTTTAGTATTTGCTTTTGAAATTGATTTGGTTTTCATATTCCAAAACTCTGTGGTGATTTTTTTTTTAACAAACTTATTTACATTTTGGCAGAATAGAGTTAAGTTAATTAATAGATCAGGCACGAAAACTAACCCACAGTAGGGTATATTTTCTGGTAAAATGAAAGTTATGTTTCAGCATGATGAGCACCAGGCTTGAGTAATCTGCTCCTCGTGTGCAATGAGCACTTCCTACTTTGAGCTAGCAGGCACCTACTGTTTATTTACGCTGCATTAAACTGACAGCTCAGCAATCAGAGGAAAAATATTACTTACCTTCCTGAAGTAAATACCAGTTTATAGGTTAGTGCACGTATTTATATTCCTGTCACCACTAAATAACGGCTCCGTCTCTATTTTAATATCTACCTGGGCTGTAACCCAGGGATTCACACTCTTCCCTTTCCCTAGTGGCAGAACTTTAAAGAATCGTCTCCTCTTCTCATTTCTGTGATGTGAAAACTAGTTGGGAGAGACGTTGGACACTTTTCGCACTCCCGCTGCTCATCAAACTCGCAGGGTGGTGGCATGTCACTGAACACAGTCACCTCTGGACAGAAGTATTCAAGCACAGTCAAGTGTGTGTTTACTAAGTTAACTTTCTACAGAGTTCCAAATAGATCAAACTATCTGATTCCTTGGATCACGGCTGTGATATAGGCTCGTCCTTCCCAGTTCTTGGATGGAATGCTTCACTTTTGAATGGAGTTCTGCAAACATGCCTATAAAGCAGGGCTTCCTGGTTGAGTGGTTGCTTCTTAGCTCCCCTCTAAACATACTCTTGCCTTCTTATTTTTCTTGTTGTTAATCTGCCATCCTCAAAATAAGGGTTGTTGCTACTTAGATTTTATAATACTGAATATAGTTTCTTCTTCAATTCAAGGTCCCTCTCTTTCAGGGTCCCCCTGAAACCTCAACATGCTGTTAAAGTTGAAAGCCCAAGCTCATGATTAACTTGAGAAATTGGTTATTGTTGTTTAAATTGTCTAAGGAGCTTTTGAGTTTTTTGCCTGTACACAGTTGTCAATCTCTAACCACATACTCTACTACATGAGTGCAGAATATGGTCTTAGTACAGCAAGCATGTAAATCAAATCTGTTACACAAGGCTCCTTCCCCCCACTCTCCCAAAGAAAAAGTATCTCCTATGGTAATTTATATCATTGCTAACTGCTGTTCTCAATGGTGAGTCTATTTAAACTTGATGTCTTCATAGTGTGATCAACACATTAACACACATTATTTTGTACTTTTGATCTTATGCCAACGGTACCTTTTGCTGTTTATTTTTTTAAAGTCTTTTTAAAGATCAGATATTTCATTTTAGAGTAAATAGATACAGATTGTGTGTATATGTATTCCGGGTGAGATTTAGTAGTAGAGCGTTTCTCTAGCATATTGGCCTATTTTTATTCCTTCAAGTCATTCTGTATCACTTGCACAGTTGTTGCTGTCTGAAGGCTTGTAATAGTAATTCTAACCACCTCCTTCAATGGACTTTCAAGCATGTGATTCCATTAGTCAGGGATCTAGTTCAGTTATGAGGGTTGAAAAGCAGTTAACTAATAACCCCCTACTTTTTGTTGGATTTTTTTTTTTTTTTTTTTTTTTTTTTTTTTTTTTGGTTCAGTTATTTGACATTGAGTGGAGAGATAGCTTGTATTCAAACAGAAAGTCTGTTCTGTTTCTGGGGGAGGGATTTAATTGTATATTGTTTTATTTCACCCATCATTAAGTTTCGAGCCACTTATTGTCGAACATATTTTTGGGTATGGGTGCAGGTCCCAGTAATGAGGGTGAGACCTTTGCAGAAGAGGTTGATGTCTGGCTCCACCTGGTTGTGACTTTACTAGAATGCCTGTGGATCTAAGCCAGACTTCCCTCCCCCCCCCCACCCAGGTGTGCCGGAAGTAGAGGGCGTTGTACCCAAATGAAGGGGGTGGACTCTACTCAGAGCTATGACCTGATTTGTGGCACACCCTCAGATCTGCAGACATGGTCCAGCTGCTTCCCAGGCAACTGGTAACCACCTCATTTGGGATGTGCCTGCCTTGCTAGCCTGCCAGAGAGAACTTCAGCACTGTCACTCCATCAAAGACCTTTCTTCTAGGGCTAGATTCGGAGCCCAGCCTCTGGTATTTGAGAGGGTAAGTGTCAAAAAAGTTACTACAGGCAGGCAGTTCCATGTGGAGAATCAGGGTGCTCTGGGATGTTGTTGGATATTTGTCTCTGTGGGATATTGCTTTTTTTCCCTACCCCCTGCTGTGGATGACTCAGGACCAGGAGCTAAGGACAGTTTTTCAGTGGGCATTCATTGTTGGGAGTTAAGATACACGCTAGTAGCCTCCACGAGGGAAATTCTTGGACCTTCTTTCCTTGAGGTATTTAAAGAAAAGCCAGTGTGTCATCTGTGTGGTGGGGAATTCTTCAGATGCAGTTTTCCTGGAAGCCAGAGCTGATGGCTAGAGATTCCTCTGTAATCTTACTCAGTGGTTTTATGACATGCTGTTAAAAGGGTATACATGACAGCTTGGCCTTTTCGTGCTTAGTATAGTAAGGACTTTAAGGTAAAACACTGTAATACTTTTATAAATAAAATTACTCTCACTGTATGTAGATATTTTTTTGAAATGAAGGTATCCTTGGGTAGATTGTTGCAACAATTAGCTGTTTGATGTTGAATGCAATTGGGTTTTCCTGTCCCAGTGAACCAGACAATGGGAATCATTAAAGATCAACAACAATTAATTCTATGTGATTACCAAGCCATTCCTTCTCCAAGAAAATATTTACCATTGAATGAAGGATAAAATACAAATGTTTACAGTTTTACATTTTAAAAGATTTTGTAGAATCCACAAAATAATCTAAGTGAAACAATAGATGCCTTGCTTAATGGTAGAAGAGTTTCCTGGTCTGTGGGAGGCAGGAACCCTATTTTAATAACTGTGCTTCTAAAACTCTGAGGGGTGAGCTACTTTTCTGATGGTTTAAGAGGGCTAAGAAACAATTTAGAACATTATCTTAAAAGTTTAAAAATGACAGCTTTAGTGTGTATGGAGTCATTGTATTTTAATCATACTGTACGCTTATTAGTGTTATTAGAGCAGTAGACAGTTAATTACAGCCTTTTTCTGAGACATGTTAACTGTATATTAGCAACCATGTTAAGAAAGAATGATGTATACTCTTGGATACAAGCTGCTGCTTGCTAGATTCTTGAAAAATATCTTTTCAAATGTATGGAGTCACATTTTTGGTCAAGAATCATCAAAGGTTTTCACTAAAATATTTTAATTTAAAAACTTCTGCAAGGAATGGAATGCCTTTGTTTTTCCCTTTTTCCATTAGCATTGGGCTCATGGCTGTTGCTCCTGGCATTATATACAGTCACTGTACTTATTACAGTATTAGCTTTTCCATCCTGTATTTTGAGATGTTCACGTTTTCCTTGTTTCTCAATGACTTTGGTCAACATGGACATTGGACACTTATTGAGTTGATTTATCCTGATGAATATTTTTTGTGGGACTGTTGTAGACAATGTCTCTTAGTCAATTTACATTATTCTCAATTCCATATAACAGAATACTTAAAATACATTTCAACAGCCGACCATAGTGACAATTTTATTGTCTAGATCTCAAATCTAGGTTTTAGCTATGGCTCCTGTCACAGCAAAACAGTAAGCCACAGGGTTTTAATACCTAAACACTCTCCATGGATTGGTTAACAATTCCCCTGATGAATTTATAGACCTTGTAGCTTCCTAATATAGCATTTAAAAACACGGGCATTTCTACTTTGGTAAGTTTGTAGATATTTATTATCATACAGGGTATTAAACTACAAAAGGAATTAAGTATAAGCTATATTTCTGTAACAGATAAAATAGGAGAGACCGAACACTTCGCATTCTCTGTCTTGCATGTAGTAAGCACTCATTTAAGAAGAGAAAAATTAATAATTGGGTAAATATTGAATACAGGTTATGCTGGTAAAAAGTCATCAAGGAAAGATGTTTCTTTCTAGCTTTCTCCTATTGCTGAAGTGATATGAGCATCTAGTCCTCCCATGATCCCAGCTTTATCAATTATCGAATATTTTCCTTCTTTAAGTCTGTATTCTGGTGTGTTCTGGACAGCAGCACTAGAGTTTCTGTTTTATCTTTACCAGCTTTCCTTTAGGATTATGTTAAGTAAGTCTCTGTTTAGGTTCATGATCCTTTGATGTTAGGCTGTGGTAACAGACTTTACCAGAATTAACCCAAAGTACTGCCCCGATTTTGCTGTTGGGCCACCGCATTGGGTCTAGCTGATATTCCAGAGCCCAGAATAGTGTAGATGAGTGGCTTACTTTTCTACCTTCTCTTTCCAACTACAGTGATATTTTCTAAGGACCCTATTAAGTAGATGTCAGCTATGATGAATGCACAAAGACAAAGAACTGTAGCTATGTACCTCATTTACCAACAGAATAGGATTCTGGCATTTGTATGAGAGGGTTTTCTTTATTCCTTAAAATTTAACCCAGAGTCACCTATAATAGGGCTTGGTAGCTGGTAGCTGGTTGTTAACTTTCAGAGAGGTTACAGGCATGCAGTGAAAGTTATCTAAAAAGGACACTTCTTTTAAAATTTTTATTATCTTTTTAAAGCATATGTGGGATTATTTGGAAGGCATTCCTATTAGTTATACACACAAAAAAAATATGCTTTACGCGGTGTACTGCTGTGTGACCTATAGTGTTATCACACATATTCTGTCTCTTTAAAAACACACTCTCCTCTATCTGCCCTATTAATTGTTGATATGTTGCCATCCATGAGACAAAAATTAGAGCTGTAATTAAATAATCATGTGATGCTCCTTAGTGCCAGTGAGAGCAAACTCATTTTTCCAGGCCCTGATGGTCACTGATTATTGTATTACCACTGGCTTGCTTAATTTTTTTTAAACGATTCTCTCTGTAGCTCCCCTAACCACTGTCCTATTCAAAATTTAGAAAGTAGCGGACATTGAGTCAATCAATTGGCTGGAGGTCGTGTGGGATGTAAGGTAGGCTAACCTTCTTTTGCGTTTGGTCACCTGGTAGGTTCTTTGGGAAGGCTACATCAGTAGTGTGGTTGCCTGCCATTTAATTTACACTGGTGTTTTGGCTGGGATGGAGGCATATGGGGAATGCCAGGAGAATTACAAAAGGAGCTGGGTATTAAAATTCAGAAATGATTAAAATTGAAATAAAAGGATGCTGCTTCTTTGCCAGTACTCTGGCAGTCATAATGACACATAGAGATTAGCTTCCACCTTCGTCCTCTCTCTCCTTCTTTCTCATTTCCTCTTGTTTATTATTGACACATTTTCCTTATGTCTGTCTCCGGTCTCTGTATCTTTTGTACTATTGTGTGTTTCTCCTTTTCTTGCTTTCCTTAAGCATGGAGAAGCCTACTTAACCTTATTATAACAATAACAGAATAGGTTATTAATATTTAATATGCACATGATTAAAATTTCTCTCCCTTAAACATAGGTCAGCTGTATTATTATTAACCAGCATGTAATTTTTCATTTAAGATATTCTTACTCTGCCTTGCTGTTTCTGAAATGCCTTCTACTTTAGTAGTGATTTAATACATAATGTTTAGAAAACTGTGGTCGGCTACTGAGAAAAGAACTTACCAGTCATGGATAATCAATTATGCATGAATTCAAATGTAACAGATGGAATCTGGTGAGTTAAAGTTTCTCTTTGCCTTAGTGGCTTTGTTTTTTTTTTTAAATTTGTTTGTTTGACACCTGTCTCTTATATATAGATAAACATCTAATATAGCATGTGAGAAATTTCCTGTGTCTTTATTTCCTTTTTAAAGTGAACTTAGTTTTTACATGAAAGGCAGAGACACATTGATCTGGCCCTAAACATCTGCTTCTGTCCCTTCATTTCATAGATGTGGAATCATACTTAGCTAATGGTTATTCGGCTGGATAGTGGAATGGGAAGGAAGACCCACACCTGGTTTCCCTACCTTTTCTTCATTGTTTTTTACTGTGTCATGCATGCTTTCTGTGAGAGCTGCTTAATAGTAGGATGTTACACTCACTGTGGGTTTTAAAGAGTCTCTGATGAAAACAATGTTCTCCTACTTTTTAATTGAGTAATCAACTCTTACATGTTATGCAACTGTTAACTGCCCATTTATCATGTTATGCCATATCCACATTATATACACGTATTATGTACATACACACATAGATGTTTACACATATTTTAATCTTATTTCAAATCTATTAAGAATACCACAAGAGTTGGTTGTATATCTTAAACTGTGGTCCTTGCCAGCCTCAAAGCCATATTTACACTTGTTTTGAAGCTTTGTAAACTTTCAGTGATAAATTCCCTCTGTACAAAGTGAATTTAAGACTTGGTCTGAAGGGCCTTAATTACCTCCAAAGAAAGATCAGAAGTTTCATTTTCATTAAATGTACCATGAATGTGGAGCATTGCTTCTAGTATAGAAGTAACACAGAAGCAATTGGCATTGACCATCCTTCCAGCAGTGGGGTTTCCAGACAGTTATGAGCTGATCCCAAGCAAGAGTTGTTCATAAATATGCTGTTTGTTTGTCTGCCACATGTACACACATATATAATACAAATGAAAAAACCTTTACAAAGTAAGTAAAAATAAATGATTAAAAATAGCCTCAAGGCTCTCTAGTTCTGCTTTTAAATTTTTTAAATTTAAATAAATGATTTATTTTTATTTTATGTGCATTGGTGTTTGGGCTGCATGCATGTCTGTGTGAGGATGTCAGACCCCCTGGAACTGAAGCTACAAACAGGCATGAGCTGCCATGTGGGTGCTGGGAATTGAACCCAGGTCCCCTGGAAGAGAAGCCAGTGCTCTCTCTCTTTTTTTTTTTAAAAGTTATAGTATTATTTATAAACCTTTTTCTTCTTATCAGCTATACTATATATACATGTATATTTATAGTCCATGCTAGTTATCTAATGAATTAAGTTTCACAATAAACATGTTAATAATGAGGCATCTTCAAGACAGGTAACTAGGTCTTCTATAGCTCTACTGTAAAGATAGTTGTAATAATTAATGCTTTTCCACATAATAAATATATCTTTAGTTTAGATTCACTACATATTAATATTCCTTAGTCATGCATATCAGAAAAATACATCTATATAAATATGAACTTGAGTAAAACATAATTTATAAATTAATTCCTAGTTCATGAAAAATTATACCATTAACTTAAAAATCCCTAATATAAAATCAGCAGAAATGGATGATGTAATACTGTATCCATGACAGGTAACATAGGAAAGAATATTTGTAATTGTTGGTTAAGAAGTTAACTACTTTGATCCTTATTCCTTTCAGAGATAACTGACTAAATTTGAAATTAAATTTATATTTAAGACTTTGGTTTTAAAAAATAGAGTCTAAAGTCTTCACATGCAAACAACTCATAGATTATTATGTAGCCCACATTATTCCATTCTCACGGCGAGCTCTCCCACTTAATGCTTTTGAAAAGATACAGTTTGGACTAACGAGTCTCACTTGCTTCAATCTCTCCCTCTTCCTCCTTTGCTAAGATACTGTGCTGAGTGAAACGTTAAGAGAGAAGTATCTTTTGGCAATGGGTGTGATACTGGTTGGTGATCTCTAGTCCCGGTTAATTAACCTTGAGGTCAGACAGTCATCCTATGAATGAATTTTCTAGCACAGACTGTTAGCAGATAAGGACAACACCCTGGGACACTGGGGCGGGGGTGACTTGTTTCTCTGAGGCTGACTTGATGTGTAATGACAATGTATGTCTGCTGCTCTTGGGAATAGCTGATTTGTTATTTTGCTATTTGTTATTTTGTCTAAGCTTGTTTCCTGTGGTAAATATATAACCTAGAATGTGCCATTTGGATGACATTAAGGATACAGTTTGGTGACATTGATTATATTCACAGGTTCTGAACAGCACCACCGTCTCTTCTGAACCCTCTGCATCAGCCATATTTCATTTTACTTTTGAATTAACCTTCCCCCTTGCTTCATCAAATTTTACGCACTAAAATGGAGTCTAACCATTTTCCAAGTGAGAAGGGTTTGTCTCAGGTTGTGATTTTCTTTGCAGTAGACCAGCCCCTGTGTGCTGTGGCATTTGTTGGCCCATGGCAGTACAGTGCCAGGTACTGCTCTCGGCTGATGTCCCCACAGTCATTATTTGCACTAGGATTTGGGCCTATCGTAGCATCAAACTCTTCATTCCTTCAACTAAACCAGAAAATCCTGATGGTAATACCCACATCTGTAAAGAAGTCTGGTGGTATGTCCCAACTAAAGGTAGGACAAGGTTACTGTTGGAATTCGAGTCCTTTCCCAACCAAGAGTGGAGTGTTATCCCTCAGTTATCTTCAGGACATGCACAGCGGGAACTCCAGTTCTGCTAGAGTGCAGGGCCAGTCTGGAAAAGAGAAAGAAACTGAAGAAAGTTTTCAGTTATTTGAAAAGCACACTCAAGGTTAAATGGTGGTTTTGAGGGGAGAAAAAAAAAATCACATTCAACTGGGTTGGAAAAAAAAAAAAAAAAGATTTAGAGGAAACTTGGATAGTTCTGGCTCCAGTAAATAATAGACTGGTTGTAGAACTGAGCTTCCATGTGTAATTTTGTGGTTAGTCGCTTATGTCTGTGATGATAAATCACATACCTGCATAGGATTTCTGGCACCCCAGTAAATCTCAAACAAGTGCCCAAATGCTAATTTATCACGGATCCTTGGACAGCAGACCCCTTTTTACCATCTCGGTGATCTAATATCCTGTTCCCACCCCCTTATCTGTCTGTTTGAAACAAATGCCTGCACATTTACTTTTTGAGTTTTGAAGCACTCACTGATGGCTACCTTCAACAAACCTGTCTTTCTAAGTGTCCCCAGGATTAGGTTAAAAATATTCAGTTCAGGGGTGTCCTAGTGGGCCTGTTTGAGGCCCTGTCTCCAAAATATCGCCTAAGTTAGTGGATGTCAGACCTGACCATTTAACGAGACATCCTGGGAATCTTAAAACATTGCGGGACTCCCACACTCCCAACTATTCTGTTCAATTGCAGTGGGCTTGAGATCCCCATACCTGCTTCTCCTTCCTAGGACTCTTACGCCCTCCTCTGCAGTTCTGGGATTTCTTCCCATGGTGCTAGGCGCAGGGAGAGAATCCAGGGATATACACACATTTTCAGATGCTTGGGGCCTTGCAGTTCGGAAGTGCCAGTATAGAATATTGAGAGGCACAGAGCTGGTGGGATGGGTACTGTGATGAAAACAGAGGAAGGAGAAAATAAGCCATAGCTATATAGCTATTGTCACTTTTTTTCCCCTGCAGTATACTAGGTTTCAGATGACGAGGCTAAATTAAGCTGTCTAATAGAGTCACAAGAGAAAGGAGCCTGAAGTTCATTCAATCCAGGAGCTATAATTTAAAAGCAGACCGCTAGTTTTATAGGTATACCTGTGGTCCTACACGATCCAGTGACAACTGCAGGAATCTTTCTTGATCTCTACTTAATTTTAGATCTGGATCTAGACAGAAGTACTAATTTATGAAATTATTTCTACTACACCTCGTCAAAGAAGGATTACTATTAACATCTGTGGACGGAAAGGCAGTTCTGAAAGTTTCCCTTCAATAAATCCACTAATAAAAATTCATTTTGTCGGTGTACAGGCCCAGCCACTTTGTCAGCTGTGATAACTAGCACTGCAGACGTAAGGACCTATCTATCTGTTGAAACATCACAAGTTACCTTTGGGCATTTACATCCATCCTTAGAGGAATCAGGGAACATAATTTTGATCACTACCAACCTGGCTATAACTGGACCCACCTTACTTGTGATGGGGTAAAATCTCAAGCCCTTGAGATCTGGATTTGAAGTTCATCATCATTACATTTTGCTCTCTCTTGCAACCTTTGCCAGCCTTTGACATTTTTTTTCTGCAGTGTACCAGGTTTAGGAAGCTGGATACTCTCCCAGTCTGAGTAGGTATCTAGAGTTAAAGCTGTACAAAGATCCACAGCTGCGGAGGTTTGTGTTAGCATCACTAGGAAGAAGTAAGGGTGGAATGGCTGTGGGTTATAACTTTGCATGTATGGTACTGAAGCACCCGCAGCAAGTAGCATTTATAATAACTGCATATTGTTGCAGATGTATTACAGGACCCTCTCAGGTGCAGACATGTCTGGAAAGTTATCTTAAATTTGTATTCAGTGGTACACTAGTCTCATTCCATGTAACATTACAGATCCATGGGCTAATTTTGAAATGGAAAATGATCTCTATTCAGACATCATTAGAATGTCTGAAAGCCAGTCAGCACCTGTAAGACTCCTTTGGCTCACTTAGTCATCTTTTACAGTGTCTTAGGTAAGTACTGTCCAGTAGGACTTTCTGTAATGGGGAAGTAAGTGTTCTACAGTAGCCATGTGATACCATGGAACACTTGAAGTGGGAGGAAAGAACTAACTTGTAAGTTTTAATTAATGTAATTTTAATCAGTCAAAAATTAAGTAATTAACAAACTTCGGCAGTATTCCTGCTTTTTCACTTCTGGATACTTAAGAACTGTCATAATGTAAATATTTCAAGAGTACTGTATTCAGTCTTTCATCTGTGGCAATTAGTGGTGACATCGGCACTCATAGGACTTGCAGCTGATAAAGGAGATGTTTGCTTGACTAATAATCACTCAAATGGTTAGTACATTAAGAATGTGATGATTGTTACAAAGGAGAAATACAGACTGCCTATAACTTCTTGTAGTCAGGGAATTTAGTAAGAGAAAATCATGAGGTGGTGAGCTCGAACTTCCCCAAGTTCAAGGCTGAGTCAAGTTGGCTACTGGACCCACAGATGTCAGACTAAGTCAGCATGTGCCCTTCTGTGACTTCCAAAATGTGGGCTATAGCGACATGCAGACATAGAATGCAAACTTCTTTCTCAAAGGAAGCAGTTGTCATGATGTTGGTCATGGATAATATGAGACAAGAGGCAGCAAATGTTACAGGATATTGTGTGTTGATGAAGTTGTTTGGGCTGCAACTCCAGTGATCCCTCCCTGCTCTAGCAAATTGTGTCTGGTCCATTCAAGAAAAGATGTGGAAATCAGTACTGACATCCAAGGCAGACAAAATGAGACGTATGACAGCAAAACATATGGCTTGAATAGACACCCTTATATGGTCAATACAGACTTAAAGTCCCAGAAACGCTTATATAGAAAACACCACCTGCAACTAAAGCCAAAAACAAAGAGTTGACAAAAAGCAATGTGTTACCTACTAGTTGCTTTGCATGGAGGTAGCCAGCTGAATTAAAAAAGAAAAATACAAACCAAACCGTGCCCATAGAAAGGGATGTGCTGGCAAGTGCTGCGTCACCAACAGTCAGCAGAGCTCAGGGTCTCAGAGCACTTGGTTCTACATGCTTTCTCTGTTTCTATCACTATTCAGAACTTCACATGTGTTTCCATGCCTTTGGCTGACGCCTGAAATATGAAGCAATCCTTTTATTGAGTTTTTAACAGTCTTGTGTATTTGTTATGACACTTCACGCTCTTTTCCTTTGTGTATCCAATTTTGATGCCCTTTTCATAGGAGGGATGGTTGCACTCTGTTCGGACTGCATCCATGCACAGATGCTGCAGGACTGAGGCTGCTGGAATTCACCAGTCCGATAGAAAACTGTTTTAACTTTTTCAATACTTGATTGTAGAACAAGTTAATGATCCCCTACCCCCAATGTGATTGCTTATGCTCACATAGACCTTGGAAGGTGACAGAATTATCTTTTTTTTTTCTTATTATTTTATTGAGTTTTACTGGCCAATACTTAGTGGCTACAGTGAGTGGACTGAAGTATACACACTGTCATGAGCAAATGTTGTTAATAAGGCCCATCTCTATGAATATCACTAGATTTGCTGTGTGCCATTGTACCCATTCTATTTGTAAAAACATATAGTTTGGGGATAAAGGATGTGCTTTAGGGAAATGTGTGTGACCAATAGATTGATGATTTTACTATATCATTACTCTTTACAATGAAGTCACTATTAGAGGCCATTTTATGCTTGTTTAGTCTATCATTTTCCCAAGGCCATCTCAGTCCTTATTACATACATTCATGTTTCATGTTAATGACTAGATAGAAATTCCTGAGTAAAAGGTGCTGTTCAGATTAAAATTTCCCAGGTTACGTTAACATTTATCAGGTCATCATGAGACTGAGGTAACCGGCCATTTTGTGTAAAACTTTAGGAGTGATGTTTATAGTATTTTTATTCCTGTGTTGTAATGTGGCATCTTAGAAAACTCTGATTTTCAGTGTTCTTCTGTCTTAGCTCAAAGTCTGTTCTGACCAGCAGCTAGACAAGTCTGCTCCTCCCTGCTCTTCTGAAGTAGAGCTGCAGGAGCAAGTGACATATTGTTGCCTTTCTAGGCCAGCATAATTTCTCTCTCTCTCTCTTTTTTTTTTATTATTGTGTGTTAATCCATCCAGCATGACACTAGAACACACTGTACCTACTAAGAAAGGTCAGGTTTCAGGGAGACATGTCAGGCATTACCAATTGCAAGGGCTATTCAGTTATCCACATTGGAAACTGAATTTTTAATGCTTCCTATTGAAAAAACATCATTGTTCTTACCAAGATAATCATGCTTGTTCTTTTAAATATCAAATAACTTTCAAAATAAGTTTTGCCTCCAGTCACAATACAGACTCTCACACAAGTGCTTTATTTGGCTGTATTTGTGTTTTCCTTATTGCTTATTATACTGTAAATAGCCTCCCCATACATTTCAACTTTAAAAGAATGTACTTTTAGCCTTTGTGGTGAAGGTTGTTTAAATTTCTTCCCTCGTTTTGGATGGTATGCTTCTTTGGAACTATCACCTGCTTTGTTTGTTTGTTTGTTTTGTTTTGTTTGTTTTGCTCAAGGCTATGGTGCCAAGATTCACAGTTGCCTTCCTCGATATTTTGACTAACCTTTCCGGTTTGTGGGTGAAACCTGGGTGCTTGGAGCAATCTATTTTTTTTTTTTTTTTTTGTGCTTCTTCCAAACTCATCCTTCCCCAGGAAGCCATAATTTCCTCTACCTTCTGCTTTTTTTTATTTCTAATGTAAACAGTGTGCCTTTGAGTGTATTGGTCGCTTTAAAGAGCTTCATTTGCATATCTCGTCCTTATCTCTACAGCTGTCCTAACTTGTTGCTTTTAAAAAACTATATGGCTCAATGTTTTTCAGACCTACATCTTTCCCCTACTACTATGTTCTTCTGAATAGTTCTTCAAAATATAGCACTTGGCTCTTGTTGGTGAACTGCTTTCGAGTGGAACTAAAAACCTTAGTGATTAAAAATGCATTTTGGGTGAGATGTTGTGGTGTTCATCTTTATGTGGATTATTATTTTGTTTCTCCTGATCACAAAAGTATTTTGTTACAACATATGCATCCACCAACCCAAACTTTCCTATATTCGCCCGATGGGAAGTATTTTAAGAATGATGACATCTTTTCCTTTGTCATAGCAAGTCAGGTGTGTTTCCAGTGACCCAAATTTAGTTTAACTCCAGCACTACGGGCCGCGTGTTTCAGAAGTCCGAAGTATCTGAGCATTTGTGGCTCTGACTTCTTCCGAGAGCCCTTACTCAGTTAGTGGCTGTCACTCTAGGCAGTTGAGGGACCACACTCCTCTGAGACTAAGTCCTAGGGAGAGCGTCTCCAGGCTTCTTGCCTGTTTTTGCCCTACCACCCAGGCACTCCTTGGGACTCTTCACTCCAGCCACATCCGGCTGCGTGCCCACCTCAAGTGCCACCTGCACGCCCCCGCCCCGTCCCCCCGGGCCGCCCCTCCTCCGCACTGCCCGCACGCACCTGCCCAGGGCGCCCCCGCGTCCTCCCCGCGCCCCCGGCCGCCGGGCATTGTGTACACTCGGCCGGCCGCCCGCCTCTCTCGCTCGCGGCTCATTACGGATGCTCGCGCGCCCGCCCGGCCGCCAGCGCGCGCCCCACTCAGCTCTTCCCGGGCCGCCGCCGCCGCCCCCGCCCCTCCCCCGATCCCGGCCCTCCAGCCCGGGTTTTGAGCCCGGTCCCTCCCGGCCCTCCCGCACCCTGCCCCCGCCGCCCGCCCTCCCCCTCCCGCGCCCGGGACGCGGCGGCCCCGCCGGGGTAGCAGGCTGCGGGCGGCCGGGAGGAGGCTGCGCTGCCAGCCGGTGCCTCGCATTAAAATGAGGAGGAGGAAGAAGCGGCAGCCACAGCGGCGGCGGCGGCAGCAGCGGCGGCGGCGAGGGCTGCAGCCCGGGAGGACGCGCGGAGCCCAGCGCGACGCGGCAGCGGCCACCGCGGCCGGGATGAGTCAACTCCTGGTTTAATGGGGGCAGAGCGGCCGCGAGGGGACACGAGCGAGCGAGCGAGCGAGCGGCAGCCGTCCGGGGAGCTGCGCTCACAAGCGCGCGCAGACCCCCGCGCGCCTCTCCCGGGCCGCCGGCGACACCGGCCTCGCCGCCCGCGTGGGGACCCCGCCTGCAGCCGGGCACCCGCCGCCCGCCACGCAACTCCGCATCAGTTTTGGGGGGCCTCCGGGCGGCGGCTGCGTCCCCAAGTCCCACTGCCATTGTCGAGCTCCTTGTTTACCTCCGACTCGGGCTGAGTGAGAGCTTGGCGACTTTTGGGGGGGGGAGGGGGCGGGGAGCGAGTGGCCGCCGAGGCGGCGGCGGGGTTGCCCTCGGATCTCCCCCTCCCCCATGCTCCTCCCTCCCCGTCGGGGCTCCCGGGCGCTCCGGGTCCCGGCGTCCATGGGCAGGGAGAGGGTCCCCGGGGCTGATGTCGGCGACGCCGGCCTCCCAAGTGGCCTCCTAGTGCCTTCTCGGGGCTCTTGGCGCGACCCTCTGCCCCTCACCCTCCCAGGCCCCTGCTAGATACCCTCGGTGGGGGTACGAGGCGGTGGGGAAAAAGTTTAAGGTTTGTTAATCGCAGTCGCGATTGTTGAGGAGGGGGAGGGGGCGGCTGGGAAGAAAGCGAGGTGGCCTTGCCCTGGCGCTCCGGGGTCTCGGACGAGCCTGGCAGGGTGACACCAAGCAGACTTTAAGCGCTCTCCCTGGCGCTCAGCAGGAGGGGGCGAGGGTACTTCCCCCCCTCCCCACCCTTTCTGGGGTCCTTGTCCGCAGTGTTTTTTTTTTTTTTTTTTTTTTTTGCTCCCCAGTACCACCAGTGTACAGCTCCTAACGGGTTCCGCTTTGTTTTTACGACTCCCCCCCACCCCCAACGAATCACTTGTCAGATCAATTTTACCTTCTCCCTCCTCCCTACTTCCCACTCTCCCCTCCTCCCCTTCCAAACCCTGTTCTCTGAGGTTAGACATTTTACAAGCTAGCTATGCTGTTTTTCGAATTGTGACTTTTTTTAACCCTCCCCCCCCTAATATCTACTCTTTAGCTGTTTATTTTTGCCCTTCCCCCGCTTAGCGGGGCGAGGGTAAGGACAGAGAAAATAATACAATTTCAGGGGAAGTCGCCTTCAGGTCTGCTGCCTTTTTTTTTTTTTTTTTTTAATAATAATAATAATAAAAATAAAAAGGACATAGAAAACACCAGTCTTGAACTTCACTTCAAGAACCCGGGCTGCAAAGGAAATCTCCTTTGTTTTGTTATTTATATGCTGTCAAGTTTTGAAGTGGTGAGTTTCAGGTCGGTTTTGCTAATTTCACTCAGTAAAACTGCAGCTTTGCTGTTGCTAGATAGTAGTTTGTTTCTTTGTCTCTTTAAAAGGTCACAGCGAAAGCTTGGCCTGGATCGGGCCGGCCATATGGAATGGATAAGGGCACGGGTTCTTAAAAATGTGTTTCTGGGGTTCTGTTGGGAAGAAAAAGACCCCTAAGAGGAACTCTTTGAAAAGGGATCCCACGATGAAAAAAAAAAAAAAAAAGAAAAAAGAAAAAGAAAAAAATATACTTTATTAAAATTAGAATTTTGCGATTTTTATTTCCTGCTTTTTAAAGGAAATAATTACAGAGATGGAGTTCACCAGCTGGTTCCAGGAAGGCTCCTCTGTGGTCTTAATTTATGGACAGGGAAATGGGACTTGGGGAAAGTCGCCTGTTTTCTGTGTGCCATCCATACAGCTCTAAAATGGGTTTTTAAATATGTAACTCAGACTCTTGAGATGGCCATTGGTTGTGACCACAATTAGTCCCAGCTGTTGTCAGTCCAGGCAGGCCTGTTGGCAGTGGCTGGATTCTGCTCCAACCTGAGGTTTGATGAACTTTCGCCTTGGCATAGAGTTTAAAGGAGTATTAAATTGAGTGTTTTATGTGCATGTAATTTTGCTTTATAGTGCAAACCTTTTACAGAATGACTTAGTGTCTGGTAGATAGTTTAGGTGGGCATTCAAAACAACAGTACTCATGACCTATGGGATGTTTTGACTGTCAATACGTTACCTAGATTGAAGTCTACCCCTTTTGCTGTACAGACAGCTCATAGTACTGATCTCGTAACTACCTAATGTGTTCTGTAGTATTAACTTTGATGCTGTTGTGGATTCCCCTCTCCCCTTTTCTCATATGTCGCCCCAAGGGTTAATTTTTTTTTCTGTTCATATGTTTTAAAATTCATCTTCTGCTCCAGGGTAAGGCAACCAATTTGAGAGAAGTCAGCCTTCCGTTATGATCCACATGAAACATAGAGTGTTTTGAATAACTTAATAATCACTCTAATTTTGGCTTTAGACTGCTGCTTAATATAATGGAAAAGAGTGATCTTGATAAAAAAGTGGTTTAAGAAGATGCATTTATTGTTAATGAAACTCATAACCAAAACCAGATGGGACCTGGATCAAAAGTAAACCTTTAGCTCTCAACATGCCACCCTGGAGGACAAAGATCAATACATTATTATTTCTCAAACTTTGTAGTTCTTGGTTTGTCATTCTTAAGGTTGCTTTAAGTCCCCAGATCATATGTGCCTGTCCCCATTTCTTGATTCTGTGACATGAAGTAAGATAGCCTTAATGAGAGAAAAATGTTTATAGAAAAGCCATGTTAACACAAACTGTCTCTCAGCTGATCCAGGTCCAAAGAGTCTGCGTATAATAATTATTTTTTAAAGTATATAGAATAGTTCAAAATACTAGACAGCTGGCATATTCTCTGTGGCTTTCCTAAATATCCCCAATACTTCAAGGCTAATGAAAGTTCAGAGCATAATTCTGCTTACCTGCTCTGTTAACTGGCCCTATTTAAAACTATGATTTAGAAGTAACTTTGGTATATTGTGCCAGTTGCTTTATTATGAGCAGCATTCAAGGTTGAAGTCTAATATTTAATAAAACTGAAAATTCACTTTTTTTCTGAAACTATGATGATGCTAACTCTTTTGCATCCTGGTTATTTTTTAACATTGGAGATTATGTTGTCAACAGTGTTAGGATTATTCTTTTTGAAATAAGCCTCATGTATGTACTTTTTGTGTGTATCACAAAATATTTTCAGGTTTTTTTTGCTACTTAAATTAACAGCATCCTGTTAGCAGTGGACACCTATTAACTCCAAAAGACAAGTTGTCCTGCTGAAAACCATGAGACATTTAAAGGATCCCTCCCCTGTGTGCTTAGGGGTCACATGCTTGTCCAGAGGCTTGAGACCTTTAACAGCCTGTAACTCTTGAAGCATAACTGGTGCAAAACTTCTCGATACCTTAGCTCCTAAAGCAAGTGGCAAGTTAAAAAGTAATGGGTGCAGTGCTCTGCTGAGGTTTTCATTTGTAACATAGATTGCGAAGTATCTTTAGTGTGAGCTCCTAGTAAGCTTGATGCTTTACACTGATAATCTTTCCATCCTTCATTAGAAGTATTGCAGTCATAGTCTGTCATGAATTTTTAATTTTTAAAAATTGAGAGTACATGAGTATAATTTGCTATTTTCTTTTTACCTTATGGTATTCTTGTTCTGAAAGTAAGCCCATTTTTCTCGCAGTTTTAGCTGAGAAATTACTGTTTTATTCACGTACGTTGGCACAGATTCCACAGCATTCTGTTAATGTATATAGAAACAAGGTCTTGTGCATCATTACATAGGTGCACAAATGTGTTTGTGGAGGGAAATGTCTAGGGATAAGACGTGTACGGGGCAGGCATCACTATAGCCCTCCACCCACTGATAACGCTTTCTTTTCCAGTTCTGGCAGGTGATCTGTAAGACAGTGACTGAGCATGGATCATTTGAACGAGGCAACTCAGGGGAAAGAACATTCGGAAATGTCTAACAATGTGAGCGATCCGAAGGGTCCACCAGCCAAGATTGCCCGCCTGGAGCAGAACGGAAGCCCACTAGGCAGAGGGAGGCTTGGGAGCACAGGCGCAAAGATGCAGGGAGTGCCTTTGAAACACTCGGGCCATCTGATGAAAACCAACCTTAGGAAAGGTAAATGCTTACCAGCCAAATCCTGGAAAGCTGCTTGGTGTCTGCCCAAGGCCACCCTATGTGGAGGTGTGGGACTGGGACATGTTGTGAATATTCTTTTTCTAGATCTCTTTCTGATGTGAAATTAAGTGACGTTCTGGGCTGTAGTGTCAATCATGTTTTGAAAGCGTGAGTGCTGTTTTTGAGTGGGGCCTCGTTCTACCCAAGACTGGAAGTATTGGAATATTTGGATAGTCTCCATTTACACAGGTCCATTCGTAGACACTGGTGCGTTTACAGATGTGCAGGTGGCTGCTGCTTGAACTTCCCGTGATGAAGAGCATCATCATAGGTGTTTTTCCCTGAGATTACTAACTGTAAGGGGATTTCAGGACATGTATCTGACACGAGATCAAAGATTTGTGATGTAATTTATTGTGGTTTATTTTCTGAAGAGCAAAGTAATATTTAACAGTGAAAAACTTGCTGATTCTAGTTGTTAATTTTTGCTATACTTGAGTATTTTTGGTAAAGGAAAGGAAAATTTAGGCAAGTTTAAAAAAGGGGAAAATGTAAACAAGTGGTTTTCTACCAAAATTAAATTGATGGAATTTTAGCAACTTTGCTTGTGTTGGACATTGTTGTCCCCACAGGGCACTTACTATGTGGGCTATCCTGTGTGCCTCACAGGAATCTTTATTTTGTGATTGAATAACACATGGGAGTCAGATTTTCTGGGCTTTTGCTAAGCAAAGAATAAAAATGCCATCTTTTACCAACCACGAATATTAAGTAGAGAAAGTTAGGGGGCCGAGGAATTTCATTGTGTCTGATGCATAACATTTATCATACAATCATTTATTTTTTTCCTTGGTTTGGCGAAAACAAAGAATATATTGATCCTGAAATAAACAGACACAGCAGTCCGTATTGTTAGATCTTTATCTATTAAAAATGGAAAAACAGCACTTCAGCAAATTCTTTGGCTTCTACTCATGATTACCCTATTTATTGATTGTTTGCCAAGAATGTATGCATCTTTAAGCCAGGGCAAGAGCATTAAAAATATAATTTATTATGGCTTTTCAAACAGAGTGCATTAATATTGTACTGTGTAGCGCTGAGGTTCTATAAAAAAGACCTTCTGATGCCTGCAAACACAAGTTCCATAAATTCCTAAATAGGAGATTTCAGCTGTCTCTGGTATTATGTGATATTTGCACAGCAAACTTTAATGCCAGGACAGTTTTAGACAAGGATTCTACAGACTCCACTGCTCCTTATGGCAGCCGTGCTGTTTACACAGGCTCATAAACCTCCAGCAAAAGCCTCTAAGACTGCCTTCAGGTTTAAATCATGTGGTATTTTTAGCTTTCAGCAGTGACCAGTACTCTCCCTTTCTAATGCAGGAAGGCTATGAAGTTGCTGTAGTTGGAAGTCTGGCCAAACACCAGCTCGAATAATCAGGCAGTCCAGGGAAGGCTCCTGTTTAACTTTACTCCCTCTAAGGGGAGGGCAACTGGGACAATTCTCCAGACGACCTAGCACCGGCTTTGTAATTTGATGATCCTGTTGCTACCGTATCTGTAGCCACCTTTATTATCTATAAGGAACCTTTAAATTTGATCAGTAAAACACAGAGTCAACCCAGGCTGTTTCTGTGGTTTGAAAAGGTTTCAGTTATTTCATAGAGCCAAGGTCTGAAAAGCTCCCTGCTTGAGACTTCTGATTCCATGAGAGGAAAAACCAGTATACATGTTTTTGGCTTGCTAACCCAACTCCACAGATACCAGTAGACAGGGAGAAGGAGCCAGAGCATGATCATCTCGCATTCCAGCTCAAATCCTTTAAAAAATTGTATTACATTCAAAATTCCAAATTTTAAATATACAGTTTAATTGTGGAAGGTTCTGCGCTTAATACAAAAAGCAAAAAATTCTAAGCCTTTCAGTAGTTTTTTTTTTTTTTCTTTAAATCTTATTTTTCATGTGCATGGTTTCTGTTTGACAGGTGCTAGATAAAAATTGTGGCTAAGCTGAGAAAGCACTTAAAAAAAAAAAAAAGGGGGCTTGGGTGTTTTTATTTGTTTAAGAGATTTTGCCAAAATACCTTCAAGCCAAGGAAGAAATCACCAGTTTGCATATTGCTATTTTTGCTGCGGTCCTCCCCAAGTTCTCTTCTGATCCCTGACGGGTTCTCTCTCTGGTATAAAACAGCTGAATGAATGACAAGAATATTGGCAAGCTCTGCGGCTTGTTTTTCAAGCCTAGCCTGCTGGTACTTCCGAATGAGTTTGTGAGCTTTTCTAAGTAAACCTAAAGGGGTTTAATTGTCAGAGCTGGAATCTCTTGTGAACAGTTCACAAAGCTTTGGTGAAGACACACATGTGGAAAGATGTAGCTGGTTTATGGCCGGCTTTTGTTCAGCAGAAACGAGCAAATAGAGAATTTGCAAAGGATCTCTCTGGCAATAGGAAATGCTGATCCGCAGCCACGGTCAGAAGTTAGTAGGGATCTGTAAGTCCAGTGTGAGTCCAGGGTACGGAGCCGATACAGGCAGCGATATTGTAGAACTAATTGGGGATCCTGGGTGCCCTGTTAAAGTAACCCTTGTCATCATTTATGCTAAAGATGATACCCTCCTGGCAGTGTGCCACAGTACTGTTCAGATGCATCTGTTTTTAACCCTTTTCTGTAACTGTTGGAAATCTGACAGTGCACTGCCTTAATACCTTGAGTGCCACCGCAGATGGCTTCCAGCTTCTAGACCAAGCCTCTTTCCCAACAGTGATGTGGCCTGTGCCACTGAGTTACTGCACTGGGTGAAAGAAAGGCACAGAGAAGCATCAGGCCCATGCAGCCTGCTTGTCATGCAGCTCAATAAGGCTGGTTTTCCTTTTCCTCTCTGTCCTTTTTTTTTTTTTTTTTTTTTTTTTTTTTTTTACCATATTTACTGTAGCAGAAATGTCAGTGCTAGAAACTTATGGCTACTGCCATGTTTTTCCTTAGGTGGATGGAATGGGTAGTCATAGAAGTGTAAGCTTTCTACATTATGTGCATTGCAACAGTGTCTATGAGCGTTGGATTGGTTAAGTTTTGTGTTCCTTTTATGGAACCAGTTAGAGGAAATACTGAAAAGGGCAAAAAAATAATTGTATAGTCAGATAATGTGGACACAAGCAAGTGAAACCTATTACTAGCAGAAGCCTGTATGCAGAATGAAGGTGGTCCTAGGAAGACAAGTGCAGTGAGCTCTGTTGTGCACTATAAGGTCCTTCCAGCAAATTACACCAGACACTTATTTGTCACTCGTCAGCGTTATTGTTTGGTCAGAAAAGTAATTCTGCATTCACTGCTTTGGAAGATGAACTGTTAAAATGAGAGGCGAGCCCATGTTACTGTAGGACCAAGTTCAAATAAAGGAAATTAAAGCATTTCCTTTGCAACTTTTAAACAGTGAACGGCTGCATGTTTGTGTGCCTGTGTCTCTCCCCAGTCTACATGGGAAGCTCCAGACTATTTCTGAAGATTGTCGGGTTTCTGTCTTTTTCTCTGTCTTTTTGATAGGAACCATGCTACCAGTTTTCTGTGTGGTGGAACATTATGAAAACGCCATTGAGTATGATTGCAAGGAGGAGCATGCAGAATTTGTGTTGGTGAGAAAGGATATGCTTTTCAACCAGCTGATAGAGATGGCGTTGCTGTCTCTAGGCTATTCGCACAGCTCTGCTGCCCAGGCCAAAGGTAAATGATGCGCTCGGGGGGGCTGGGAAGTTGCTGGCCCTCCTGTTTGCCTCTCAGACAAAGCAGAGAACATTTTATTCAAAGAGCTGCAGCCTATGTTTAATGTTGGTTCCTTATAGACTGTGGCTTTAAAAATTGGCTTAATTCAGTTTGGTTTAGTTAACACACATTTTGCTCATGTGGAATGTCGAGGTAAATTTTTTTTTTAAATTACTTCAGCTGAATCATTAGTATGCTTATTGACCTTAATAATCTGCTCCACTGAGGACCCACAAGGAAGTGAGGAGCGTATTTGAGCAGATGGACTGTTGAGAGTCAATTTGCATTTATGACTGAATATCTAGTTCTGTTTCTTTTATTCTGTTTCTGATGGTTTTATGGGCTGTAAAGTATTTTTCAATGTTGATTCCCACTGCAATAGGGAATCTTATCTAAATCATAAAGCCATTTAGAACCGGTTCAGCTATGTCTTATTAGAACTTCCTGTAAGTTAGGACAATGTGGCCTGATGCATAGGTTTTATTGATGGGTATTTATTTCCAAAATAATAAACAACCCCTATCATCATTTACATAATTTTGCAATTTAGAAAGCTAAGCTTCAAATATCTTCATTGACCTGCCTTTTTGAGGGGAGGTGAACCATTCACACAGAAATAACAATATTGCTTGTGGAGGGCCCAGTGCATAAGAGCATGGCACCCTCTTGCTGAGTCTGAGAGCCATCACTGAGCATGTTCTCTCTTTTATCTGGACCAGGGCTCATCCAGGTTGGGAAGTGGAATCCAGTTCCACTGTCCTATGTGACAGATGCCCCTGATGCTACAGTAGCAGATATGCTTCAAGATGTGTATCATGTGGTCACACTCAAAATCCAGTTACACAGGTGAGTCCAGGCAGCAGTTCTAAGGGGAAATTTTCTCCCTACCTGTGGACACAAAGCTTATCTAGCCAGCTTGCAGCTTTTGTTTACTCAGCGTTTGAGACATGCTAATCCAAATTAATTTGGTAACATTACCCCTTCTGTTATTTTCTCCAGCTTCAATGTATGACTTTAAAATCAACTCCTTCCCTTGAAATTTCTGCATTTTTTGCATGCTATCAAAAGATAAGACTTTTTACTTTTCGTCAATTAAATGATGCATTACAAGAAGGCATTTTACATAAAGTTTACTTAAGAAAAAAATATTTTTGCATATCATGAACAGTGCCATCTGTGTACATTTTGTGAAAGAATGCCTTATTCGTTTTGCTATGATCTTATTTACTTATATCTGTATTTTTGCCATTTTAATTCGTATGAACAGAGTAGTGGGAGGAAATCAGTTAATACGTTAATGCTTTTCACAGTGGCTCGTGAGAAAGCAGCACACCTTAAATTGTCTTCCCAAGCGCATCAGAGCAGGAAGGTAGAAGTAACATGAAAAAATAGCCACCACAGGCAGCTGATGTATAATTCATGCATCGATACAGCAGATGTGTTGTATAAAGTAATTAACTAATCGGAACAATCAGGAGACCGAGAGCAATCTCCAGATGCATCTGTTTGATTCGCAAAATGAAATCTGTCTGTCTTAAAGGAATGTTCTGCAGCAGGATGCAATCCTGTAATAATCCCCTTTCTAATCTATGTCTCAAATAGTTGCCCCAAACTAGAAGACTTGCCTCCCGAACAATGGTCGCACACCACAGTAAGGAATGCTCTGAAGGACTTACTGAAAGATATGAATCAGAGTTCGTTGGCCAAGGAGTGCCCCCTTTCACAGGTATTTAGCATAGTGTGTCATAAATAATAAGACATCGTGGGCAGCTACCACTTGAGGTCTGATGGGGATCCCTGGCTTCAAGCAACTGGTATGTGAAGCAAGAATTTGCTAAAAATGCTAAGTGATTTGACCACTGGTAACCTTTGAGAAGGTGCCTTATTCATTCTGAAGAGTTTATGTCCTTTCTCCCTTGGGGTAGGGGGAGGAGGCCAGCACGTTTTTGATCCACTGCCGAATACCCCGAGCCCGCTCTAAAGCAGACTAGCAGTGGAAGGACCCCCTCAGCTTTGGTTTATGGGTGATAGAGTCAGAGTTTCTGTGCATAGCTTCAGCGTGCTGCCGACATAAAATCATGGTACCATTATATGGTGTTTGCTGAAAAATAATTGTAAATTATGTATGTATGTTAATTATAAATATAAGAAATCTCTTGCCTGCAACAAAAGGTCCATAATTATTGCCCATTAGGAGTTTATAACCAATTTTGAAGAATTAGTTCACTTTTTAAAAATGGACATTATTTTTTTTCCTTGAGATGCCTGTTTCACCATTAGGGAATTTTGAAACGAGATAGGTTTATTATTGTTGCCTTTCATATTCTGGAAGGAATTTTGGTAGAGGGCAACTAAAACTCTAGGGTGTTGCCAGGTTTAAAACCAAGCATCCTTTTTGATGACACTGAGCTGGTGGGTGGCACCACCAGAATGTGGGGCCGCATCAAGCCCCAGCATCCTCACCTCTGGTATGGTCACTCTAGGATGCAGTATTAATTGGTGTGCTTGTATTACTCTGCGTAAGCTTTTCTGGAGTGAAGAGGGTCTCAGAGCTTGTTTATAGGACGCCTAGTAGTAGGCATTTGTTCCATGTATTTTTAGTGCAAGGCTCGTGAGGATTCCAGCGTACCTTAAGGGGAAGCGTGTGGGGCTCTGTTCCCACTTCCTAGCAGCCCACACTTGCAGCCTTGCTCCATTACAGGCCTGAGCTCTGCTTTGATGATAGCAATTTAAGAAGGGAGCAATTCTAGGTTAAGCTATGGCCACAGACTACCTAGTCTCTGTGTTATTAAATGTTCGTTTTCTTGTGTGTGAGAGCAGACTTTAAAAAACCAATTCATTTATCCCATCAGCAACTATCTATCTTGTTCTCACCCTTAAAATAGAGAGGATGCAAATTTTAACCAGAAAATAAAAGTCATTTCAATGACTTCCCAGCAGTTAAGCCAAGCTGATGGTATAATGAAGCAGAGTGACTTGCTTCTGGGACAATGTTGTGAAGACAACGCCGGAGAACATGTTGCTTGGTTATTAGCATTTGAAGATTGGAGGAGTAACCTAGAATGAACCATTTTGTCTTCGTTGTTGTTTTTTATTCAGAATTCTAAACACCCCATGTAGCAGTATCCCATATCTTCATGTGACCCAGTGTGCCACTGATTTGGGAAGTCAGCCTAGGCAAAGACTAGAGGTCTGCTTTCTGAGCTGGTGCAAGTATTTATTGTACAGTGACATTTGCCCACCTCTTATACCTTATACATCATTTATGGATTTACTTAATGCCACTATGAGAAAGGAATGCCACCATGAAGCAGGAAATCTGAGTCTTGGAGCTGTTTCAATCTTTCTTTTCTTCCTTCCTTCCTTCCTTTCTTTGTTTCCTTTTTTTTTTTTTTTTTTTTAATGGTTTTTCAAGACAGAGTTTCTCTGTGTAACTTTGATGGCTGTCCCGGAACTTGCTTTGTAGACCAGGCTGTCCTTGAACTCACAGAGATTCTCCTAGAGAGAGCTTCAGAGAGGCTGAAGGGCCCTTGTGTGGCTGGAGGACCCCATCACCATAGCTAAGTGACTAACTGACCTACGCTGAAATTGCAACCCGAGCTACAATGGCAGTCTTCCCTTTTCTAAAAATACCATTGGAAATAATCATGCATATGTTAGCAGAAGCAACAGATACTGGAAATTAGTATTTAAAAAGACTGAACTCAAAATGAAGTTTTTTTTTTTTTTTTTCTGAATTCTGCAACATCCTCTTCTGTTTCTCTAGAATGAGTCCATGAAGCTGATATTCAAAATGTTTTCATTATTAGCTACTTCCCTTTTGGTTTCGTGGTAAAGTTAGGAAAGATGAGTGATAAAGGCTTCCTAACATTTATACCCCAAATATGTACTGTGTTTGATGAAACTCCTCTTTCTTCTGAGATTTGGTGATATAAATACTATGTTGAAAAATGCCTACTGTTCATGTACAAAATGCAGCCTGATTCTCCCATGCAGTATTTGATTCATTTATGTGGAAACATTTAACACATATAGGTCACATTATGGACTTTAAGGGTTTGGTTGAACATGTCAAAATAGTTAAATAGTTTAAAAACTAAAGGGTTTTGTTTTAATATGGTAAAATATTCCAATAACAAGAATGGCTACAGGATCCCTAAATAGTATGTTGAGTTGAAACTCTATTGCTGGTAGAGAAAAAGTAGGGGGATGAGGATTAGGTCTTACTAGGAACTTGCCTGGGGAGCAAGCCCTCCCTCCAGCATACTGGAGGATTGGCTCATATTTGCTAAGCAAATGTCCAGTTGAACCTGGATTCTTAGAATTAGAAGGGATTATCTTTCCCTGAGCTCCTCCTTTGACAGTGTGGGAGCTGGTGTTCCTACAGATTAAAGTCAAGCTGCAGTTAATGACTGATCCCAATACTGATTTGCTCTGCCGGTGTCCTTGCCCAATGGTTCCTTTAAAAATAGGTGTTGATTTTTACAATGGGTACTTCGGTTTTGATGCAACAGTGTTTACTTCACTAATGTTTCTAACGGTTTCTCCAGCTGCAGAGAGATTCCATAAGTGGTAGGTGGCTTGATTTACAGCTCTTGCCTTTATTTCTGTTAGTACTTTCCTACCATAAATCTGCAGAAGCAGAGTAACATGAGTTTATTAAGTTCTCTGCATCACGTGCTTGTTTATTTTTGTAAAATGTTCTAGGATGTTAAAAATGCTTAGCTCATTATAGATCCGAGATTGGATGCTTTGTTGTTGCTTTTGCATTGGATGTGGTTAGATAGGTCGGTTGTTGCATTCTGAATGGCAACTACATAGAAGAAAAACAGTCTGATTCTGGAACAAAAAAAACCTGTTGTCAATGAAACTTTTGAGGGTTATGGATTTAGGATGTAAACTGGGAGTTATAAAAGTAAATATTTTGATTTACAACAAAACATTAAATTGGTTGCTTGTTTTCTCCAGAGTTTGGGTACTAAATTCAATCAAGCATTAGATAGATATACACATTGCTACAAGGACAAATTATTTTGTTAAAGGTACCATAAGTAGAAGGTCACTTGTTCCTTCCTAATTAATGTTTCTTTCTAGAAAAGTTGAGGTCAGACATTCCTGATTTTATTTCAGTCTGCTTTGTGCGTTTTTTGAAACCTCTCTTCCTCCATCACACATTGCTGGTGCCATATTTTAAAGGCATTGGAAACGTTTTCTGTTTTATTTTTTACCTGGAGAAAAGATAGCTCCAGACCGCCTCAAGTCCTATGTAAAGTGAATGAGAATAGCCATTTTTGTTTTCAATTCATAATGACACAGAAATAGGTTGAGTGCTCTGTCTAGAAAATCACACTAAGGAGACTATTTCCCAATTCTCCTTCTCCTGACAGCATCTGTCAAGAAATCTTGGATTTTAAAGTTATTATTATTATCAGTTGCTTGTAAGACAGATAGTAAAATACTATTTTCTTCTGACAGTTAGCCTATAAGTGGGCTGGTTCCTTGAGCCTTAAGAGTCATCTTCACAGGCATTTGATAAACTTAGCTTTCGATTTTCCATCAGCAGATAACACTGTGAACCTGGTGTTAAAGTCTAGTGTATGAATAGAGCATTTTTCTAACAACAACAAAACTGCATACCTGGTTTTTGCAGTTATATGGACTGAAATGACATGTTTCTTAACTTTTGAAATATTACTAGTCATATTCTTTCCTGAGAGTATCATCAGTATTCATATATCACATTTCACATAACACTATGAAATATATTCACATATTAATACACTTGTTCATTCCAAAATATATATTAAACTTTTAAAACATATTGACAGGCTGCCGGTGTATCAGGCATCCTTCTAAGTAGCTGAAAAAAGTACTGTGTATTTAACTCTGTGTTGTTTTTGATGTACCCAGTATCTTTCTGACTTTAAGTAGCAGAGAATTCTAGGTCCATGTTGACATGAGGAACCTTAGGCACAGAATGTTTGTATGGTGCCCATGGCAACAATAGACTGTGTAGAGCCCAGAAGCCAAACCCAGGGTCCTTTTGGTCACACACACAGATAAAGGTAGTTCCAGGTATTCACGACACTCTTGGAGTTCTGATACATACTTTAAAGGTATCTACTGTGTTTACTGTAACTGGGGAGAATTTACTCTCTTGTGCATTTTGAATGTTTGGTTTTTGTGTGTTGACTATTTTAGGGCATAGAGGTGGGGTTTGGGGGTGAGGAGAGGCCACTGCTGGATAAGACTGTATTGGGAAGGTTCAGAGTTCTGAGTGTTCAGTCCTCAACTGTGGTCACATCCCTTCACATCTGCAGGGTCAGTATGAGGTTGAGCCCACGATGACCTTTTGATTTGAAGTCCAGAGTTTAGCATTTTTATTGGATCTAGTAGGCAGTTAAATTTCTCAGATTTGTTTCACAGTGCAAGCTTTTTATCACCAGATGGGTCTACCCTGATGGAGAGGGATGTAACTGGCAGGTACCCTGAAGGACAGTTTTGTGCTTGATGTCTTTGTCCCTTCCTAATGCAGAGCTGTACATCTGTGGCTGATGGCCCTGCGCCTTTTAGGGGAGTTTCCTGGACAGTTTTCTCTCCTTTTTACAGTTACAAAGTTTCCCTCAATTCTAGTAATATTGGAACCTGCTTTATCTATTTATCTATCTATTTATTTACCTATTTAGTCAGTCAGTCAGTCAGTTTTTGGTCATGGGGATTCCCTGTGTCATCCTGACTGTTCTAGACCTCACTATGAGACATGGATGGCCTTGAACCCACAAGGGGAATCTGTGTATTAAAATTTGCTGTTAGTATTTGCTGAAGTACTCGATAAACTAATTACCTGTTATTTGATTGTTATTTGTCACCATTATCAGTGGTGGGCTACATTATGCAACTTTTATAATTTAACTTTTGTCCCCTTAAACCAGTCAGGACATCACTGTTTAGCAATATTACAGTATGTCTAAACTACAAGAAAACATCCTACAAATTGCAAGTTTTGTTTTCTTATGGCTAGTATCAGGCTCATTCTTAGCTGATTTTCATATGTGGGGTTTTTATAGTAACTTGGTTAGCTTTCTCTTCAAATCTATTAATCCTAAGAGCTAACCTTAATAAAGCAACTATCTAACTTACATAAATTGATCTCAAATATCTTATTGGCTCTATCTTCACAAAGGTTAACTGTAGCCATGCCAATTTCATGTGTTTAATAATGTGTAAGTACTTAATTTTCACAAAATAGAGTTTTTTAAACCTAAGAAAAGGTCACCTTTGACCTTAGAATCACTAGCGTAGTGTAATAACCATAACAGGAAAGCATGGTCCCCTTGCCCTCTGGTGTGTGAACTAGTAATATTTCCAAGACTTAAGAGAAGATCTAGTCTGAGAGAATGGTCATTAAACACTACTTTCTAATTGTTTTTTTTTTTTTTTTAAGAACTGAGAAGCAAATTGTGCTAATCAAATGAATTTTCTTATTAAACAGAACTAGCTTGAGACTGCTTTTGAGCAATTTCCTTCTCAGTACTGAAATTTCAAGTTGGGCTTTATCCTGATTTGCTTGTTTAATGTACTTTAGTTCAGTGCCAGATTTGGACCCCTAACAAACTCATAAACAACCCCCTCCCTCTGGTTCCGAGCACTCAAACAGATACGCACACCAGCTTCTCCCTTTTTCCTGGGAAACTGCTTGATTATAGCATGCTCTGAGTATAAAGAAACACAAGCAGGCCTTTAACATAACAGGGCAGCAGCAGCCGGGCTCTGCAACTCATTGCCAATTGAGGCAAGGAACGCGCTGGCTGTTGGGACGTTTAAATCTAACCTTAAAGTTATTTGTCCTGTTTAGCATTTTTAAAGCAGTTCTATTAGGAATTATATGTGCTTTGGTTTTAATTTTAACTCATAATGATTGTAAAAGACCCTGGCATGTGTGCATGAAGGACACTACAGAAATGTAAGATGACTGTAGGCTGGACTGTGGCGGTGCACGCCTTTAGTCCCAGCACTTGGGAGGCAGAGGCAGGCAGGTCTCTGTGAGTTCAGGGCCAGCCTGGTTTACAGAGAGAGTTCCAGGAAACTCTGGGTCTGTGGTCTAAGATGCAGTGTTATTTGGGAGTGCCATCATGCATCATGGACAGTTAATTTGCAATGCTGCAGGGTCCCTCCTTGTAGAGGAGGGTTGCTTTTAGCTATCTTTTTCTCTGTCTTCATTCTCTAAAACTTTGTTCTCTTTAATCATCATTTTCATTAGAAAATATTCTTTTACACTGTAATAATTTCTCATAGAAATGCTAATCTAATTTATTAGCTTACTCCCAGACATTAAAGAAGCAAACCAGATGATACCTTAGATGGTAAATAATTGCAGCCTTAATGGCCACTGCTGGCTGAGATCTCGTTCTTCGTTCTTACCTGTGAAATAAGACATGGTCTTTCACTGTTAGGCACCTCTGACTGTCCCACACTTGTCCCATTATCTAGTGTTTGTTCTAAAAATATCAAAAATGTGGGGTTGGACTAAAAGAGGTCTGAGTTTTGTAACACATTCCAACAGGAACTGCCTGTATTGATGTCCAGGTTACTGACAGCTTGATTTCATTCTTTTTGCTTTTTAATTGTGTTGGTTTTTTTAGACTAGTGATTTCCTCAGTTGGTCTCCTGTCTTCTTACACACGTGCTTCTCTACCGCAGTCTCCTCCATCCCTACAGTGAGCTAGCTCAAGCATCAGAGCTAGCCCAAGCCGTCAGAGTCGGGAGCAGCTCATTTCCCATGCTCCAATGCCCTCACCTGGAAAGGATGGAGAGGGTGTTACTGTTGCTGTGAGGATTAGTGCACACCCCCAAGCCACCGAGAATAGTTAATTTTCACTTCAAAAGTGGACAGATCAGGAACTTGAGTTGTTTGTCTAAGTGGCATGAATGGCTTGAAATCGTGTCTCTGTGTATCACATGGTTTAAGAATAGCTTGTAGCCGGGTGGTGGTGGCTCATACCCCTAATCCCAGCACTGCAGAGGTCAAGGCAGTGAGTTTGAGGCCAGCGTGGTCTACAGAGCAAGTTTCAGGACAACGAAGACTATACAAAGAAATCTTGTCTCACCCCATCCCCACCAAAAAAAGAGAAAGAAAGGTTTGTTGCTGGATATATTAGATATATTTTGATTCAGGCTTTTCCCTTTTTCATTAATGTAAACAACCACAAACTTTTGTGAAAAAGTAAAAGAATATATATATATATATATATATATATATATGTGTGTGTGTGTGTGTGTGTGTGTGTGTATGTATACACACAATACACACACACACACAACTATGTGTATATATATATATTCAGAACTTTAACATACTCTTAGTATGTATCACATTTAAAATAATTATAAAATTATAATGTGTTTAATGAAAGTGAGGGGAGGTGGAAACTGTGTTCTTCAGTCTATAACTCTGTTACTGATTTATGTCCACTTGCTTTTAAACAGATTTGATACTTTAGACAATACAACAGCAAAGCAGATGTTAAGTGGTTAACTACTTTCACCCCCCTTCTCCAGCACCCCAACTCTCCTCCACCCTTCAACCCTTCACACACTCAGCACTCCAAGCTGTTCTGAAACCTGTGAAGCAATGGCTTACTGTAATTGACTGTCAACAGACCTACGTTGTTTCTTTGTTTTGTTTGAGGAGGGACATGCCATGGTACTTACCTGTAGGTCAGAAAACATCTTTCTGAAATTGCTTCTCATTTTCCACCAAACGAGTTCCAGGCTTGTACTCAGGTCTTCAGCAAGTGCCTTTCACACAAGTCCAGCAATCACAGACCCTGACACATGGCAAGAATTCAGGAACTTTTGCTACACCAGGATGTCATCATATGATTGCTATACACTTATAGGTGATATTAGTAATTTTATTGGTAGAGCTTTGTAGACATTTTTATTTACAGTATCCTACTTTGCACACTGTTTCCCAATTGTACTTACTTATGCCTGTGGGAGTTTACCTCATCCAGAGCAAATGACTCCTGATCTTTGCATAGGAGAACTTATTGCATTGCCAGTAATCTCATATTTTTGTTCTTGATAGATTGCAGAACTTACCTGTTTTTAAGCAGAACAGTATGAAAAATGCTAAAAATGAGCTAATGGTATATTACAGTGAGGCAGAAACTTTGTTGACATGCTTCTAGCGTTATTACATGCACATTTAGCTTTCTCAGGGTAGTTTCAATTGTGCCATATTCAAGATGCACATTTTCCCCCTGTTAACTGTTACTTTCATTTGTCCATTTTCTTCTCAAATTTAAGGGAAAGATTAGAGGGGTGGGGTGGGTTTCAATAACAGCCCAGTGATTTAGAGACGGGTGCTGATGCTGCCAACTTGGAGAACTCACCCTATGTTGGCTCATGACTCCGCCGCTGCTCTGAAGCCAGTGTCTGGCATGGCAGACTTCATTCAGAGCCCTAAACATACGATCTGCATTTGGCCGTGCAAAGGTCTAGAGTCACCTACTAGAGAGAACTGCAAATGTAGATAACTGTTCAGTCATTCTGTAGAAAGCCTCAGGGATTTATGCGTCCACTCATCTTTCGGAGCACCCGCCACAGTAGCGTGGATGGAGCTCTTTATTTTGTGCCATGCAGTTCATCCCAACATTGTCATCTCACTGTGAGGCAATGGCCAGCAGCATTTTCCTAAACTGAAGGATAATTTGAACATTAATAGGGATGAAGCCAGACCAGTGCTATTATTCTTCTCTATGTTTAATCCAGATGTGACATTGGTTTACATTTATGAAGTAGACATGGGGAATCTTGTCTGAGAGCTAACAATGTTAGGCAAAATATGGACATCAAGGAAGGGCAAGCTTCCTCTTTTTGTTTCCTGAGATAATATTCATATGAGAATGAAGTGTGTAGACCCCATAGTAGACTTGGGAGAGCTTGAGCAGACTGGAAGGCATGATGCTCTTTGTTGGGGAAATGAGTAGGGTTTGCACAAAGGGCTGCTGAGGTCCTATGGTCCCACACCCAGTGTATGCTGGGAATGCCCCCCACCCCAATACACACACACCTGAACCTGTGGACAGGTTCAGAGTCTAGCACAAGTATTTCTGCTTAAAAAAGTGAATTATTCAAAATACTGGAGTTGTTTTTACTTGCTCTTTAAAGCATTTTGCCAATGCTGTATAGAAGATCTGAGGAACTGATAACAAGGCTAGTTTTTCCTTTCTACATTCAGAAATTGTTTCCTGTGAAGATGAACTGTGCATACATCCACTCAAGGGCACCAGAGAGGAGCAGTCAGACATCACTCCAGATTTGTCTAAACCAGATCTAACCAGACAGACATATCTAAAGAAAGTGCTTGTGTAAAGTCAACTTAGATCACTGTTATACTTAACCCAATAATGCATATTTTTAATAATTATATCACAGGCAAGATGCTAAGAGACTTGAGCTTCCTGCAGACACAGCTGTAGTTAGCAGTGTGCATGGTGTGTGTTTGAGAGTGATGTGCTTATAGCACAACGGAGTCTCCCCTAGTGTCTCTGGAAAGACAGTCCCCTCATAGACTCTCACCTCTGTTGGGACAGGCAGTGCTGACTACCTTTCCATTTTCCCTATATTATGTATACTTATTCTGAAATACCGTATACACTTACTACTAATACTGATAATATACCTTTTGGCAAATACTTTACAATTTAAGCTCTGCATATTTATGTAAGTGGTTTGAAGGTTTTGTTGTAGAAGAAATGAGAACAGGATGGAGAATTTGGTCAAATGATATATTATCTGGAGTTTATATAAAATTACTTTAATTATATGGAAGGAACATAGTAACTGCACCAGCATTTTCTTTAAAAGCTACCAACTGGTGTTATTAGATAATTAAGATACCTGTGCTTTGCAAAAAATGATGTTTTCACCTTTTGAAAATGGGTTTGGAAGAAATGAGAGCAGAGATGGGAGTGTTTTCTTTCATTTCCTTTGGTATTCCTTCAGAACTTTATAATGAGTTCTCGTTTTTTTTGGTAGTGGCGGATTTAAATGCCATTCGTGGGCACCAGGATTGATCAAGAATGGCAGGAATTCCTGAACTTTGACAACTGGAGTTTAAGTAAAATTTACAAGTCTTTTCCTAACAAATTAAGATTTCAGATGTGCTTTGGTTGTATCTCCCAAGAGAATAGCTTAGAGAGTAATAGAGGCTTCAGAGGGAAGAATTTGGGGGACATATACAGCTAACAGGCGTGTTAGAGTGTGACGCACACTTACTGATCCTGTCACTTGCTGTCATAAATGGAAGCCCATTGCCATCCTTCCCATCCTCAAATACCAGTTGGGGACTACCTGCCAATTCCCAACCCTTTCAGGCCCTGCTACTACCCCATAGCATGTGCCTTTTAAAAAGAAAGAACCTGTTTGTGGGATTTTATATGCTTTGGGATTCAAACAAGGCTCCAGTAACAAAGAATCTCCATCACAATAATATTTGTATATGGAACGGATTCAGCTGTGTTTGATGGCAAGTTCAAGTCCACAGACATAAAAAGAACTGTTAAGAAAATTCAGCCATAGGAAACCAAGTCCTGCCTAAGGAGAAGCTTGGGAAATTGTGTTTCTCAAATAAAGAAAGAAAGGAAGAAAGGAAGAAAGAAATATGAGCTGATAGTTCAGCATATTGTTCAGAAAAATGTTCATTTTATTGAAAAATTTAAAGGTGTCTCATTTCTCCTTGCCACTAATATAATAAATAAAAAGGTTATGTCAAGATTAGTGTTCTAGCACTGGTTTTTCACAGAATCAGACTAGATAGGAGTTAAAGGTCATTTTTTTGTTTTTGTTTTTGTATATTTTCCATGTGTAGATATTTCTTTTAGACAACAATTATTTTTGACTTTATGCCAAAGACATTAGCCATGATGTGCCTTCATTTCAGGAACAGGTAGAACAAATACCTTCTAGGTGAGGTAAGACCATGAGATTGGCCTCACAGAATCAAGCCTGTGTGAGATTATTCCCCTTGTTATCTCTCTGGAGATCTCCAATTCAAAACATACCTTCCTTCCTACAGGAAAAAGATACTCTGAATCCTTAGTTGAAATTAATTAGCATTCAGAAACCAGATCGCATGTTTTTGGGTATTCATGAGATCTCTGTTTGAAAAAAAAAAATGTTTTTAACTTGTAGAAATGTGTTGCAACACACAGATGGGAAGAAAAAGAAAAAAAAAAAAAAACCTCTTTAGCAAGCACTGTGTGTAAAAGGAATATTACATTTTACACGCTCCTGATTGCTCTGTGTAAACAGTTTTTGACATCTGTCTTTATAGTTTCGAGGAGAGGAAGACTTTGTTAAAAGAATCATTTTTATACAGCAGCCACCATTTCAGTCTTGCTTTACCTGTATTATGAAAGCAGATGGCCTGCATGTCTTTTGAATATTTATAACTATCAAAAACAATCTCTTGCTATTCACCCTTAGGCTTAGGAGATGTCAGGACTGTTCTGGTTGGAAAAAAAAATCATCTTGGGTGTTTACAGAAAGAGGATTACATTAAGCTGAAATGACTATACATTTTCCAGTTTAATATTTGTCCATCAGCTGTTTAATCGTATTTAGATAATTGTGTAAATAAGATGTGCTAGCCCTTGCCCTCTCTTGCTGAAGGAGCCGGCAAGCTTTCAGCATGGGTGAACCACCATTTTGTAGAAGCTGCCTCTCTCTCCTCCCACCCCAGTTAGCCCAGACCCAAGTCCCATGCAAGTTAGGATCCTGGCATCGAAGTCCTGTCCAAAAAGCCACAGCATTAGCAGAAGGGCTGCATGGAGACCACAGAAACACCAGGGAGTTGCTAGCTGCCAGCAGCCTAGGAGTGTATTGTTGTAAGCAAATGCAGAGCAGCCCCACCCCTTGAGAAAGGGCCTGCCCTCCTCCCCCTTCTCCCTAGCTTGCCCTGCTTTGGGTTTTTTTTTGGGAAAAGTTTTGGAATAGTGGGGGTTAACTGGTTTTTTTGACTGGAAGCTGAGCAATCAGAGATAACAGATTTTGCTGTGGTTGGTTGATTTGGCAGAAAAGCATGAACAGTTTTGGTTTAAATGATTGAATAACCTGATTAGCATTGTTTTGGGGTGTTTTTTTTTGAGGGGGGTTGTTAAAGGCACAACAAAGCAATTTGTGGGTAATCAGATCACCACCCCTCCCTGGTGGACAATCCTGTTCTTGAGAAGGGCTGCACCTTCTCCCACACCAGTACCGTGGGCCACTACGATGACCAAGCTGAACAAGCAAGCCACCTTCCTTCATTTTCCAGTGCAGTATACATGCACAGTAACTACATCGTGCGTGAATCCCTAGCAGGGGCTTGAAAGATAACATTTGGGAAAATTATGTAACCTCAACCAGTTCCTTGCATTTTTCTGTTTTTCACTTTGAGAGACCTGCAGATTTTCGAGCAAAGGTTCAGAATGTTCCAACAATATGTAAGTCAGGCTTTAGAAAAATTCCACCCTTACCTTTTCACAATTAGAAAGGTTATAAATAATGTATTTGGCTGAAAAGGAGGCTCAGCCTGTGGCAGATGGTATCCTTCTAGAGGGCTGGGGTTTCTGGGAAGATGGCACCCTTACAGATCGGAACTTTAGCAGACTCGGAAAGAGCCAAGCCCCTCATAGGGAGTAGACATGTGCTTCATGGATCTTAGAAAAGCTTACAACTTGGCTCCTAGGATGAGAATATTGTGTCACACAGGAGTTAGGAGACCCATGGCCAATTTCTGCCAACTTTTAAATTCTATCTCCCAACACTGGGATCCTCAACCTGTGCTTTGGTTGGTGTGCCCTGCGTCAGCATTTGAACTCTGGATTTCTAGCATCAGAGATTTAGTCAGTTGGATTAATTGCCTCCCAGAATGTTGATGTATTTACCCTACTGGCCACTGACTAGAAAACTTGCCACAGAAACTGTGTCTTTCAAAGAGCTCATACAAATAGGTACCAAGGGCTCAAAGCAGCAGCCACCAGCAGCCTCTTTGGAGACATCTGTGGGGTTGATTTGAAAAACCTGGAAAGGGATTGCTTGCAAATCATTGAGCAGAGGTTCTTATGGCTAACGCATTGGGATTTAAAGGTTCACTTGACAATAATGCTGTTGATTTTGACCTTGAAGGATAAAGGGGAAGAGGATGTCCCCGTGGCTTGCCATCACTAGGTGTGTTCAGCCTTGTGCTGAGCATTCAGGCTGTCTGGAGATAGGTCTAGAAGAATTGTTCCATGTAGGAAGTGCTAGCTGGGGTGGCCCAGCCTGCTTTAATTTGGAAAGGTGGGAAGGCCTGGAAGAATCAGCCTTAGAGCCTGAAGGATGAGCAGCTCCCAGGCTGAGATGGAGGAGCCATGGGACTACATCCCAGTGTGAGGGTTGGGTGTGCCTTCCTGATATTTGCTGTGAGATGCACCCCAGCTACACTGAGCTGAGATGTAGAAACAAATGAGAAGGTGTTTCCTTGCTGTTTGCCCTGCTTTCCTTTGCCTACACTTAATCACTGCACCCTTCAGTTTTCCTAAGAAAATATCCTGTGGAGACAGGGAGATGTCTCAGATGGCAATGTGCGTGTTGCACATGCGCAAAGACTTGAGATGAATCCCCAGCACATACATAGCCTCGAGTAGCAGCTTGCAATCCCAGTACTGAGGAGATGGGTCAGCTAGTCACCTGAATCCATCCACGGACTCTAGATTTAGTGAGAGACTGTGTCTGGAAACATGGTGGAAACTGACTAGGAATGACATCTGATAGTAACCTCTGGTTTCCACACACCCACATATACACAAAAGACATCATTCTGAAAGTTCTGTTAACTCTTGTGTTACTTAAAGCATCCTAATTGTGTGTGTGTGTGTGTGTGTGTGTGTGTGTGTGTGTGTGTGAGAGAGAGAGAGAGAGAGAGAGAGAGAGAGTAGATCACAGGAAAAATGCATGGGAATCAGTTGTCTTCTATGTAATTCCTTTGCTGCTTTGCCTTCTGGCTGGACCATTGAAGGCATCTTTGACAGCTCTGTGCTATCATATAATAAAAGCCCAATGAGGAAGTAAGAAATGAGGAAGGAACAGAGGGTACTCTTACAAACAGTAAAATCACTTAGGGCATAGCCTACAGACAGACCAGGGTTACCAGGGGCAGTGGAGCTTTGATGGCAGGGCACATATGGATGTTATTTTCTACATATGGATAATAATGAACTGCATAGCACTTTTACATATGAGCTTTAATTTTATGGAAGTATTTCAGAATGTTTTTCACTCACATTATGCATTCCCCCCCTTGCTCCCACCATTGGTGCAAAGAGTCGTATGGTATTAAAATGATCTAGTACATTACCTGCTTCCTAATAGGTGGCAAACTTTTGGGGCAGAGGCTGTGTCTTACTCATCTTTGTGTCCTCCATACCAGCCAGTGCATCAACAAGCATGTGTAATGTGCAGAACTCAGGAAACGAAGTAGACTGGATACTTAGTGGAAACCTCTGCAGAATTTAGGAAGCTTGTGCGTCCCTGAAAGGCTAGCCTCCCATGCTGTGTGGTAGTAATAGTAAGGTGTCAGAATGTCTAGGTAAAGAGTAATAATGTTTTTAGAAATTGGGTTACAGTGGATGAACATCAGCTGTTACCCGTCTGTAGAGTCACCAGTTATCTGCCAGTGATCACAATAGTTTTATTAGAGCCTCACATTATTGATCCATTGTTACGGGAGAGTAAGTGAGATGGAAGCCATTGGATTACTCACCATGTCGGGTAGTCTCCTCTCTTTCTGGTTTTGGCACCTTGCTAAGTGTCTTTTTGCACTGTGGACTGGGGGAGGCTCTTAGTGAAATTGCAAGCTATTGGATTAATGGCAGGGCTTCACAAGCACATTAAGAATGTTTTTTTTGGAGAAATAAAATGTAAAAATGATGATAAAGTAGAAAGTGGGGGGGGGCTATCACGGCGCTTCAGTGGAGAGATGGCTGTGTTTTACATAAATAATGCAACTCAAGCGTATGTACCGCTGCCAGGTCTTCAGAAGACCCCAAGCTTACACAGCACAGGAATGCATGTGCTACTAAACCAACATGGTGGCGGATGTCAGAGTTAATAATAGCCCCAAGAGCTTTACATTTGAAGTAGCTTAAAGAAGATAATGATATAAAAATATTCTTGTCCCCAAACTGGCTTTTCAGGTTGTTCGTTCCTCCCAACAATGGAGTCCTCTGTAAGCCGTTTCTCTGTAGACCAACCAGGTCTGAAATGTAAGCTCTTAAGTTTCTGCTGTCAGGACCAGAAGGCTTGGTGCTTCAGTGTCACTTCTTAAACTCAACAGGGAGTTAACTTAGCTGTTAGGGAATGTAGGTGAACCAGGAGTTAAGTCACAGAATTACTGTAACCAAAATTATCAGGGAAAATATGCCTTTGTTTACTGAAAATGTGGTTGGTTTTTTTTTTTTTTAAACTTTAGTGATACATTAACATCATTGTCTTTGTTTTTATTTGTTATATGGCTGGATATTTTCAATCCTGTTTTGTTTGTTTGAGTCAGGGTCTCACTATGCAGTCTGAGCTGGACTGGAACTTTACAGGTTCAGGCTGCCCTAGGATTCATAGAGATCTGCCTCCTAAGTGCTGGAACTAAAGGCAAACACCACTATGCCTAGCTCTTCAAGACCTTTTCTTTTCCCAAGAGAAAAATGACAAATACACATTTCTTTCTTTTTATTTTTCTTTGTGGATGAGACTCTTAAAATGTTAGTTAGCACAAAATGTATATATTATCTGGTCATTTGAAGCTCAACTCAAGCTTTACTAGGTAGAGCCAGCTGTCAAGTCTAAAGATGCTGGTCTTCTGAGATAGTTTGCCTCTCGAGTGAGACCTCTGAGCACTGTTAACTGTACCAGCAGCTGAAGTCCATATGGTGGAACATGAAAATACAAAACCCATCTCTCCTACTTGATCATGTCTGGCTGTGCTGATGGATGTTTGTGAGACCCAGGGGTTGCTGGGGAGGTGTGAATGAGGGTTCCAGACTGCATTCCCGACAAGCTTCCCAGCAGTGTCCATGGCTCTGGTGCCTGGTAGCTTGAGATAACAAACATCTGGGGGTCAGCTACTATGCTGCAGCATATCCTAACATCAGCTTTGTGGGTTTGGAGTAATTGGGATGGGTGCACATTTGTACGGTGAAAGGTTGTGTGCTAGCGCACACACTGTGTGGGGCTGCTTGGGGCTTAAGTAAGCATTGGATGATCTGTGTCATGTATTCTAAGAAGCTGAAGCTCTGCTCCCAGATGGCTTAGAGAAACTGAGAGCAGGTACAGCTCTGCACAGCTAACGTGTGGGTACCCGCCTTGTGCCATGTGACCATTATACATGTTCCTCCCTCTCCACACAGAGTATGATCTCCTCCATTGTGAACAGCACGTACTATGCAAATGTCTCAGCAGCAAAATGTCAAGAATTTGGAAGGTGGTACAAACATTTCAAGAAGACAAAGGATATGATGGGTAAGCAAAAAAAGAAAGAAAGAAAGAAAAAAAAAAAAGCCCACCCCCTTGCCGTGGCAACATAGCATTGCATGTCATTTGGGGGTTTATCAAAGTCACATCGAAAGCCAGATCTTTTGATTGCCCAATTAGAGATCAATTTAGAATGTTTCTTTGGGGGTGGGGGAGTGGGTATGAGTATAATGAGATAATTAAATTCAATAAATGTTTGTGTTTAAATCAGCCACACTGACTTGGTTGTCAGACATGCAGGAAATCGAGGCGTGAGGAGGGGAGCTGTCATTTTGTAACATCTCAGTGAAGACCTAACCAGGCCTTGAATAACTAATATCAGCTGTGATTTCTCACAGAGATAATCATGCTTTAAGGATTTTTGCTTTTGTTTGCAAAAAAAAGAGGAAGGGCCTGTTTTCGCACCAGCTTTTGAACAATATTTAACTGCATTCAACTTAGTAAACACTGTTCTGTTTTTACCATTGAGATGGAGTGGTTTTATGGCTCCAGACCCCATGGGTAGGCACTTTAGTGAGCTCACTCCTTTCCTACCTGGAACAGAACCAACACTGTCATCTCTGAACTTTCAGTTCCAGCCCAGCGCCCTCTCTGCACATGCTGCATTAGGTCAGCATGTGTTACATAAGACATGCATCAAGATGAGCTGAGGTGTAAAACGACAGGTCACGGCTGCATGCTGTGGCTGAGTGTTTGGAGTCCGGCATTTTCTCTTTGTGAGTCAGTCAGTGCTCATGGGAGTAAACACTATGGTTAAGGTTAATGTACCTTTTTCTTTCCCAAAGTGTATCTTCCAAATAGTACATCTTAAAATTAATAAGGATGGGATGTTTCATATACACAGTATTGTTAATCTTTATCGCCAATTCCATTCATTTAATAGTAACAACAATAATAACTTTTCCTAAAGACTTAGAGATGAGACCCGAGTTTTGAGCATGTTTTAGCTTTTAATATTTGAAGAAAGGCCATCCATCTACCAAAACACATTCTTTGCCTTTTATAGCTTAGGGCTATAATGAAGACAATGCATCAAGTTTCGAAATAATTGCTTGAATTACTGTTTCATGTGAATGGCCCACTTGGGCTGATATCACTGATAGAAATTGGAGGTTTCTTTCCATTCTTAGCTATATTCTGCATATATCATGGAGTATAGCAATATGACCAGATCATAAAATCTGCACATTTAATGAAAAGAGAAATGACGATTAAAGTCTAAATTGAGTCTGTACATGAGAAGTGTGGACATTTGAAAAGGCTTACCTGTTTCTATCACACTCTGGTTTTAGCATCTCTGTAGTCTCTTATGTGTAACAAGCAGTATAGCATTTGACACACTTAGTGCTGACTCCCAGCCAATCCACATAAGTGCTCTAGCCAAGGGAGAAGCATTCATCCTAGGGAGGTGGAAATAAATTGCAGAAGCGTGACAGCGTCACCATTGTACGAGGACAGTTCTCTGCCCTGTCCTAGCATCTGGTGAGAACTACACTTCTATTAAAAGCCTCCCAGCCTTAGCCACGCAGGGTATGCTGGCGTGCTCTCCACTCTGTGTCTTCGCTTTACCCTGAGAAGTATTTGGGGATACCCTTGTGTCCATGATTGGACTTAAGTGAAACAAACCACACGTGATGCCAAGAGGAGCAGCCAGCTGTTGTGCCCACCTTATTATTTTGTAGCCTACTTCCTCCTTTTGTCTGGATTGCTAGAATTAATATAATATGGAAGCATTTCCAGTTGTTTTCTCTAGCTTTTTTAATCAGAGTTTATTTGCTTTTAGTTTAGCTCACGGTTTCTCATTGCTGTTAAGCCAACAATATTCTTGATGCCATCTTAAAAGAAACAGCCATTGCTTGTAAGCCTTCTTGTGCTTATAATTGAGAATCAGTAATAGTTTGACTCTAAAGCAAATGTAAAAATGTGAACGTAGTAGATTTTATGCCTTGAATCGGTGGTTGTCAACCTTCCTAATGCTATGATCTTTTCATATAGTTCCTCATAAAATTGTTTTTTGTTGCTACTTATTATAACTCTAATTTTGCTTCTGTTACAAATTGTATTATAAATAATTTTGGAAATAAAGGTTTGCCAAAGAGGTCTTGACCCACAGGTTGATAACCACTGCATTATATTTAAGCTACATTTCAAAACAAGAGAAGTAGTGTTGTCCTGCACTCAGTGTGTGGAATTGTCTGTAGAGGAAAACACAGCCAGGGCCCGGGGAAGTTGTGCCCTTAATTATCTTGGCACCATTACTCCTCAGTGTGTGCTCTTTTTCTCTCTCTCTTTTGACGCAGGGTTCCTCTGTGTAGGCCTAGCTGTCCTGGAACTCACTCTGTAGGCTGACCTCAAACTCACAGATGTGTCTGCCTCTGCCTCACAAAAGCTGGGATTAAAGGCATGCACCATCAACACCCATCCTTTCTTTGTATTTCATATTGGGAAATGATCAGAAATTTTCTTATTGCTGTCTGAACGGGATTTTCCTTTTTGTCTACTTTAGTTGAAATGGATAGTCTGTCTGAACTCTCTCAGCAAGGCACCAACCACGTCAATTTTGGCCAGCAGCCGGTCCCAGGGAACACAGCTGAGCAGCCGCCATCGCCTGCACAGCTCTCACATGGCAGCCAGCCCTCTGTGCGGACCCCTCTTCCGAACCTGCACCCTGGGCTGGTGTCAACACCTATCAGTCCTCAGCTAGTCAACCAGCAGCTGGTGATGGCCCAGTTGTTGAACCAGCAGTATGCGGTGAACAGACTCTTAGCCCAGCAGTCCTTAAACCAACAGTACTTGAACCACCCTCCCCCCGTCAGTAGGTCTATGAATAAGCCTTTGGAGCAGCAGGTTTCCACTAACACGGAGGTCTCTTCAGAAATCTACCAGTGGGTGCGAGATGAACTGAAGCGAGCGGGAATCTCCCAGGCAGTGTTTGCACGCGTGGCTTTTAATAGAACTCAGGTCAGTTTTGTTTTGTTGTTCTGCTGTCTCTCCTTGTCTCTTTCCTGAGTCTGTGCTCATGTTTTTCCTTTACTCTGTCACCCCGGGTTAGCATGGGATCACAGCTGTGCTGTGCTCCTCTTCCAAGGGTGCATCCTGGCATTGTCTGTATTCTCTTCATGGTATGGTAAGCTGTTAGTAACAGAAGTCAAGGAGGTGTCTAGCCCAGTGTCCTTTCTATGTCTCTGCTCATAGCGAACTTAAAAACATTAATGTGCGTTGTTGAAGTCCTTCAACTTTTTTTGATACTATGCAGCTTAATAGTGATTGCATTTAATTCTGCAGCCATTTTCAGTTAGCCTTCCTCCATGATTTATTCATGTTCTCCACACTTTATTCTTTATTTTCCCCATTTTTGTAGTGGAGTTATATGCATTGTACAAAGTGTGTTTCTCTCTCTCTCCCCCGCCCTCGCTCTCTTGTTTATGTTTTTTTTGACACAGGGTTCCCCTGTGTAGTCCTAGCTGCCCTGGAACTCGCTCTGTAGACCAGGCTGGCCTCAAACTCACAGAGATACAGCTGCCTCTGCCTCCCCAATGCGGGGATTAAATGTGTGCGCCACCACCACCACCACAGTATCATCTCCTCCCAGCCAGAGTGTGGTTTCTTATAGCATTTTGTGTGCACATTGTGTGGCATGGCCATACTTCTAAGACCCTCTCTTTCTAGTGCCTCTTTGCCCTTCATCCAGAGGTCCAGGTTTATTTTGACAGACTTCACCTCACACCAGAGAAATCATGTTTTGTTTTGTTTTCTTTTTTTTTTTTTCTAATAGGTCCAGATAGTAAATATTTGAGCATCATAAACTCTGTTCACACTGTAGATCACTGACACTAGACAGTGGTGGAATGGGGTGGCTTGGTGGCAATTCACTGTCTATACAGGCCGTGTGCTGGGTTGGTCTGCAGGCATTGGTTGAATACTTAGTTTAGACTTCCCATTGAGGTATACCTTTTCCCTCCTGGGCAAATTCCTGTGAGACGCAATCTTCTCTGAAAGGATAGTGTCTTTAGTATTTGTAAAGGTTTTATTTGTTTAGATGTTAATATAATGCATGTGGTGTTTATTTTTAGCCAAGGCACACTAAAGAGGAATATTTAACTTTGAGACCATAATGTCTTTTCAGTTTTCTTGATTTTACCATGTTTGTTTCTTGTCTTTTTTCTTTTTCTTTCTCCCAACCTGTCTCTTTTGGTCTGCCTCATTTTTCATTCATCTTTATTTTGTTTATTATGTGATTATGAGAATAAAATTCTGATACAAAAATGATTATGTATTAATTCCTTGTTGGGAGAATGCCAGCTATGACTTGTGTTTGGCTGGCCTTGGCTAGACTGAGGGTCAGAAGACGTGGTGGTGGTGGGGTCTTGCAGGACTCCTTTTCGGTTTCTTCAGCTGCTTTTCTGTTCGCTATTGTTCTATTTTTAAAAGGGTGCTTTTTACACACTGTTGTCTTAGGTTAAAACTATATATATATATATTTTTAAACCAAGATCCATGTTTTTACAGCTTTAAAATTGTGTTCATTCTTAGCTAGTAAATTTAATATGACCCTTTAACTCAGTTGGGGGCAATAATTAAAAAAAAAAAATCAGTGAATCAAAAGCCACCCTCTAGAAATTCTGATTTGTGGTAGCATTCTTTATTTTGTAAATACGGTAATTACTAGTAATGCTTACTCCTGGGCCAAAAACTGGGACTCTCTATAAAAGTCGGGTAATGTTTGTTGAATTCAATTAAAAGACACCAGTGACACAGACACAGATTATAGATTTACTGATAAGCCCTTGAAAACTTGAGCAAACAGTTGTGTGCTAAACGTAAAGGGTATGTGCTGTGTGTGTGACGAGTGGGGGTGGGGGGCGACTCAACACACTTCCTCACCATGGCTGTGAAATGCTGTCTGTCTGTCTGTCCGCCCTTGGTCCTTACACACAACATTTGTGGTTCTCTGTAGGATTTATTGCACTAAGTGCTGAATTTTCCCTTGTTATATGAAGTAGTAGCTTTAAAAAGACTGTTCCCTGTGGTTCATATAAGGATTAGTGAGTTCATTTTTCTGAGCTTTGACAACATGATGGTATAGTTTCACCCAGATACCACATTTTAAATGGACAACTTAGAGAAAGAAAAGTCACTGCCCAGAATTATTTGTCAATAAATAGATTTAACTTTAAACCTTTATATGTATTAGCAATTGGTATTTCTCAGTGAAAGATATTAGGCCTTGTTTGTAACTGGCTTTTTATTTATTTATTTATTTTTAAGTGTGAGTGGTTTCATGTGGGTATTTATATGTTCATTGAGAGCCAGCTTTTGCACACGCAAGCATGTATGTAATTTTCAGTGGTCATACTTAAAAATCACACACACGCGCCCACACACAGCTGCATTTAGTTCAGTGATTATACATTCATATGAATGCATGTAGTGTGTTTATTTCAGAGTGTATGCATTTCAATAAAAGCAGGTGCAGAGTGAGAGCAGGGTGTGAGTGTGGAGTACGAAAATACACACGCTGATGCATATGTAGCGACAAGAGCTCTGCCGTTACATCGCACAGCTCAAGTCGGTGTGCTGTTATTTCAGTGAGCAGTTCCAACCCGGGTTCAGACATTTCTGTAAAACGTGGGCATAAAAAGGCAGAATTCTGCTATAGGTAGAGAAAGACACTGCACCCTATACCGACTATGGTAAAACGTTGGTGTAATAGGTGGCATGGTTAGGAACTGAGGATTTTTTAAATCATTGACAGCTCCGAGTAACTTTCTAACCCTGAACTTTCTGTTTTAACTCATGAGAATCCTTCATTATCTCAAAAGGGCTTCCCAAATTATACCACAGTCCTCTCAAGACTGTCACGTGGGGCGTTAAAAAGGCTACCATTTCTGAAAATTTATGGTGAAGTTTAGGTAGTTACTTGTTTTAAGGACTTTCCCTTTTTGGATGATGGGTGTGTGTTATTTAATTGACACTACAGATAGTAGCATTTACCATTCATTCAGTAATGTTTACTTGATGTCTTTTTAATGGAAACTTGTGGCCAGAAATGAATGCCAACGCTTCTACACTTAACTTTTCAGTCACCTCTGGGAATACTGTCCTTTAAAGGTTGTGATACAAGAAAATATATTTCTTTAAAAACTTACATAAACCCAGAGTTTACCCTGATTCTGCTCAGTAGCTTTTTTCGCTCTCCTCCCCCGTCTTTGGCACACTTTATTTCCCAGTAAAATAAAGGCTGGAGATGGATTATTCAAAACTGATAACAGTAATGTACCATCATATAATTTTTTTATCGAATTTGAGCTCTGTGAATTATGTGGTGGAGAGAAATTCACCTGATTAAGTATAACAGAAATCACTACTATGTTCCTATAATTCTTCAGTGTAATTTAAGAAAAGGCCACTGTCCGTATCACTATTGACTGAAAGGTAAAAAGGTACCATTATCTTATGTGACAGCTCTTGATGAGCCTACCAAGGGACAGAGATGAACGTGTCTACTTATCTATTTCTTGGCATGATTCCACAAGCAGGTGGAGTTTGAAAGTAGTCTTTCACCTGGTCACGTGATCAAGAGCTCACCAAACAGGCAAGTAGCCTGGAAAATATTCTGTCTCTCTCTTCAGGAGAGAGGGTTCCTCAAATAATTTTTTTTCTTTCTTTCTGAGGGCTTTGAAGTTCCACAGAGCTGATAAAATCTATTTTAATCAGTGATTATGTTCAAAGAGGAGACAAGCTGGAGGCCAGCAGGCTTTTTGTTCGGATTGGCCATCGTCTCTTGCACTTATCTGCTGTTTTAAAGAACTCATAATGAGCTTTTGGAAGTCCTGATACTATTTATTGGAGGCTTTTCCCTTCTTTTACAATTACTAATGAATTTTCCTTATAATAAGTTGTATAACTCTTATTGGAATGTGAAAAAAGAGAGGGTTAGGAATTTATCAGTAAATGAATTCTTTAATTGGAAAAAAATCAGAGCTTTCACTTAATCACTAAGTAATGGCCATGTAGAATAATCTGACCTCTTCATATATACAACACACATCCAATAATTTGTAAGATGTATAGTCCCAAAGGGAACTCCCTTCACAGCATACAAGTTTTTGGATTCTTTTTAGAAACAAGATTACTAATGATTTTACCTCATTTAATTCAGTGCATTTAAGAGCACCTATGGTACACAGAATGGGTATACTTTAATTTGGTACCTCAGTCAATTCTGTTATGTGACAGGGAGCATGGCCTTCACATACTATTTAGTGTGATGGGTTGTTGATAATGATATCTGTATCAGTCATTCATGAGGAATTAATACAAATGACCTTGACCTTACCTGGCATGTCTGCACTAGATTTGACCTATATAAAATAGGGAAAGGGACTATATATATATTGAATTCATTAGCAGCCATTCAACAACCCAAACAGGACCAAGGCTCACACACACACTCCAGCAGTAGTCATTTGCATCCAGATTATTATACATTACTCTTAAGAAATTAACACTAATCATATGGTTTCTGACAATATTTTCAGGCATTTCCACCAGGGGGCACTCCCCTCATTGAAAGCTCTGGGCCAAAAAAAAAAAAAAAAAAAAAAAAAAAGAAAGAAAGAAAAGAAAAGAAAGAATAAAAAAGAAAAAAGAAAGAAAGAAAATTCTGACCCAGTAGACTGTCTACACTGGCTGCCCTAAAGCTCTCTGAAAGTCTGGGGTTTGGAAGCCTGCACCCACTCCGAGGGGTGATTAAGTGTGGGGGGAAGTGCTCCACAGAGTGCTGGGATGAGAAGGTGTGCTGACTTCACACCAAACTTTCTCCCATGTGATGATCGGTCTTTTAGCTGAGCCACACCTATTCACAGGACTAGAGAGAAAGTGCTTCTGTGGGTTTTTTCATGGGTTTGATTTTCTTACTATAGTTGTCAGCTGTGGAACATTTTTAATAGAGATATGAAATATATTGCTTTGTCATCTTGAGATTTTTAGATGTCTAGTTTCAAGTATTCTGGTGTAGAAAAAAAGCTAAATATTTACAGGGTATCTTTTGCCCTGATTTTTTTTTTTTTTTTTTTTTCTGAATAGCCAGTAGCCTCATGAAGATAGACGTTTTACAAAGTACCATGTAATGGTGACTTTTTAGTGATGGCTAGAGTGGCTTGGCTGGAAGGGACCATAGCCTTGATTATGTAGCAATGTTAGTCATAACTCATCATAACCACTATAATATACGCTAATGTTCCTTTTTCATTTCTGTAGTCTATATTCATATAATTGTTTTAGTATTATCAATAACTGAAGTATATGACATTGGGCTAAGATGACAAACTTAACTATACTGTTATACTTGAGGATTTCGTGACATTCTGTATATACTCAATGCTTCCATCTGTTTATGCATTCCTATACAGTTGCTATATATTGCTTTACTAGCCACATTTTTTATTGGTTTCCTTTATTTATTTATTCACGTATTTGAGACAAGGTCTCACTGTTTTGGCCTTCCTGGGGAGGGGACTACAGACAGCCATGCCAACATACCTGCTTTCTAAGGTTTTGCTGCTGCTGTTTGTTTTTTAAGTATATACTATTTTGCAGGAGCAATGATACAGATTGTGTGTGATATGTATATTCATCTCCATAAGGCATATTAGAAATAGTCTAATTAGTTAAATAGCTGGATGATTGACTGCCTATTTGATCTGAGTTCTGTTCACAGGGTGTTTTGTTCTTGGCAGGCCCAGTTGTGGGTACTAGCAAGTATCATGGCCAAAAGGACAGTGCCTCAGTTGCTAAGTAACATTTGTTACGTAAGTTCAGACATAATGTCCAGGCTTTGGTTGCAGTAGACCAACAGAGAGATTTATTTATAGTCGACTCAATTCCCCAGAGCTTGCTGGAGGTTTCTTTCCCCCTTAAGTACCAGCTTATAAATCAAATGTTTATTTTAAAGGGGCAATGTTCTTATCCTGTCTGTACCCACAGGCTATATCAGGCAACATGACTTGAGAAATTTGGAAGAAAACCAGGTTTATACTTCCAAGAAACCATAACCATTTTGCCTTCTCTCACTGAAGTGCACACATTTGGCCATTTCTGCAGGGTTTTGGTGGAGGTGGCTTGTCTGGTTATACAGAAGCCTTGATTGTGACTGTTGTGAGTTAGTTGCATTTGTGTAAGTAAGGAAAGCAGGGCATCCCGTTTTCCCACACATTACTGCATGTGTGAGGTTGAAAGCACTGAGCTACTTGGCTTATTACATGACCAGAGAAGCCTTTGCTTCCGGGTGCATTTGGGAAGACACCAACCATTTAAAAAACAAATTCTTCCAAAGGAAAAAGAAAACCTTTAATATAAAGGAAAAAGAAAACCATTAATATAAAGGAAAAAGAAAACCTTTAATATTACATTGTTAGGGGGAAGAAAACACCGTAAGAGAAGTTTCTAGTAGTTTTTGAGTTTCCAGTGTTACTAATAGTGATCTTTAGTTTTCAAGAGATTTGATATGTTACTCATCAATTTGTCAAATTTTGGGATAGGATTTTTACAGTGTGGAAGAGTGGCTACGTATTTCAGGTTTGAGCTGTGGCTTTTTCAACCTGTTACCGTACTAGCATAGTATACAACACTTTGTAATCACTTGTGGTAGTCTGTTTCCTTTTGAACAGCAAATTCAGATGGCCAACTGTGACACTTTGTTATATATTCAAAGTCTTAGTGGTCTTGAGTGATGTGTTGGTCAGTTCCTGGTATCTTCCTCAAACCCTCAGCTTGTTCGTCTAGAAATGGCTTTGTGTCTGTGGTTGGCTGCCTGTGCCTTTGTCTGGCAGCTTGAGAACTGTACAGTTCAATGATGTTTGTTCTGGGGATGTCACTTACTCCTAACCTCCTCCGCCATCTTTCTGTGGAAGATTTCACGGCAGCTTAGGCTACTTAAAAGGAGGAGACCAATTAGGCCGGCTCAGTTTCTGCTGTTTGTAAAGCACTGCTTCATAAAATGAAGGATACAATCGAGGCTTTTTTCCTCCACTGCAGTTGGAGCTAATGGATTCCTAGAGAGACTCAAGACCTCTGACTACCCCTTCTGAGGGGCGTGGAAAAAAGTAGGATACTCACCTCACCCTGGCTGGAGCAAGAAGCAAGCTAACCAGTGTCTCTCTTCCCCTGTAGGGATTGCTTTCTGAAATCCTCCGAAAGGAAGAGGACCCCAAGACTGCATCCCAGTCTCTGCTGGTAAACCTTCGCGCTATGCAGAATTTCTTACAGTTGCCCGAAGCTGAAAGAGACCGGATATACCAGGATGAGAGGGAAAGGAGCTTGAACGCTGCCTCAGCCATGGGTCCAGCTCCGCTGCTAAGCACCCCGCCCAGTCGCCCTCCCCAGGTGCTCCTGCCTCTCCCTTGCATTTCTTTGTCCTGTCCTGAAAATTTTTAATGATGACTCTCAGCGAGAAGTTGGGTAGATACAGATTGAAAAAGTTCCATAGACTTGCCTGAGAATTTCATTCCATATCACTAATTTTGATGGAAAACAGTTCGTTCCTAATTAGGGAAAAGAAAACTGCCCTGTGTAGCTCCAAGTCTTTGGGTTCTTGAGGGCTGAAGAAGTGACAGGGTTACCTCTACTGTTCTTACTACAGACGCATTCTGTTCACCTCAGGACAGAAATAGTACCGCCTGGTTACTGTCACTAGTTTGAGGACTGCCATTTGAGTAGTAAATAAAAAATAAATAAATTCATTTATATTTATGCTTTCCAATACGGACTGCAGCTGGTACCAATTACATATCATCTCGTTTGTAATCTTTCATAATTAAGTTTAATACAATCCTTGAAGGCAGCTTTAAGTGAGACTGATAAAGAATTCTGTCTGAATTCCCAGAAATGGGCACATTTTCATTTTCTTCAAAATGTTCCACTTTTTAGGAAGGAAAAATGAATCTACCTTCTAGTTAACTTTATTGTACATTACTGTTTTAAATTAAGTGTTAAACTTATGTTCAGCACAAACCATTAGATGAAATAGCTTAGATTTAAAACCCACAAACAAATGTGTTTTTTTCCATGGCAGGTACAACCCCTACAACTAAGATCAACTTCCAGAGTTGTTTGAAAAGTTGAGTGTGGAACACAAATTCAGAGTATTTGTGGAATATAATGTCATAATCTTATGTTGATGATTTCTTTTCATCAACAATCAAGTCTATAGATTTCCAAGCACAGAAATATAGAAAAAGCCGTTGAGTGACAAGAAAGAACCTGTCACAGGGACTCTACAAATGAGTACCAGGCACACACTCTGGCTATTGGTAGAGGCTCTTGAACTGTTGACAGAACGTTCTAAAGAAATTACTTCTAAAATCTATTTTTAATGAAAATCAACCATGTCTGTAGGAGCAGGCTGTGATAAGATGGTGCAATTGTGTGAGAGAGGGGCCACCATCTCCATGGCCACCATCTCCATACACAAGCTGCCTGCCTCCTCACAGCTACTGAATGGTACCCTCATCTACAAAGTAGATACAGAGCTAGGAACTCGTGAGTGTGTATTTGACTTGGGTAGGTCATTAGATATAGAAGCTGAAGCCTTTAAGTGTTCACCACACCCTTACTCTTTTGCAGTAACCATCCAGATGGTGACTGTATGCCTGGGGACACTAGCCTGGCCTTACTCTTCCTTGTTCTGAGGTGTTTAAAATAATTTCTTTAATAACATTTTGACTCTTAGCAAGACCATCTTCTCTTTTCAATATGCCCAGTTATTTAATTTAGTGTTTAAACAGCTTTTGTTGTGTAGAAATTTTATTTTCTTTATGTGGTTCTGAATAATCCTTATTATTTGTTCTCTGAGCCAAATTTGGATTAGATCTTAAGCGATATTTCTTTTCATGCAGTCTTAAGATACTATTCAATACCTTTCCTGTGTGTGTATTTATAAAGACCATATGGCATGCTATGTGGGATAGAAAATGAATGGAATTTACCTTATCCTAAGTTTTAGGGTTCCTAGATGAGACGCCCTTCCCTGTGTTTGCTCTCAAAGGGGGTTAAGACTAACCAGGCTTGTAGTTGGGGTGAACATAGGAAGTGGGTAGGCACTCCCTGGTGAGACACTTCCAGATTTCTCCTAGTGTGGTATTACTGGCTGACTCACCAAATCCAGAGGTGAATAATAATGTGTCTGTTTGTTCCTCATTCACTCCATTTCCATTACTCCGTGTTGTAACAGTGCCCATTGCCAGTTGGTTACATTCTACCATTTAAGCAACACATTAAATTTAAAAAGATGGTCTGTTTATCTCACTGCAAAATGAGTAGAGTAGGGAAAAGCTTGCTGTCAAGCTTGGAGAATTAGAACTGTTTGAATTGGCAGTTGAGGTTACAATGGAACCCCTAGAGAGGTACATATGCCTACTACAGGCAAAAAAATGGAAAACACCATAGAGAGAGCCTCAAAACTGTCTTAAGTTTACCTTATCAGGGAAAAGTCTCTGTGAAATCATTAAAAAAATAAGTAAATAAAAAATAAAAGAAAAAGGAAAAAAAAAGGAAGAGAGAGAGAGATTTAAAATCCATTCTGAGACAAATGTTGGGTTTGGACTTGAACTCTGATTCTTTGTGAAAACAAAACAAAAAATGCTATCAGAGGTGAAAGGAGAGGTCCTTGGTGACTCAAGGGACACACAGGACACGGTTAAGCCTGGGAGACTGGAATCTGTCCTGCTCCTACAGTATGTGGCACACATTTTGGGAAGATTTTTACAATGTTCTTGGAGTATCCTAGACCAAGGAGCTAAACTGTTGTGAGGAACTTAGATTTTAAGTCATCTTTGACAGGGGACTTGCTTGGATAGTCTCCAGAAAGATGTCCTACAAATATCTACTGGGAGATGGCCCAACTGTAGGAAACAACAAAGCTCACAGCTGCCCCAGGCCTGGTGCTATGTCCCCCTAGTGCAGACCTACCTAGGGTAATCCAGTAGAGGCAAGCATAAAGTGCCATTGTCCTTTCTCTGAATCTGGGCCAACCCTAATTGTCAGAGGCATATTTTCATAAGTTCCATGCTGTAATTAAAAAAGAAAAAATACCTGGTAGTTGATAATGGTTCACAGCTTTCTAAGCACCTTCACATGCATTAATTCATTGAATCCTAATACCAACCTTTTGCTAGGAGAAAAAGGAAAAAAACTGAGTGAAAGGTTTTAATTAAAGTTTTCAAATCCTAATTAAACTTGTTGCATTTTCCTTTACCTTAAGACATCTCACCAAAATACACAGTTTTAAGAGAAGGATGAAAGTCATAGAAAATGGGAATTTGTGCTGTTAGATTAGAAGGAAGAATGTTTGAGAATATTGTCTGCGTGAAACAAATGTTTGACAAATGATCTATTTGGAATGACTCTTTGCACAATGATATTTCTGGTATTTTAAAGGAAATTCATTTAAAATCTTCATCATAAGAAAGTACATTAATGGTCTGCCTTATAGATTTGATTTCTGGCTATGTTGTGCAAAGTTACTTAATGATTTTAATAGAGGGATTGTTATAAGTAAAAATGAATGATTATTTCATGGGGATGATTTGCCCTGCAGAACAAATAGGCTTAAACTAATGCCCTCTCCCTTAGGCATTATTGGTAGGCATTACTTGTGTATTTTTATACATGTTGACTCATAGAGCTAATTGTCTAATTTTAACTTCTATAAGAACCATTTGAAAAGTTGTAATTTTTAAGTGAATTGTACCATCCTTTCAACTTCTTTTGCATCTCCTCCTGGGATTCTTCAGCTTCTTTGCAAGTAAGGTGTGAGATTTCACAGAAATGTATTAGGAAATATACCAAGTCCATATAAGGACATATAATTCATCTGATCCTCCATTGCTCTGTCTCTTCACAAGGAATCCCTCTGTGATATGATGAAGCATAGGTTCATTGTGGCTTCAGGTCCAGTTACAGGCATGAACTCAGTGCATGAGGAGAGTGTCTCTTGTTGTAGATTCCTGGGAAAGCATTAACTTTTGTGTTCTTGGGGATCTAGATTTGGAAAATATTGTTCCTATGAAAGAAAGACAGCTCTTAATAGTTCAAACGATGTTTGAAGGCAGTGTTCTATAGGACTGTTGTCCATCGTCCCACAAAATTAGTAAGAGAAGGAATAGGCATACCTTGGAAAATAGATTAGTGTTAATTATAAACCATTAGCTTCTAACACTTAGAACCTAATGAGCTAGACTTAGCAAAGGACTTCTGAAAAGCAGGCCCAACAAGTCTTGATCTCTAAGACGTTTTCTGAATAACAAGACCCCACAGAAGAACATATGCCAAACACAGATTTCAGCAAACTGAAGTTCAGAGCTTAGCCGGGAGCAGGAGGCAACTTACTTTACCTCTGTCATAACAACATTTCCAGTTTTAAAATAGAGTAATGATAGCACCTACTTAGGGTCACTACATAGTTCAAAGGGTTAGGATACATTCATACATAAAGCAGCCAAAGAATATCAGTCTCCTGTCTCATAATTACTGAAGGAACATAGAACTTTAATCTTGTATATGTATTAGCCATATGCTATATACAGCACATTCACTCACCCAGACCAAAGGGTATTAGGCTCATAAGCCTGAAAGTCCGATGTATTTGGCAATCAGTCAAGAGGCAAACTAGACTTTTCATGCACAATGTGTGCTCTGCAGTGCAATTTTAGTGAAATGACAGGCAGACACCAGTACTGCAGCCTGTGCCCCACACGGGAGGGTAAATAGAAGCTGTGGATCTTAACCACTTCCCTGGCGCCACCGTAATGATGGAGTAGTGTGCCCTACCTTGATAAAAGCTATTCCGATTGCAACTGCATTTATTTCACCTCCTGTGCTATTTGTGGAGAAGAGTGAAGAGTAGTTTGTTTTGCCTGGGATGAACTACTTTATGAATTTTAATGGGTGATATAATATTAAAAGCTAAACCAGGATTAAAGATGATTTTTTTTTTTTTGTACTAAGCAAAAATAGTACTTAGTAGAGTGGAGTAGAAAAGATTTTTGTTTCCATTTTTTACCTGGGGAAAAATTCAGCTTTCATAGTTTGAAAAGCTGCCCAAGTAAGTTCCCCTTAAGCAGTAGCTTGTGTTTAGGAAAAAAAATGTGGTTCTAGAATTCTAATGGCTTATCTGTGATAAGATACATATCTGGGCCAGCAAGAAGAGCTTTGCTAAATACTTTTTAACTGAGTAATGCAGCCAGGTACTAAGTATATATTTTTAAAAATTTCCCCACATTCTTTTCTTGTAATGCTTCTTTGCTCCTTCCTCCCCACAAGGAAATGAGTGAAATGAGTGTTTTTTTTTTTTTTTTTTGTGATTTAGGATTCTTGTTTTTTGGTTCAAGTTGTAATTGCTTTGTAGAACCTTTAAAGAAAATTTTAGAAACAGACTCACAGAAACTTAAACTCTCCAATTTAATTTTTACAAAAAAAGAATGAAAATTGTAAGACCAAGTGAAATCCCAAGTTTCCTAAAACCAGAGCTTTTCCTATGGCTGCCCAGATTGTACAGGGAGCTCTGTCTCTTCCAGTGTGATGGACTTTGGGACCTCCATTTCCATACCATTCAATTTTCAAAGCAATTGAAATGGCTTTTCTCTTTCATTTAAGCAGTGAGAAAAATAGGTATTAGAAGGGACCCCATGGGGTGATCAAATGTATCCCTCTGCCTCAGAGCAAGACCACCCCAGAGCAAAGTTTCAAATCTCACCAAAGCAACTTTGTAGGCAATTTATGGTAATGTGTTAACTCTTCTGCTCCTAAAGTGCTGTTTAGCAGATTATGGCTTCAAAGCCCCTTTCGTTTCTTGTGGCCTCCAGTCTTAATGTACCCCTTGCTGGTATAGACCCAGAGCTAGAAAAGGAGCCCTGGAGATCTCCTGCCACTCCCGATGAGAACAGGTTCCCCATCCTGCTATACTTGTAGTCAGCCAGTGCACAGCATGCCTTCCTTCTGCTGCTAGGGTTGGGCTGGAGAAGGTCTTGCTGTGTGTGGATCTTGCTCCCAGAGACAAGTCAGGGGAAAGTGGCTTTGCTTCCAGGCTAGATGTTCCAAGGACTGAGAAGGTACATTTCATGGGACCTATATTTACTTTCAAGAACTTAATCTCCTTCTGCAGCAACCTCTGCTAACTTTCATGCAAAGTGGTTTTGGGGAACAGATGGAAATTAACATGGAACAACACAGTTTGACATTATTATCTGTGCATTCACCTAATGTGCTTATTTTTATTATTATTATTTTTATTGTTGTTGTTGTTGTTCAAAGTTTATTTAACTCTCTAGAGAAACCTTAGTCTCCATAGAGGGCCCTACAAGTGAGTTCTATATTGTTTCCCGTTGCCAAGAAGCATGACCCTACCCCCCCATACTAGGATTCCCACATTTTCACCAGTTTCCTAGGAAAAAATCAGCTAATTGTTGATAAGAAAAGTTTCAAGACCGTTTCATACAACTGTATGATAAAAATTAAAATTAGAATTAAAAATAATAATGGTATCATTTTAAGGTTGTGATCTGGTTTCCAAACCCCTAGTGTTTGTTGGTTGAGGTTTTTTTTTTTGTTTTGTTTTGTTTTGTTTTAAACTGTCCCTTCTTATATCCATCATGAAAGGATTGATAGAATTTTTTGAGTGATTATACGTTTTGAATATATTTGTAGAGTCACTAATGATATATTTTAATTCACAGAAATAATCAATTACACTCTAAGAAACACTTCTTGTTTAGTTCTATAAGTCCAAAGGAAGTCGTTCCATAGCAGAATGCCAGGAAAAGATGAAATAATCAGAGAGAACAGCTTGGACATCACGTGTGAAACGCAACCAGCCTTTACGATAATTGAGCAAGGGTTTCTACCTGTTCATGGATGGATAAAAGATTTAAATATGCAGTTCTGTAAATGGCTTTATTATGGAAGATTTTTAAAATGAAACATAAGAGGGAAAGGCATTTTTAAAAAGTCTGAAATTAAAAAGGCCATAGTATATAACGGCTATCAGTGAGGGAACTGTCTATTAGGCATTGGGCGCCCAGCGAAGACACAGCACTGTGCATTATGATTTTAATTGTGAATTTCCTTTGTTAGGGCTGGAGTGGGAGGTAATTGGGAGACAATTCGTTTAGTGTTTTCAAGTCCTTGAAGCCCCTTTCTTTTCCAGAAAACTTACTTTATGGCATTATTTTTCCTGGTTGTCATCTGGCAGTTGCTGTCACATTATGGATGCAGTCACCTGTGACATTGTGACTTCCTTAACTTAAGCAATCTGATCTCAGGGCAATAACTAATGTTGAATGACTGCGCTGTTGATCACCTTGATCATAAAAGGAGTAACTGTGCCCAGCTTGGATGCTGGGCCTGAGAAGCTTTGAATCAATTTAGCTAATGAAAAATGACAGCAATGTTCAAAATGTTTTGTAGGTGAAAACAGCTACTCTTGCCACTGAGAGGAATGGGAAACCAGAGAACAATACTATGAACATTAATGCCTCCATTTATGACGAGATTCAGCAGGAAATGAAGCGTGCTAAAGTGTCCCAAGCACTGTTTGCAAAGGTTGCCGCCACAAAAAGCCAGGTCAGTACCGCTATCAGGCAGCAGTGTTTATCTGTGATGCCTGTGCACAGTCAAAGAACGACATGTTTGTTTGCAGGGAGCTGCCATCGCTGGGAGGCTATGGCCTCCTGTACTATGTAGAGAACTATGCTGAGTAGTAGTGTTGGGGTGTAGGTTGTAGATACTGGGTTTCTTGGACCCCCCAGCAGCCGCTCCTAGAACCAAGGATTTCTCAGGGAGTCTCTGAGGCAGTTAATAGTTGCTTTCAGAAGTAGACCCTCATGTGCAGTTTACTGGGCTAGTGTTTTGTAATAGAACATGTAAATTACTGCTTTTTCATCGCTCCTCAGATAACCTTCAATTTTATTCTAAAAACATCCTACAACTTCTTTTCCAACTAGTTTACCTACGGCTATCCAGTTGTTACTAAAACAAACCACATACACTGTTGAGTTTGAGTGATTGTAACTTTTCTGTAGTAGGACACAGATAGATTGAACTGTACTACACAAAGGAAACTTGTCCATCTCTAAGGACTGCATAGAGTTAAATGGGCAGTCACAGACCTCTTCAAAGCAAGTTTAAAAAACAACAGCCAGATCATAGAGCCTATTACCAGATCTCTTATTTAAATAGACTCTCCTACCTTGGTAATTGTTTACTCGAATCATCTGGTAGAACAAACTCGCACTGTCTCGTAGCCCTTCACCAGAGCTAGGAATCCTTTTAAAAAGCTTCCCATACAAAAATGGATTCACTTTCACAAAAGGACTTGGTAACACTGAGGTGGGGACTCAGAGCACACAGAGCTTGGGTGAGACTTGAATAACTTGAAATGTTACACAATTCGATTTTCATAATTGTTAAATGCTCTTTTATATAACATCCTAAATGTTGTCAATATGTGATAAAAATGGACAATTCTGGGATTACTTACAGCATGAAAATTTATAGCACAATACTTTTTGGCTTTTCCTAAAATTTTACTCTGTCTGTGTTAATAATGATACTTAATTGGGGTTTCACTTTAGAAACATGTTGCTCCTGTTTAAGTTGTAGGCTGGATGAATACTTAAGGGATATCTTGGAAATGTTATATAAAAATGATTAAACTCAAGCTGTGGACTGTAAAAAATTATAGCTTTATAGGCCGCATGCCTGCCTTACCCTTCAATCACTGTCAAAGTGATAATTTCTACAATAATATGTTTCTTTTATTGTGAGATTCTAAACATCAAGTACTGTTTAAACATTAAACTGAATTGTTTATGTTAGTGCTATACTCAGCGTGTCATACATCAGGCCACCGTAATCTCTCATGGAATGTAAAATTCTGTCATGAATCATGGCTTGCATATCGGAAATTACTGTAATTTTGATTGGAAATTACAGGGCTCTTGAAATGTTTCTAATTATGATAGAATGTTAGAACCGCTTCAAACCTGTGTGCGTCTTCAGATGTCTTCATTTACATGCCAAGACTACCGTTAAGGAGAAATGCCCCGGCTCTCTCCTCACCCACCCCGCAATTCTTGTTTTGACTACTTAGTCTAATTATCATGAGGATCTCTTATTCAAATATATATTATTTTGCCTTTCTTTCTGATCCTACACCCCCCCACCACACCCTGGCCTGTCCAATTACATAATAGTCTGCTTTCCTACAAAAGCCAGGCACTTTCTCCAAATCTCCAAAATGGAGGCGCTAGATACACCTTATTATAATCAGGTCGGCTATGAAAGAAAACAAACAAAAATTAATATTAAAGCTTTCAGTTCGTATTGTTTAGTTGCCTGTCACCTATCTTTTAACTCCATCTGCTCCTCCCACCCCCTCCCCTTTCCTTTGTGATAGGTGCCTAGCCACCTGTAGCTTGACTCTTTCTTAAAGTGACAGCAGAGAGTCCCTGACTTTGGAACCATGTTGGCTAATGTATGCGTGCTTGATGTCCAGTGGTGTCTTTAAACATATTTTTCATTTTTACCCCATCCTTCTTTGAGCCTCACGTCTACATTTCGGAGTGTTGGTGAATATCTTCTAAGTGTCCCCCATCTGTCTGTGTTCCCAAGAATACCCCAAAACTTCTTTTCCTATTAGTGCCTGAAGGAACTCCAAAGAGCCAGATAGAGGCTGTGGGCCAAGTGGTCATGTGACTCTCATCCCTTGAATGGCTATTTCCAAACACTAATGTATTCTACTTCCTGCGGCATTTTTGTAGTTGTTTTCTTGATTAATCAGTTTAGACTGTATGTATCATTCAGGAAACCTGACCAACAAAGGACTTGCTGAATTTAGGTTTTGTTCTTCTGCTCTCATATTTTTCTAAAGCAAACAGAAAAGCTTCAAAACTGACCTGTACATGGTAAAAATTTGTAACTTCTAAGATAGGTGTTTACATTCAGACAAGTGATCCAGGGTTCATCAGAAGGAAATGCCATCCTCTAGGTGGGTTGTGTATAAAATACAGTGTGTGCATATAAGCCTTTGGGTTACAGAGTGCCATACACAAATGGACAGCGTTTATAATGTGCTCAGTAGGTGATTCAGTCCTCTCCATGCAGAAGAATGATTTATTTATCATGTATTTATGTATGTGGAATACCTTCCATTTTAAAAGGAGAGCACGCTCAACAGTGACTAATGCATGAAGTATTTTGTCTACAAGGAGCATACCCATGTTGATTCTGCCTTTTAGCCAGTACTACATCATCTCATCTCCTTGATGAATAATAGAAATGAGATTGTTTTAACTCTAAAAGAAATGTCTAAATGAAATATGCAGGTGAAGACTGAGGTAGCCTACTTCTGTGCTTGGTTAGAAAAGCCAGCTACTGCAAACCTAAAAGATGTTTGCTTGAACATAATGCGAACAGCTACTTTTTATTTGGGACATTCAAATAGGCAGCCATTTTCCTGGGTGAGTCAGATTGGAATTTTATCAAACATTTAGTCTGATAACATTCAAATTATTATGTGAGCAGGATTTGCTAATTTTACTGTTTAAAAAAAATTGTTGATTTGGGTAATAACCATTACCATGTCAAGGCTCGGTTACTGTTCATTGGCTTCAGGGTTTTCATATGGGAGATGGAAGTGGAGGTTTTTTCCTTAATAGTGGCAGATGTTAGAATCTAATTTTATTCCACAGAAACCCTCTGGAGAGCTCTGAGACTTCAGGTGTGTGTCCAGCAAGGGGACATTAACAGCACCATAGGCCTTGCCTTGTATATGTTTTTGTGTTTGTCGAGTAGAGCCTGCAGACCCAGCTGCACAGGCAGAGTCAGGGGCTTCTGCTGTGTCTCCATCCTCATCAGGAAATGATTCCTCCTGCTTGCTTCACGGGACAGGGTATTTCTAGGTGCAGCAGGGAGCTAGAGCGGTTACATCTGACTAGACACACTTGCAATGTGATCTTTTTCAATCTCTGAAGGGATAGGTCTCTGGCTACTGTGGGTTGGGCTGGATTAATAAGGAGAGTTTATTTTTAATTTTTAAACACATAAAAGAGGATTTTTACTTTAGAATATCATGACATTTAGAATAGGCCAAATAATTTAAAAACATCTGTGTTCTATCAATTTCAGACACTTTGTCTGTGAGATTCAGGGTGTAGTATGAATGAGAGGGATTCAGGTCTTCAGTGTTCCTAGGGTTTAAAAACAATCCAGCATCACTCTGACTTGTAGGTTTGGTTAGTTGAGATGTCTTAAATAAAATCAAACTGTCACAAATCAGTAGGGCTAGAAGTAGGGCTAAAAAATGTAGTGTGTAAAAGAATTTATAGTAACAACACCTAGAAATAAACCAGAGAACCTATGACAATTTATCCTAGTATGTTAAGGAAGGCATTTTTGGTTTTGTTCAAGCAGAGTTGTACTGGGTAGAAGCTGGGTAGGTGCTAATTCATGCTTTTAGGATGTTTGCATCACAGACTTTGCTGTGGCACGATTTCACCTGTGAAGGCTCCTATTTAAGGCACTTGGGAGGCCCTGCAGACGTGCGAGTCACAGTTTCTCTTATTCCTGGTGCCACATCTTTTTGGAATATCCTGTGAGATCCCTGCACTGTGTCCTCAGAGCCCATCTCCTACATGTGCATAGAGAGGGCCCTTGATGGGAGCTATTCCTTTGCAAGCTGTACCTCGTCCTTTTCAGCTGGGTAGGGCCAGACTCAGACTATTGGCAACTCAGGTTTCTCAGGGTCTGCTTGCCTGAAGGAGGAAGGGCCAGAGGAGCATTGATGAGAACAAAAGAGAAAACTCAGAGCACACCTAGCCCCTGCAGCTCCTGTCTCCTGCTAGGTCAAGTTTAACACATGCTTGACAAAGGCCTGTACGAGATTTTTGAGTAGGAAGGAAGAGTTCACTGGTCTCCTCTGTAGGGTGGTGTTGTTAACAGTTGCTGACAATGTCATGTGTCTTAGGACTGGGAACCCATGTTGCTATACTTTTCCAGAACATTGATCCATCTGTCCATTTCTAGTTGAATGCTAAAACCAGGCTATTGGAATCGTTGGTTTAAGTACCAGCCACCCTTGTGAGCATGGCAGCCCATCATGCCAGGCGACTTGTTTTTAGGACTAGTTAAATCTGTAGATCGGAATAAGATTGTATTTCTGTGCTCTCAAACAAGCACATGTTTTGGTAAATCCAAGGTTTGATCTCCCAGGTCCAGTGCTACTTACCCAGTTTTTGCTTAAAAAGTTCCATAAAGGGATATTTTCCCCTTTAACAAAACAAACAACAACAAAAAAAAAAAAAAAAAAAAAAAAAAAAAAAAAACCTGTGGCTCTCTTGTTACTATTTTCAAACGATTTAAAAAATCTCGATTCTTAACCTCTAAAATTGATTATGTAAAAGTCATACATACTTTTTTTTGCAACTAGTAGGTTTAATGGTTACAATTTATTGAATGCAGTTTCTGCATTTTTAGGAACTTTGGGTATAATTTAGAGAAAGAATTGTGTGAATTTGGACCAGTACTGTAAAGAGGGTCTTAGGAAGCGAGGAAGACCATGCAGCAGTCACCCATCCCGTTACAAAGCTTGTGTAGAATCTTCTCTAACCACAGGCCACCTTTCATCCTGAAATGGTAGCAAATGCCAGAAAAATGTTGTCAGAGAACCTCAGGGAAGCCTAACTCAGAAGCTCTTTGGTACTCGGTCATGGATCAGGTCAGCTCTTAGGAGAGGCAGCGTCAACAAAGATGGAGGGAAGTGGGCTCCCTGAAGGGAGGTGGCTGGCAGCGGACGTTCACCTGAAGACTTGATGCCTGCCGTCCAGTTAGACCCACACAGAATGAAGTGCAGGCCTGGCCTTTGGGGCATGGACCCAAACTGGAAGGGGGCTTTGCCCCGGGTGTCTTACCTGTCTTTATGTTTTGGTCGATAAAGGTTTTACTTTAGCTTTAGGTCCCCAACCTTCACTTGAGGACTGAAAATAAGGTCACATGAAATGGATGGGCAATGAACATGAGTTTATGACAAAAGGAAAATAACTCTGGAAGAAACTATGCTTCCGATTTTGCCATTGAGCAGAGGTGGCATGGGAGACCAAAGAGCCTGGGGAGAGAATTCCACCCACTCTCCTGCCGTTAGCATCCCTGAAAGTAACCGTAGTGGCATAACAGTTTTTAAAGAATTGGTTCTGAGTAGTGTTTTGGATTCAGTTCTTTTGCTTGGTAAAATAACACAAAATTATAGATTACCTACTGAAAAGTAAACGCCTATGTTTTAAAGACATGTAGGAATAGAGCCATTCCATAATTGACTGCCAAATAACTTGTAAAGTACGAACTCCAAACCATTTACAGAGTGATTTCTAATTGTCAAATTGATGAAGGTGTTTTTTCTCCCTAAGTCTTAATTAATCTGCTTCTGTTATAGGTTAATAGAAAAATCTATTCTCCTTTGATTTTTTTTTTTTTTTTGAGTCAACAATTTCAGTTGCTTTTGTGTTGTTTCGAACAATTCCCTTTTCAAGCAGTGTACTTGAGGAATTGGGTTTCAGTACTGTTTCATAGACTGCCAGCCTCCTCGGCCGCCCCAGTGCCTCTCATTCCGTAAATCAGATCATAGGCAGCATGCTGTCGTATAATAAGGTGTCTGATCCTTATTACCAGTTTGTTGATGCACAGACTCCTTCAAATTGACCATCGCAACACATGGTTTCCCTGGAACTAGCTGTGATAATTAGCGTGGTTCTAATGAGACAGAATGTCACTGATCTTGTGCTGAACTGTCGAGTATCGACACTACGGATGGGAACTGTCAGAGCCCGCCATCTGTGACAGCGCTTGGCATATTCCAGTGGCAAGGTAGAGTGTGCTCAGTAGAGTATTTTCAAACAAATGGCCCTTTTCTTGTCGAGGCTCTGCGATCTGCTCAACTGGAAGAGAATGGACGACCCAACTTTGTCCTACGTGAAGCCTATTTTGACTTCCATGTGGGAACATTGGCTGTGTTACATAAGAGAGGGCTCTTTTGTTTAGCAGGTGACTCTTTCCCTGTTGTGTTTGTGTCTGTGTGCGTGTGTATGTATGTGTGTGTGGTAGCCTTTTCCAGTTGCCCATATTGTCAGCTAATAGTAAAACAGTCACTTCAGATACTTTCCCCTGATTTGAAAATTGCCTTGTTTAGGAGAGATTTGTTGGGGAGCTGAGGATGGGTTTTAGTGATGAAATGGTTTGAGTCAACAGAGGGAGAGGGGAAGTGGAGAGAATTCAGGATGTGGGCAAGAACACACAAGAAGAATTGGAGTGGACAGGACGTTGGGTCTGCAGACTCCAGAGAGGAGGGGTATTGTACTGGCGTGGAAGTCCAGCACTGCTTATCATTCCTGAATACGCTTTGTTACTCTTTATTTCCTCCTCTCTGCAGACCACACAGGGCTTGTTCTTCAGAACATTTTCACTAATCTGATCAGGCAGCCAAATACGCCGGGAAAAGTGCCTTAATGATCCCACTAATTACCTCAAGTCAATATGAACTGTATTATTAGACTGAGGGAAAATATTCCATTAGGTCTCCCCCTCGGGAGTTTCTCCGCTTTGTGATGTCACCGAAGCCTTCACCCTCTCGCTTGTAATTAATTTTATTTACACACGCAGGCACGCACAAGGTCACACCTGCAGAACCAGCGCTGGCCAGGGAGCTTGTGGTACTCGGGCTTAATCAGATCTGTCATAATTACCATTCTGCATGTTTCTGACACACGCTGTGAAATATTTCAATTTAACTGCCGCTACCAGCACAACCAGATGTAGTGCGAGTGTGGCTGCATTGGAAATATTATTCCGCAGGATAAACTCTCCCCTCCTCCTCCTCCCCCCCCCTCCCAGCTAATGTGGCACGGAAGCTGATGTATCCTGTAAATCTTGAATGCAGCGCTAGATTGATAACAGGCGATTAGACAGTTTAACCACAAACAGCTTGTTCATTTTTCACAAATGAAAACCACATGTGGTGTAACTAAAATTTCAGTCGCCTTTTTTTTAAGGGTTGGGGTGTGTATTTTTGTGTAAAATGTCCTTAAATAAAAAGAAAATGCAATACAAAGAAGAGAGAAGTTACCTAATTTTTTTTAAACCAGATTATTTATCAAAACCTTGTCAGATTCCATTTTTGTACGTTGACCAAAACTTAAGTGGGAAAAAAGACTGGTCTCCTGTGAACTTTCTGGGCACTGTTTTTAAAAATATTTCTTCTTTTGCACTGTGGGCATATAATACTCCTTTGACCTTAATGCCTTTTTTTTTTTTTTTTTCTTTCTTTCTCTTTTTTTTTTTTCTTCAGGAGTTAACTCTCTTTAAATGATAATTTTGAATGACTTTCTAAGATTGAGCATATGTAGTTTTTCCAAAAACAGCTTTCATTGTTATTTTTGTAGTTAATAAGTTGTTACTCTGGTCTTTGTGGTCAGATATCAAACAATTCCCAAACGTAATGGCCTCAGCCAGGAAATGTATTTCCTAGATCCTTGCTGGCTAGCAGTCGTTTTGAAAGGTAGGGTAGAAGAGACCAGAGAGCCCTGGAGGAAGGCACAGGCATGGCCAGAATCACCACCAGGTTCAGGAACCCCTCATCCCCCCACCCTACCTCAACACCCCCCCCCAATAAGTATAGAAGCTCGGTAGAAGGCTCAAAGGAGAGTGTGAAGGGACACAGGTAGCCACAGAAACAACTACTGCTCCATTCAAAGCAGATGTGGCTGAGTTAAAACCATCCTGTGCCAAATAAAGTACACTCTGTTTATTTTTCTGCTTTGCTACTTTCCCCCAGAGCTCTCTGGGCTCTGTGGTGGTTGGCTTGTCTGAAGGGTTGGGTCTCTCCCTGTAGAACATCACCTTTTCTCGGCTCTCCATCACCTTCTCCCTCCTGCGTGGACATTCTCTGGGATCGCTGGACTCCCTTCCTTTCTAACCTGCCTGTTGGGTGTTTTCTGTTTCCTCTGTTATGTCTCCAGCTCGGAAATCTTTACATTTTTGCCTGTCCACATGTTCTTTTGGCCTGAGTGCCATGCTAAATGGAAAATTAATCAGAAAGGATTTGCCTATTAGAGTCTTTCTGTTTGAGCTGTTAAGATGTTCATTCACAGAGTTAATTTAGGTCCTATCTCCCCTTTCCGTAATCTTCACCTGTCTTTGTAGACTCATTAGTTTTCCTTGTTTTTGCAGCCTTACTCTGCCTTTGTAGTTAGTTTTCAAAGGTGGTGTTTGTTATTATCGAAGATTGGATTCAACCTCCATCTTTCATGCCACCCACCTATTCCAACACTTTCCTCCTGAGTCTAGATGTCACCCAGCATCCTTCTTGAAACAAGAGTGGAGGCCTATCCAGAAGGGATAGGTACTGCATTGGAGCTGGGGACAATTAATCTGGGAACGTTTGTTTTGTCTTCTCCTTGTTGAAGACATTGATTATCACGGCAGTGAAGCTTACACTTGCATTCTGAGCTGAAGAAATGAGAGGACCTGGCTCCCGACTAACTGCACCGAATGGGGAAAGGGTACCAGTAGGTCCTGGCAGATGCACGGGTGATTGATGAAACACCTGAAACGTGAGCTTCATCTTTCAGAGGAAACCTTGAGTCTCGGAGAGCTGTGGTCCAATCCCCCTATAAATCAGTGTGTTGTGTGTTTCCAGGAAGTTAAGCAGCTTGAGTTATGTCTAATGTCCTGTGTGGAACCCAGTTAGGTGTTTCTGAGACTGAGACAGGTGTACTATGTAAATAAAGATACTATTTTGATCGACAGTACCGCCCATAGAGGGTTTGGCTTGAGCATAAATCATAGAAGTACTGGGAAGGCTTTGCTTTGGGGGAAGTGCTGTTTTGGTGGTCGGCATCTTCATCTGAGACTCGTTAAGGAAGACTGACAGGGTCCAGGCAGAAAAGAGCTGTTGAATTCCGCGTTGAAGAATGGGTATGGCTTCATGGGTGCTGGGACACTGAGTGCATTGTTAGGGCAGTGTGAAAAAAACCCGGTGCTTGGAAAACCACAGGTTTGGGAGAGGCTAGGAAAGGAGAAAACAAACCTAAAGGGAACATGGCAGGTTGCTCCCTCGAGAGGGTGCCCACATTTGCAGGCACGTGATTTGGAACACGGAGCATGTGGGCCTGCTGAGAAGTTTCCTCCCCAAATGGTTCCTTTGAGCCTTCTACCGCTTTACTCCCAGCACCAACCAACATGAGCGCCCCTTGTCCTGGTGCTACTTGGCTACTTTGCTGAAGTTTGATGCACTAAATGAAATGCAGATTTACTTTCAATTAGGTCAGGGAACTGAAGGCTGTATGTAAAATATAGACTTACAAACACATGCTCTTAGAAATCCAGCATAGTCCATGCCAAGCTGTTACTGTCTAAATTGCCTTCTTTCTTCCTGGCTGGCAATTAATTTTTGTTTCTGTGTTTAGAGATGGGGGGAAGGGTAATAGCCTAATGCAGAATAATTTTATTTTAGTAATTTTGATTAAAGAAAGTAAGTAACTTGGGCCCTGGATAATCATAAAGACTAAAGCCATATCCATCAAGCTAAATTTCCAGACAGTTAGTGTTTTTGTTGCTGGGTATATTTTACACTGGCCATCATTGTGATATAAAGTTAAGAGATGATTGTGTGCTCTGTTATTTCCTCCCCTCTGCTCCGATTTTCATCTTCATTCTTCACTCTCTTTCCCCTTTCTTTTGGACCAGCCTTCTGCCCTGTATTGTAATCTGAAAGGCAAATACTGGATGTGCATTTGCTCCTTGAGAACTGAACTGACTGAGCAGATAAGTGGCCCATTTCATAGTCAGCTTCCTGTCATTTACACAGTGCCTCTCCCTGCTGACCCTGGAGCACCTTGCTTTGATCCATCCCTATGCTGCCTCTCCGGTGTCTGTCCCATTGCTTTCCCTTCTCTTTGGGAAACCCTAGTCTGTGGGAAGCCATGCTTCCAGGGCTTGGCTAGGCTGGCCGGCAGTTCTGGAAGGATAGCCCCAGCCTCGCTTACCTTTAGAGTCAGTTACTCAGATTAAGGTCTGAAGCTAACCAGATCAGAATGCTGATGCTACATTCTGAGTTTGTAAACTCATTCCCCAAGTTCATGACACAACCAGGAAGGTGGTGCATTATGTGTACATTAATGCTGTTATCCACTGATACTACTTAAAGCATGGATGTATTTTAGTAGTGATCTGCAATAGAACTGAATACATAAATCTGCTAATTCCCATTGGACTGACCTGAGAATTGGATGTTGTGGGAATCATTTTATCAACCCCTCCCCGCTCACGCTCACATATCCATACTCATCAGCCTTCCCCCACACAGCCACACACTATCCACACTCATCACCCCACACACAGGCACACACACGTATACATTATCCATACTCATCAACCTCACACACAAACTATCCATACTCATCACCCTTCTCTCTCTCTGTCTCTTTCTCTCTCTCTCTCTCTCTCTCTCTCTCTCTCTCTCTCTCTCTCTCTCTCTCTCAGGCATACACTATCCATACTCAGAGGTACAGCACTGAAACACCTTTCATGGGAAACAACATCCCAGATGTAGCCATCCCATTAAGAGTGACTGTTTAACTCTTTTCTTTTTTTGAGACAGGGTTTCTCTGTGTACCTCTGGAGCCTGTCCTGGAACTCACTCTGTAGACCAGGCTGGCCTGGAACTCACCGAGATCCGGCAAACTCTGCCCCACCTCTTAAGAAACATGTTCCCTTGGAGTGGTAGAGAGGGAATTTATTTCATAAATCCACAGCTAATAAGTTTTTCTAATTTTCTGGGTTCTATCTAGATTAGTTATAAAAATATTTGAAGTATGTGAGTATGCATTTGGTATATGTATATATACAGATGTACATTTAAGGTCGGGCCCATCCTATTCAGGGGTTCTTAGCCTGTGTTCCACTTTTCCTAAGAGGACAGTGACTTGGAGGGAAGAAATGATTTATTTTATGTGACCTCTAACTGGAAGTTGGTGTTTCATTCAGTCACCAGCAACAAATCCTGGCAACATTTGTAGTCATATTGGCTCCTCCCTAGAAATCTGCTACTCTAGATTAGAGTTCAGTGTGTTAGTTTAAGCACACACACACATGCATGTGTGGAGAAGCGTGTGAGCACGCGCGCACACACATTTTACTACATCAGAAATTTTTGATAGATTGCCTTAGTCCAGTCCATCCCCACAACATTGTCTAAGTTATCCATAAACCAATTATGTATATTAGTGTAATTGGTTTTCTTTGTAATCTTATGTATTTTATTTCAAACATGTAAAAACCTCCCTCTGAAAAGGCATCCGTAAGCTTTACCCAGACTGCCAGAAGGGTCTATGGCACCAAAGAGATGAGATCAATGATAAATTGAGCAGAGGGAACAATTACATGTTTAACATATTAGCCTAGGAATTTTTGAATTTACCTGGGAAACATTTTCTTCCAATTTGTTTATTGCTTTCTGGTGTGCTTATTTTTCAAAGGGCCGTCACTCTAAAGTATAATAAGAGGGGATTGCAATAATTACAATAGCATCTAAAACAAAACTGTACCAACAGCCTTGTTTCTAGCATAGATACCTAACAGCAAGTGTGTGCTTTGTTGGATGAGAGAATGCCTTCCCTGCAGAGGAAAAGGATTTACCAGCTGGGCGCTATACTTTGCTCCCTCCTTCCCTCATACCTTCCCTCCCTCTCTCCTTTCTTCCTTTCTTTTTTGTTGTTTTGTTTGTTTGTTAATTCGTTTCTTGAGACAGGATTTGTCCTTGAAGCCATGGCTGTCCTGGAACTCACTCTGTACTCAGAACTCAGAGGTCTGCCTGACTCTGCTGGGATCAAAGGCTTATGCCACCACTGCCTGCAAGCTACACTTTTAATAGCAGTGCACCCCTGAATTGAGGATGATTCTTACATTACTGGGTGAGAAGTGTTAGGAAAAATGCTTTCTGACTGTCTGTGTGTTCATATGACCCCCTGGCTAGGACCTGTGGAAGAGCGAGTGACCCAGGAGTAGATGTCATCAAATGTTGCATCTCTAAAGAGTGCAGAACAGTGGGGGGGGGGGGTGCTCAGCACAGCACGGTCACACTCCACCCTTGCCTGCCTCTCCTTCAGGCATTTCTGCACTGGCTGTCCCCAGCTAGGGCTTGTGAGGAGTAAGAGAGGCAGCCTGTACCTCCCTGGAGTGGCCATTTTCACCCTGACCCACATGATACTTCCAGCCTTTAATGGAATCTTGTGAATCACAAGATTTGATTCTCTCAAAGTAGACGAACTTCAGGTAACAGGTTTGCGGAGTGGAGAAAATTACGTGGTTTGAGCCATGAGATGGGCATATCAGCAAAATGATAAGCGAGTTGGGAGCTTAGTTGTCCTCTTAGGATGTGACTCCTAGGACTCATAAATCCCAGATTGCCTTCTCTTGCTTAAACTTCTTTCTTTCTCATCATAGAGGGAAGATTTAAAATTTTAAACCCCTGATTTTAACTAAGCATGATGGAGAGTATAGCTCATTCCTGACTGTCTGCAGTACTGAAAACTTTTACATAAATCTGTCAAAAATGTAGTACAGAAATATTTGTTTAAAACAACCTAGTAGTAAATTAATTGTACAAACCTATCGGGTGAATTACCTAAAAGATTACTTATTTTATGAATTCTCAGTTTTAGCATGTTTTTCTTCTCACTCGTGGCTCACACACTCGGCTTCTGATTGGAATGTTAATAATGATTAGGAAGCAGCGCATTAGAAAGTTTACTTTGTAAGTGTGCGTGTGTGCTTGAGTTGAGGTATTAGGAAAGTCCAGCTTCCTAGTTTTCTTTCACCTGCTTTAGGGTTCTTATAGGAAGCCAGGTTCAGTTCAAGCCTTATTTCTTTTTAGTAAAGGCTCTTCCTTGTAAATTGACATTGCTGGACTTGGCAGCCATCTGTGAGAGCCCAGGAATGGCAGAGGTATACCTAGTCTTAGCATGGCCCAAATTGGGCCATTTTTCTACCTTCGCCTCGCAGTGCACTGGCACTCCAGTTTTTCATGGGGATTTCTGCTAAGTTTTACAGTCTCTGAGTGCAAGCCTTGAGATATTTCCAAGTATCTTGAGAGGAGTGAAGGAAGAGTTTGCTACTGCAGGACAATGTGTGCTCACACCTATTGGTGGGATTGGGAGTGGGCTGGAAAAAAGACGCCAGAGTGGAAGGCTGGGACCAGAGCCATAGGTGTGGAAAAACTCCAAGAGGCCTTCCTGAGGGCTAGGCTTCATAGGAACTCACATGGTTATACAGGGGACAGACAAGAAAAATTAGATTTTTAATTAAAGCCATTTGCTACGCATATTTTTATTACATAGTCACTACAGAAAAATCAGAAATAGAAGCATAAGGAAGAACATAAAAATATCCATAATCTCAATCACCTAGAGATATTCTGATTTAATATCCTGATTTAGGCTCTTTATACACAGAGACATGTACTTGTATACATATGTGTGTATTGCTGTATATGTATGTTGTGTCCATTTGCTTATTGACGTAGCCATCAATTTCCTATCAGTGAAATTAGGTTACTTTCAACTTTTGCTGTCATGGATAATGTGAGTGTGAACATTTCTGTAAAGTGTTTATATGTGGTTTTTATTATCTTTTGTTTGGAATAAGCGCTAGATGTGAGGTTACTGGCTTAGGAATTTGCCCTTTAAGGGTCATTGCCAGACATTCTTACCATCTGCATTTTCATGTTTCATAGGTGTCTGTTTATACTCAGATATCAGATATGCTCCAATACCCCAGCCTGGGGTGGAGTCGATAGTCAAGCTGTTAACTGAGCTTTGTTGTTTAGGATGTAGCTGGTGTGGCAGGAATATGGTAATAGCTATTCTCTTTGGCTTTGTTAGTGTTCCAGGCTCTACGGGCTGATGAAAATTTGATAGGGTCAACAATAATAGATGACAGCAATTGTTGACATTGTTATTGAGCACCAAGTCCTTTCCATCGATGTCCACTTTTAATTCTCAATATACTATGAAGTAGATGATTAAACTTTCTTTTACAGTGGAGATATTTGAGGTTTGAAGAAGTTGAGGAACCTGCCCAAGATTTCTATCAAGCTTCTTAGACAGACCTTCGAAGCATAGTATGTAGACAGGTAGAGGTTACAGAAACTCAGTCATTTTCTCAAGCCAGTGTGATAAGGGCGGGGAAGCATAGTCCATTCCAAAGCAACAGGTTGTGTGTTTTCTCCCTACTCCTTCAGTGGGCTTCTTTAAAGCCCACGGCAGCATTCCCCTTCCTGAGGAGACATCCTTCTCCCTGTCTCCCTCACACCACTGCTTCCTCCGCTCTACTTCCGTCACTCTTGGTATCTGCCCCTTGGTGACTTTTATCACAACCGCTTTAAACTAATCAAACGGACTATGAGTTGTTTAAGTACTTTTATTTAACATCTTTGCAACCTTCTGTAGTTATCTCAGACCAGGCATGAGACAGAATGTACTATGTCTCATTTGTACCATCCACTGTGAGATTTAATAACATTATTATCTACATTTTGTTTGTTTGGTTGGTTGGTTTCGGTTTTATTGAGACTGGGTTTCTCTGTATTGATTTGGAGCCTATCCTGGAACTTGATCTGTAGACCAGGCTGGCCTTGAACTCACAGAGATCCACCTGCCTCTGCCTCCCAAGTGCTGGGATTAAAGGTGTGCACTACCAACACCTGGCTATTGTCCATATTTTGTAGAGGAGGAGTCTTCCCAGAGGCTCAGAAAGGTGGTTTGCTCAAACTGGTATGGATTCTTTCCTACCCACGGTGTGCCTCTTCATCAGTCTACCGAGGTGCTTGACCATGGGTGGAGGGAGACACAGTATTCAAAGGGAAGAAAAGAAAGCCTTTCTCCTAGAGTAAAAGAAGTAGAAGACAGAACACGAGGCTGTGTGGGCGGTACCTAATGATTAGTGCAACTGGATGTGACCAGGCATAGGACTAAACACAGGCTGTGAGGGCACAAGCTTTGCTGCTGTGCTGGGAACCTTGAGTAGTCACATTGAACAACAGGGAAGTCTGGAATGTCAGAAGGTGAAGGAGGGCTATGTTGCTTTTCACCCTGCAGTCCATTCCTAACATCCTCTCAAAGACGGTCAGGTGGATTCAAGAAAGTTAAGTTCCCTGGTCTGTTTGCCTGGAAGCTTTCAGAGCTCTGAGGCATGCTCAGCCTATAGCTCACAGGCCCTGTAAGGCCAAGGATAACTATGGATGGAGTCCAGTACAGAAATCACAGATCACAAACTCACTTAGAGCATGAGGGGGTCCTCTCTCTCTCTCTCTCTCTCTCTCTCTCTCTCTCTCTCTCTCTCTCTCTCTCTCTCTCTCTCTCTCTCTCAGCTCAGCTCAGCTGGGGGAGATTCAGGTATGGACTTTGTAGATGACATCATTGTGTCACAGTATCTAACGAGAGGGCACACCTGCATTAAGAATCACATTAATTTGCCCTTTGAAGGATTTCATTAGATGGTGGTTTCTTGTTCATAGAAGCTGTGGTCATCACTGGTCGAGAGGAAAAATTTTCCACTGCAAGTAATTGAAAGAATTTGGTTCCTCCAAGAATAAGTTAAGGAAGAGGTACCCCAATTTGAAGAATCAATGGTAGACAGTTCTTTGTGCCAGAAGCAGGGGCTAGCCTTGAGAAGTTACAGCATGCATCTCAGGGTATTCTCCATTTTTTGAGACACCCTTTATGAAGAATTAGAATGGAAACTTAAAGATTTGAAGGTCAGGTGTCAAATTGTAGAGAGAAGCTAAACCATTCTACTAAAAGTTATAAAATGTCAAAAATGTTGGCTGGTGTGTGTGAGGGCAGGTGAGATTGTTTTTCAGAGTTCATATTCATGTATCGGGCATAAAGTCAGATTCTTGCCTTAGATTTGGAGTATATATAAAAATCAAACATTTATGGTTGGCACCTTCAAAATCTAATGCTTTAAAAATAAAATCCAGGTCTCCTTTTGAAATCTTTTATTTCTGTCAAGTGAGATTGTCTCTTTCAGACAAACGGTTCTCAACCTTCCTGATGCTGCACCCTTTTAATACAGTTCTCATGTGTGGTGACCCCAACCATAAAACCACCTCATTGTTACTCCACGACTGTAATATTGCTAGTGTTATGAGTTGTAATGTAAACACCTGTGTTTTCCAATCGTCTTAGGCCTAAGGGGTCACAACCCACAGGTTGAGAGCCACTATTAGAGATATTTTAGTAGCTTATTTGGAATTTCACACATCTCTTCATTTCCTTTTTTTTTTTTTCACCTTCTCAATTTCTCTTTTCATAAATACCTTTAATTTTGAAGATTCCTTCACCTGGGAACCTTTTAAAGTAAGAGCCATTTGTATCTACTCTGGCCACAATGTTGTTTGATACTCTTGCTATGAGCTGAACAATCTGTGTGGAGCCAAAGGAAAACCACTATGCTTATGCCTTCCCTGCCATGTGAATGACCTAAAGAGGGGAGGGGAGAGGAGGGAATAAAGACAGTAGAAAGCAAATGGTACTTGTTTTTTGTTTGTTTTGTTTTGTTTTTCTGATTACCTTGAAAGCAAAATGAAAACTAAAGATGGTTTGTTAGTGACTCTGAGAGCCCTTCTAAGGTCACAAAATTTCAAGAGGTCTTCCTAGGCAGTGTGTAAGTGTTATTTTTATGCTAATAATAAATCTCCTGAAGCCATGCTAGAGTTGCTTAACCTCTTAATAACAAAGAGGCAAAAGGAGAAGCTTGTAGATAGTCATTTTAGGGCCTATTATTACCCCACTATAGAAACCCACAGATTTTTGGCTAAGATATTATGTCCCTTAAATAACTGGAGAGTCTGGAAGGAGCTCAGGAGCCAAAAAAAACAGTAATCTCCAGAATCTAAAATAGCAGTAGTTTAAAATATTTTCATTATTACTTTTTCTTCTTTTTAATGAGTATATCAGAAACCACACCTTGAAAATGAATATCTCTGAGGGCACACTGAATATTTAAGCTGCATTTCCTTTAAAATCCAGCTTGGAAGAAGGTGACCATAACACATCCCTTTCAGTGTAGAGATGTTTTTACTGGCACATACATCTCTGTTCGGATTTATTCTCCATGCTTTCTTTAATAAGATAAATGTTAACCGGTCTCTGCTGTGCTACCATCGATGTCATTAAATGGAAGAGGAAGATGGTGTATTCCCACTAATTTATGAAGGAGAATCTGGCCTTCATTGATATTGATAACAGAGTCTCTTGTTAGGCCACCGAATAATAGGTGTTAGCAGAGGGTTCCCTTCTAAAGAGTTTCATGGAGTTTAGGTTAATATGTTAGGTAAAGAACACTATCCTAAGACAAGTGTTTTTATTACAGGACATGATGGGATCCTTTTTATTAAATTATATCATGATTTGAATTGGGAAAGAAGAAAAAACTCACTGCCTTGTGCCTTCAACTATAATGCCTTTAATCAAATAATGACCTTCTGCAAACTAGCTAATTTAAGCATTTGGGAAGATCAATACCACTCTGCCACCAAAAAATGGCCTAGATGATGAAATCTGATGTATTTAAAGTATCATTTCACCCTTTTAACCTAGTAAATAATTTAAAATGCTTTCAGGGTTGCTCTGCCGTATATTTGACTTCAGTGTCGGAACTGTTTGGGTTGTCCTGAGAGGCATCCAGGCCTCACTCTTAGAGCTTTGAGTATCTTTGAAGTGAGACTGTCCAAAATAATATGTTTAAATACCACATTTTGGGTATGGTGATATAAAAAATAAAAGATATTACAGTGGGTCTTTCTGTAAAGTAAAAGGGGTGGTTTAAAACACAGCAATCATGTGACATCTTTTGTTCCATCTTAAGCCTTTATGCTAAAGGTGACAGATTCGGTAGTTCTGACAATTAGAACCCATTTCTTCCCCAGCTTATAGGAGAACACTGTGAAATTACCCTTGAGTGCCGGCAGCTTTGTAAATAAAAAAAAAAAAATTGCCCTCTATTAGCATGTTTGTGGGCAGATTAAAAACTGTCTTCATTTGCATAAGTAACACTTACAGATTCTTTTAAAAGTAGGAAATTATTTCCTGAATGATAAATTGCAAGCTTTATAGTTAGTTGTTGTTGAAAATGTACTCATTCAAAATGCCTAGTGTAGTTTAGTCTACAATGGTGAATTTTTTTGTTGGAAGTACTGTTTAATGGATTATGTACTCCGTTCTTGTTCCCACTACTTACAAAACTGTAATTCATGCTTTGCACTAAAATGTTTGTATCAAATACTTTCCTATTTAGATTGATTTCTTTTAATATCATATATTATACGATATGCCCCAGAGATTGGAAGAAAATACTCCTGCAAATAACACATAAAAGATGAGGGTAAGGGGGGATGGGTGCAGACTTTAAAATGTTTTGCCTTTTAGAGCTCAAATTACCATTCGATTTTTAAAATGTATTTTCCGTCTTAGGTGCGGCAGGAAATCATGTCATTTTTCTTTCTCTCTTTATTGCTCTTACTTTTAAAATGTATATGTACATAATGGCATTATATACATATGCATATTGCATTAAGTCCCCCCCACCACCACATGGTACCAAAGTCTGTTTTCCCCTTGAAAACTAGTTGTGTTAGGAACTCCGGGCTTTGTCCCAGACCAGGCCTTGTAAAGCATGCCTGGGTATGGAGGATTTGTAGGTACAATGTGCATTTCTCAGCGGACATTGGTTTCCTGCCTCAGAGTCACTGGGTAAGCCTTCTGTGTTAAGATATAGGCACCGAACTGATTTGAACTCGTTGCTCTAAAGAATGGCATGGAAACCAGAGATTGAGTTTGGTTGGAAATTAGCAGCTGAGAGACGGAGGTGCCAGGATTTTTATTTAAATGTGGCACAACAAGATCTTGTCAGCAAGCACATCATTAGAATATTGAGTTTGGAACTGCTAATTTTTCCTTTAAAATGAGCACACAGTCATGTGTTTCATGGACCATAATAAATTGCCATTGTGTTGTCACCGAGTTTGTTTTGATTTTTGTAACATGGGTTTGGCAGTCACTCTGCTTTTTCTCTTTCCCATTTCTCTCCTAGTCTTACATTTCCTTATTAGATCCCAAACCAAAACCAGTCAAAAGGCTGTTCCTCATTCCCCTTCCCCGTTAACCTCCTCTACGTCGCTTTCTTGCTTACGGTAGCAAGACATTTGCAGATGGCTGTTGGTTACTATAAAGAATATAACAGTATTTCCTTTGTGGCAGATGGATTTAAGACTTTTAGTTCTCAAGAAATGTAGGTTTACAATACATAACTTTACAGGATTTGTGTTGTATATAACAGGTCTGAACACATTATCTCAGAATTTATCTGCATGGCATCTTCAGCTTATTTGGGGTCCATGCCAGTTCTTCCCCACTCCACCCCCTGCCTTTCTTTCTTTCTTTCTTTCTTTCTTTTTTTTTTTTTTTAAAGTAATAGGCAGTGCTGTGATTGATAGCAACAGCTCAAGGCGTGATTTTGAATAGAAACAAAGGGTTTGGAACAGAAGGTGTCAAATTAAACTTTGTCAGTTTGAAAAGTAGTAACATTCTGAAACTTGTACTAATTTATTTACATGTGGCTACTGTTTATATTTTGCCCTCATTAGATGCAGTGTGATATTGCTTGGCAAATTTACTACATTTAAAGTTTAGGTTGTTCCTTGTACCATTTTAGTTTTCTGAGAGCTCCTTGGTCTCATTTGATGAAGGCTTCTTAGGCCTGCATCTTTTTTTTACTGTTCAAAAAATTGTGATCTAATTTAATTTTGAGAGTAGTTCCCTGATCCTTCTATCTCCTGTGCATAACACATCAAGTCCCAGAGACCTCTCTTAAAAGGATAAAGTTCACATTTTACAATAAAGCACTGCTTCTCATTCTTAACCCCCCCCCCCAGCATTGTGATACTTCTTGGGGGGTTCTCAGCCTTATTTGTCTGATGTCAGCAACATCTAGTTCTCTTCATCTAAATGCATCCATTCTAACGTTTAGGGGACTGGACTAAGGGACAGTATTGGGGAATTAGAAGGCATTTATGTCCTCTTTAGTTCCTTTCTTCAAATCATAGATTACTGTCATGGCTGATGGGGGGAAGCAGTAGGATTTGAGGTAGCCACAGTACTCCAAGGTATTTAGTATAAAGACAGGTTGCCGATCCTAATTGGGAGGTTGTAAGTTTACTTCTATTGTGACAAAGGAAAAAAAGTGTCAAAAATGTGTTTTTCCATTATTTAAGAGATAACACAAGCACAACATTTTGTCTTCTTTCTCATTTTTGAACATCCTTGTAGTATTCTAACAGTTCCCAGATGCACTGTGAGATATTTCTATATGAAGCCTCTGCTTCAGCCTGGCCCTGTCTCTAAAAGACAGAAATGAGCTCCAACTTCAGATTCATCGCATCATTTTTAGATAAGGAATTAGAAGTATTATTTAAGGGCAGAGGTTAATAGCAAAGTACCGGAAGTGTTACGTTAGTCATGGGCAATTAATAAAAATAAGGCTCTGTCTGGGAAGGGCAGCCACACAGAAGTGACAATATAGGCAAAATGTGTGTTGAATGAGTCAGAGCTCTCTTTCTGAAATATTTGTTAAACCCACATGAGTGTGATTATTTAGGAATTAGCTGTCATTATTAGCTGTTTTAAAAGAACTAATGATTTTCTTTTCCAAGAACATCTGTGATCCACATGTTTTCCACTTATATCCTGGCGCCAAGTGATCTCTGCCTTCCAAACACAAGTTCCGAAGGCTGTGAGACCATCAGTGTTTCCAGCTCTCTCCAAGAAGCGTTTCTGACACCAATCATTCTTAATTTAACTCTTGGCAATTTTCAGCTACATGTATTTATATCTAAAAAATTTACTTCTGAAAAAATAAAAATGATAGCAGCTCAGTGTTCAGTACTCACAGGGACCAGCCAAGTTAGGAAACCTTTCCTCTGTTCTTCTCGAGCCTTCTCACTTCTCTGGGAAGGTAAATAAGACCATGTTTCCAGGCATCCAGGTTGTGTCAGAGGTCAAGGTAGTTAGGAAAGGTGGTTAATCACTTCACACTCAAGCCTCCAGGGAGGCATACACATATCCAATATGTATTCTGCAACATAATGTTGGATCTAGGAAAATGAATGATATTTTTATGACTTGCTCCAAACAGCAAGAATTTACACATAAGAACTAAATAATATCTCCAGGGCAGGTGTGTCTTGACCACTGCAAATACTTATGGTCAACTTTGTAGTTTATGTTCTATCTGTTAAAGTAGAGCCCAGCTCTGGCTTCTCCCAGCAGTCTGGAGGTTCACAGGGGGATCTGTGGTCAGGTGAGAAGCAGGTTTCAGGGTCTATCATCACAACTGAGATTTGGTTTGTTTCCTTTTCAGTGCCTGTTTTTTGAGATTGAATGAGAGCGTTATCACATTCATATGTGTGTGTGTGCATACATATATATGAGCACACATATATATATGAGCACATACATATATATACACACACATACATATTTATAGATGAGTGTGTGTATGTGTGTGTGTGTGTGTGTTTAATTTAAAAAAAAAAAAACTTTATCCAAAATCTTAGAGGAACTTGGCTGGTGTGTATAGCCCAGTTTTATACTGAAATCAAAAAGAAACCAGCAACAATAAAGCCTGTGTAACTGACCCAGAATCATGAGTGTTCTGGCCAGCTAGTAGGAAGCTAATGTGTCAGCTCCCATCTTTCCTTTTACAATCTCAGGCAGTCTATCAGACCAATTCCAGAAGAAGAAGGCCTTGTTCTCTTTACCATTATCACATAGAAGTTGCCTTTGAATGGCCCATGTAGTTTGAAAATAGAAAGAAAGACATACAATTGTCTAATTTCATCTCCTAGTAACATTAAAAAGCAGAACCCTTTCTGGATAGATCTAAACTCCACATAATACAGGTACAGTACCCTATACAACTGGCTTCCTGGAAATTGTGAAGAAAGCCCTTCATTTTAGAGCAGTTTCCCAAAAGCAGAGCCCCAAATGGTTTCCTCCCCAAAAAGGACTGAGGGAGGAAGAGAGGGGAAAGGACGTAGAGATGGCCTGAGGTCGAGATTTGTAGGGATGGGGTAGAATGAGGAAGAGCTTGTCTGGGGGTGCATTGGAGGGGGTGCTGTCAGTGGTACAGGACAGACACTGTCCCCGTCTATATGCCAGTCGTAGGGGCCGGCACTGGTGAGGTGGAGAAGCTGTCCTTTAGGGTCCCGGTGAGCTGCGTGCACACCATCTGATGAGCTGTCATCGAGCTGTGCTGTAGCTTGAAAGGGTGGCTGGTGGGCTCCAGTTGGACACTGAGCCTTCTTCTTTCCTACCCCATTGCTTCTGGTCCAGTAGTGTAGATGGGATGAGAGTTTGAGATGGTGGTGTTCTCCATTGAGCCAGTCAGCCAGTGAAAACTCTAGGGGCACACAGGGTCAGGCTGGTACCCTGACTGAGTTTGTCCTTCACTCTTCACCCTGAAAACTTAGTGCAGTTCCTGCCTGACAAGTCATATATGAGTGCTACGCTGACAAAAAAAAGCAGGATTCTAGGGTCCCTTTAAGAAAGTTCCTTGTTGAAGAAATCGCCTAATGCCCATGGTAACAAAGCCACGTATATTCACTAAGTCACACTGGTGCCCCCCCCCCCCCCGCGTGCCTGTGTCTGTCTCTGTCACTCTCTCTCTCCTCTTTCCCTCCTCTCCCTACTGTATGCGTCTTGTCTGTCTGTTTCTCCCCTTCCCTCCTTCCTTCCCTCTCTCTCCTCTCCCCCCCCCCCAGCTTGCTTTCTAATACAAAAAGTGTAAGCTTAGGAAAGCCTAAGGGGACAGTTTATTTCTAGAACTCTGACTTGCCACCTCAATGCCCTCAGTGGTCACTGGGGCAAACGAGAAGGTTGGGCAGGAGTTACCCTCTGTTTCTAGCCCACCATTCTTACTGCGTAGTCTGAGGAATGCTCTCTTACTCTTGGAGTCTGAAAATGTCTGTCCTTACTTTCTTTGTGTGTGTGTGTGTGTGTGTGTGTGTGTGCGTGCGCGCGCGAGCGCACGTGTGCGTGTGTGTGCGCGCGCGTGTGCGTGTGTGCACCTGCTTTTATACACGTGTGTCCACATGAAAGGTTGATGTCTAGCTGTCTTCCTTTATGATTCTCCAGCTTATTTTTTGAGTCAGGGTCTCTTATTGAACCTGAAAGTCCCCATGTTGGTTGAATTGGCTGATAAGCCAGCCCCCAGTGTCTGTCTCCGTCCCCATCTCTGGGGTGACACATAACAGCTTTTATATGGGTGATCGAAACGCAGATCTTTGTAGGTGCACAGTAAGCACTGATCCACTGAGCCGTGGATCTGCCCATGAAGATGTACATCTGAGCACTGGTTAGAAACAGAACCTGCTTCTCCTATAGCTACAGCTATCTTCTCACAATGGAGTAAAAGAAGAAAAAAAAATTAAAGCAGACTGGAGTGTGATGAGAGGGAGAAAAAGTTAACTGTTGGAGCACTGACTGACATGCCACCCTCTCCTCCTAAGGGCTGGCTGTGTGAGCTGCTGCGCTGGAAAGAAGATCCTTCTCCAGAGAACAGGACCCTGTGGGAGAACCTGTCTATGATCCGCAGGTTCCTCAGTCTTCCTCAGCCTGAACGCGATGCCATCTATGAGCAGGAGAGCAATGCTGTGCATCACCATGGCGACAGGCCGCCCCACATCATCCATGTTCCAGCAGAACAGATTCAGGTTCGTCTACCTTGGCCAAGTCCATGCAGCACTGAATAAACAAAGCCTTCAACTTAGCAGGGAAATTAGCGGTTCTCTTCCCACAGTCTACATGTAGGCTTTCTACAGGAGACTACAGCACACTGCCCACTCACTCAGGGGATAAAAGGAGGGTAAATACAGTGTTTCCAGCAGGGGTGTTGTAGTCTTCTCACTGTAACGTGGCAGGAAGTGAGCCCCTTTTTTGGACTGCTTAGTTCACTAAGGGTATCTTGATTAGCACTGGGTTTTGATTACGAAAGCATAGAACATATCTTTTGGTATGTTTTTTAAAAATTCAAATTTGAAACATTACTTTTCTAACTAAAACCATCCTGCCCTGGAGGAAAGGAACCACCACTGTGCTGTAGAGGACAGTCACACATTTCATTGCTTGGATTCTGTCCAGAGTGAAGGGGAGGGAAACCTATCTTACTTTATGCTCCTTATCCTGCCTTCTCCTCACAGTCTTTCCATCCACCCCAGGGCAGGACAGGGTGAGTCATGTCTGTTTGTCTTTCCTTAGAGCCCCTCTCCCAGCACCCTTGGCAAAGGAGAGTCTAGAGGCGCTTTCTTACCAGGCCTGCTGACCCCCGCACCATGGCCCACTGTTGCTCCTCAGGTGAGCGGGCACCAGTTTCCTGTGCCAGGAGAAAGGGAAAAGAGATGTCATGAAGGCCAGCTCCCTCAGCCAGGGTTTTCATTGTAAAGGGCAATGATGGAATGGTCATGGCTCTGGCCAGAGCACACAGTGGCCGCACTTAGCCTGTGTAGGGCACAGCCTCTGTGTGTACCAGCTGCCAGGGAGGAACTTGATTAAAGTGTTGTGGACCAGACCATACGGGGCCTCCCTTGGGTCAGGAATTTCAACAATGCGTTCTAGTTGAATTTAAGCTGTGTAACTTATTTCTGCTAACTCTGAAGGTGGCTTTTAGCTTTCTCCTTTAAGGGAAATGCTGTTGCCTCTAGGGTCCCAGAAACCAGCCTAGCATCTTTGTTGAATCACCCACGTTCCTCCCTGGTATTGCTGTCTGTGAAAAATACAGGTATCTGTAGCTAAAATAATAGAGTTATCCATCCACCAGGAAAAAAAAAATCCTTGAGTATTTATTAAAGATAAAACAAATTGAAAAAGAGAACCCCTTAGGATATTAAGCACTAAAATAATTGTGAAAGCCTGAAAAACCGACTGTTTCAGCTAAAACAAAGACAAGAAAGATATATGTTAAGTAATAAAAATAGTACTTGTTTGAAAATGTAAATTGTTTTTAATAAAATTGCTTCTTAGGGGGATAAAAGGAAATGCTTAAGCACAGGACAAATGTTCTAATACAGTGCCACTTTGAGCAGCCAGGGCTGATTGGCTTGGCTGCTAAGAATTATGGATGTCGAGTGCGGCGCAGTAGATGCATGCCACACGTTTGTTACGTGTAATTGTGTACAGGAATTACAGCACATATGCAGATACTAATTATGAAAAAGTGTCTGTATACATTAAATTTAAAGCCTAATCACATCGTAGTTTACTATAGACAAAACAATTCGCCAGCTGGTGTAGAATGGAGTGAACCTTTATTTGGTGGGGGTAAGGAAAAAAAACATAGTGTTAGTGCAGTTTGGTAGGAATGTGTGTGTGTGTGTGTGTAAGAGAGAGAGAATTGGAACTGTCTGACAGAACATTCTTGCACCTCCAAGAGGTGTGCAGAATGAGGGAAACCTTGGCTGTGCTGGCCTCAGGCTGCAGCCACAGAATGCAGCGTGGCCAGACACACTGCTTTCCCCGTGGCTGGGTAACTCAGCCTTCTGATGTTGCCTCTGGAATCTAAGAAGGATTCTTTTAAGTCATTGTTAATTAGTGACATCACGATGTGCTTTGCTGGCCGCCTTGGGTGAGAATCCTTCTGAGAGAGTGCGAGGCTCACATTTTTTCCCAGCTGTTTTTCTCCTCACAAATAAGTGAGCACAGTAACCCTGCAAGCTGCACTGCTTCCTAGCTGCCCAGCTCCAAGCTCAGATGTGTACTTGTTTATTTAATAAAGGCTGTGGGCTGTTTAACTGGCCTGCTCTTTCTCAGACACTGCATAGGCTTGGCAAGCACCTACGCTCGCTCCAGCAGGCTCTGAGCAGCTCTGACTGCTTGTTTGTTTATTTTTGTTTTTGCAGCAGCAGCAACAGCAGCAGCAGCAACAGCAGCAGCAGCCTCCACCTCCTCCTCCACAGCCGCAGCCTCAGCCCCAGGCAGGCCCCAGGCTGCCCCCACGGCAGCCCACTGTGGCCTCATCTGCAGAGTCCGATGAGGAGAATCGGCAGAAGACCAGGCCACGAACCAAAATTTCAGTGGAAGCCCTGGGCATCCTTCAGAGCTTCATCCAAGATGTGGGCCTGTACCCGGATGAAGAGGCCATCCAGACTCTGTCGGCACAGCTCGACCTCCCGAAGTACACCATCATCAAGTTCTTTCAGAACCAGCGGTACTATCTCAAGCACCATGGCAAACTGAAGGACAACTCCGGCTTGGAGGTGGATGTGGCAGAGTACAAGGAGGAGGAGTTGCTGAAGGATTTGGAAGAGAGTATCCAGGATAAAAACGCCAACACCCTCTTTTCAGTGAAACTGGAGGAAGAGCTGTCGGTGGAGGGGAGCACAGACATTAATGCCGACTTGAAAGACTGAGGCATTGTTACTTTCAGCCGTCCCACTGATATTCACTAACAAAATGAACGTCCACCTTGTGTTTATTGTTTGGCCAATGAATCTTCAGAAACTTGCACAAATGGGAAGTTGGGAGGACTTGACAGACAGCACTAAAGGTTTTACTGTTTTCCGGACTGCGTGGCAGCCCCAGTGAAGCGTCAAGGGTTGTCTGATGGTAGGATTTGTGTTCAAGGGCTGTGCCGCAGCGTGCGCCCAGTCAGCATGATGCCAGAGATTGGTTTTCTTTTAATTATTATTATTCTGGAGCCTCAAATAAGCATTATAACTTCTGTGATTATGATTGCCTTTCCTTTAATTATTTCTGTAACACTCCACACTGGTCTTTGGAAACTGGCCCCTTATTTTAAAGAGAAAAAGGAAAAAAAAATGAGTTTGTTACTCGATTGTATGTTAAAAAAAAAAGAACTATAGACTGTGGAACGCAGTTTAAAGATGACATATGCCAACAAATGCCTTGTATTATATGGCACTGCCGTAATTAAAATTTGTTTTTTATTTTGGAAATAAAAGTTCACTGTAATTTTTTTTTCATTCTCATTGTTACATGATTTTTTTTTTTTTTTTTTTTAAGGAAAAGAAAATGTGAAACACAATTTAGTCCTTGTTATTTATTTGTAGATCCTGCAGCATCATGTTGTAATTAAGTTTTTGGAAGTTTCTGTTAAATGTAATGTTGCTTCTCTTGTTACCATACTGATTTCCTTTCTATTTATAATTGTATTTTGATGGGCAGTAAAACAAAGTGTCTTAAAAGTTTTAAATAGAGAAAATGTGCTTTACACAGTTGCCTATAAAAGTCTATGTTATCCAAGCAATTCACTCTAGGAGCTTCACTTGTTGTTGTATGCAATTTTTACTATCATGCAAATAAGCTTAGGTAAATAAAACTTATAGATCACCTTAGAAAATTATGCAATTAATGTGAAAATAATTGATGTTTGCAATGTGTCTTCCTTTGGTTTACAATCAATTTTAAAGCGACATCTGTATAAAATTTCTGTATAAAGGTGTCTTTCTTTTTTATGAGTTTATGACTATGAAAACACCAGCTATTTTGTTACAGCTGCTGTTTTTATAAGTGTATCACAATTTTCTTTATGCAGAAATGTGCTGATTAGGAGTGGTTATTGACTGTAACTACACGATTAAAATTGTTTGTATAGTATGCCATGGCAGGGTTTGTCTACTTATGTGACCAAGCTCAAGGACGGCTGTGTCGTGTAGGTGCACGGACACTTTCTTGATAATAGCCTGTAAAAGCAACTGAACACTCACCTGAAATACTAAATTCAAGCCCCACACATGCTCAGTGTTAAGCAGGTATGAAATTTCACAATGCAGATGATAATCTGGTTTTGCTTACTACACAGGACAGTCAAAGACTTCAACAGAAACATGAATTGCTCTTAGCTGTTCAGTACTTAGAATGTTTATATCTGCTTTTTTTTCCCCCTCACAATCCTCAAATTATGGCAATACTTTTCTTTAAGCTAGGGTGTATTTTTCAAAGACATTAATAGCATAAACAAGTGAACCTTCTGTGGGAGAACCCTTCGTATTAACTTTTTTAGGGGAGGGAGTTGTTTGGCTTGGTTTTGATTTGTTGTACAAATAAGTGATAAGTAGGGAAGGTACCATAACCCTGAGTTCATTTGACTTCCTTTGTCAAAACTGAGAACTACATGAAGAAAGTAAGAATATACCCTAGATCGAAACACGTTCTTCTAAACCTGTACCACACTCCTGCAGCAGTCAGGGTGGATGGGCAAGGTGTGCTGTGATTCTAGGGAAGTTTCATTTTTTTTTTTTTTTGTTTTCATTTTGTTTCTCTTTGCTTTTTGTATCCCTTTGGTAGGTCCCCTAAGTGTTAATAGGGAGATTTGGGTTCATGGAGCCAGGGCTCTGAGTTACCCTTTTCTGGAAGAGCATTTCCTCAGGCCTGGTGAGCTCATGGAGGAGAGAGACTGCATGGCATGTGTCCCTAAAACCAGCTCCTTGGAAACCTCTGAAGCTTTGCTCAGAGACACAGCTGAGCAACTCAGAAGGCTGTTGCTTTGTTGCAAACTAATTCAATTCTTTTTACTAAATGAGAAAACAATGCAAACTTCCTTGTTTTCTAGAGATCAGAAAATTAACCATTTAAGCCAAAGGCAAATGACTTAAGATGATGTAAGCTAAATTTCAAATGTTAAAGAAAAAAAAAAAAAACAAAAATTAGCATGTTGCTAACTAAAGATTATCATCCATGTCCTCCTTTTCCCCAAGTTTGAAAGAGTCGACAGAGAACCAAGTAGGAATTGATGTACTTTTTATTTTAAACATTCCAGCAATATGACATCAAATGGGTATAAATCTGATAGTAGTTTGGAAGCTTTCTAGTAAGATTTTTCCCATTTCTAACAGTCTGAATTCTTTTAAAAGATATGTCCTAGGAAATGAGTATGCTGGAAAGCAACACAGTTGTGCTAGCTAAATTATCAGATATTTTAAATTTAAGGTCAGCATGGTTTTGTTACTTTAGAATAAAGCGCGTGTTAGCAAATGGCGACGGTCATGATGGAGTGGGCAGAATTGTTGAAGATAGCATATTTTGGAAGCGTTCTCCTAGTGATCCATATTACTCCCTCGATGTCATTGTCACCCATGTCTCTCTCTTCTTCCTGTTGCCTATGGCTATTGGTAAAATTTCTTTAACAAGTTTCATTGTGTCCCGGTATTTCAGAGATGTTTAAACACTGGGCATGACATAGTGCTTCGTGCTGTTAAGACCTTAGCAGAGTCAGGTAGTTTACGGGTAATGTTCAACCGTGTGCATCTGAGTCTGTCATGGATTCCTTCACTCAGCACTTTGCCACTAATTTGTATTACACTCTGTGGCCATATAATACTTGCACATTATGCAAAAAATGATGTTGATAGTATCTTCCTGCCACACAATATGCAGAGTTGACACATAACCTTTGAAAACCAAGGTAACTAATATGAGTGCCCTACTTGTGTGGCACTTGCTAATGAAGTCTGTACATATGTATAGAATGTGTATGACTGGCATTTAGTACTAAGAAATCTGAACTTAAGTGTCCACCCCTAGTAGTACCTATAGTTAACTATGCTTATCTAAACTACATAGCTTGAATAGAAAAAAAAAAATGGTTCAGGAGTGACTAAAATGAGTGTTCCACAAATGCTATTATCAAATTTTTCCCTAGTCTCAATTGTTCACATTTGGCTGATAACAAGGTCCTTGATTGTCACAGTATTTTCAATAAATGAGATATTATGAACTGCCTGGTGATATTTCAACAAGAGCAATTAAAATGTGTATGGCCTGTATTATAATAGCAATGAGAATGAGTTTACTGTGCTAATGGCAGCCAGAAATGTGGATGGTAGCATGGGAACCCAGCAGCTCCAAGCAGGAGCCATCCAAACTGTTCCTAGAAGGAATTCTCAGACGGGACCTATTCTTGGATTCAGCATTTGCTCTGAAGCAACCCTTTAAATGTAAATAGTGGATACTTGCATGTCTTTAGACAAAAGTTGAGCTACAATCTATTAATACGCACAATTTTTGATAAAATATAAAGTGCCCTCTAAGGAAATGTGGTGAAAGGTGTATGTCAAGAATACTATACCTGTTTAACTACTATATGTTAAATAAAAATAGTTTGGAATTAATGTTTAAAATATGAGCAACATTTTTAAGCCTTTCTTATATTCTTCTATATAGATGTATATTTATACACACAGTTACTTTCATACGCATTTAATTTTTATGAAAAGAACACTACTAAAATTCAGCTATGGCTATTTTCCTTGTGCCAAAGATGGGTATGAAGTCATCTTTTCCTATGGATTCCTTACAGCTGCGGGTACACCTCACTGTAGCCAAAGCACTGGACTTAGACTTGTCTTTAATTGTGGCTGGCTAGAGATGCAGTGGAGTTGTGTGCAGAGAAACTGCAAAGTGATCTCTTTCGTGCTGAACAACACTGCGAGCTCAGGCAGAAACACATTCAGATAAGTCTTGGTTCTAGTGACAGTCTTCAATCCATTGCTTAACGTTTTCCTAGAAAGACTCGTAACGGATGTCCAGAAAGATCTGACAAAATGTTCAAGAACTCACATCTAAAGGTATGCGCTAAGGTGCTGTCTCTGTGGCAACACACTCTGAAGGAGCTTTGTGTTCAGGGCACAGTCCTGCTGAACAGCATCTCCGCGTGGGGACAAGTGGCACCCCACTTGTTTGCAGTTTTACGGAAAGGCAGCCTTCCTGCTGAGGCAAGCATTGTCTTCCAAATGACGGCACCATGTGAAGAGGGCTTCATTTTATAAGACAGAACCATGTCTTATTTAAAGCTCTCCACCCCACTAGGAGGTACTTAGAGCAGACACTAACATCCTCACTTCAAAGGCAAGCGAACAACCAAAGCTCAAATAGGTTAACTGACTTGCCCAGCTACAAAGTGGCCACATTAACCTCAAATCCAATGCTCCCATTTTCTCAGTACATTTCTCAGATGCAGTGCAACCCCACAAATATGTGTAAGAGATACAAAGCAACATGTATTTTGTTAAAAGAAAAAGTTGAACACTGATTTTAAATCAGGAATATGAGATGTTTCACCCTGAAATAACCCAAAATTCTGCTGTCTGCATATGAACAAGAGTTATACATGACATTGTTTTTGTTCATGAACTATTAGAACAATGGTGAAAAACAAAAACACAAAAGAAAGCATGGGAAAAAAATAAATGAACCATAGAGACATCCGGAAACTCAACAATTTTAACGTTTGTCTATTAATACATTTTGAAATAAACTGATTAATACATTTTGAAATAAACTGAACTTAAGACAAAAACACCAACAAAAGGAAGCCAGCTGTCCTGTGCATTTGCCCATTACAATACCACAACATCATGTTACAATTTTTGCCAAGTAATGGATCTTCTTATTTCTAGAAGAAATTGAAAATGTCATTTTTCCCCCCGAAGCTTCCTGAGAATTTTCAAAAAGTTTTAATAGGCAAAACCTGAGAGAACCCCACAAATATGTGTAAGAGAAAAACCAGAGACAAGCCAGTATCTCTTTATAAACAGTCCATTTATAAAATACATACTTTTCAGTTCTGCATAATAAAATATGTAATTAAGCAGCATTCCATGGTGGATTACAGAATTAAAAGCTTCAGGTGCAGAAAAGAATTTGTTGGCATTTTTGTTTTTCAAGGTGGCATTTTGAGGTGTTGCCTTTGGCTTTCCTTTGACATCTTATACACAAATAGGTAGACCGAAACAGGTGGGAGGCAGAGAAAATGAAGAATTGGCTCCACTACAATAGACCTGAAGAAACACAGAGGATATTTAGAACATGCCCAAGAAAAGGAAATGAAAAAGGACAGGAATCTTCCTTGCCTGAGGAGAAAAAAATAAATAAATCTTCAAACGGGTTTGTGTATCAAGAAATAGGAATCCAACAGTACATCCATCCATCCCCACTCAGAAATCCACACACCAAAGGGTACAATTCAGAAAACTTAGTTTTCAAAACAAGAACTCAATTTCATTAATTCTGTGCTCCAGACACAGAAGTTCATGGAGGCATTTGGCATTTTTCTTATTTTTAAAGGATAGTATGTCAAATAGAACCAAACCACCCAGGTGTCAGAATTCTGCATTTAACATTAGTAGTGTTTCTTGTAATACATAAACTGTAGCTACACACAGTTTTTCATTCAAGTAAATTTCCTGTCAAAGTCTTGCATTCTCAAAGCCTGCCACAGAAATACATTCGGTGGAGGAATGAGTGAATAAATTAGTGAATGAATGAGATTAGACAATGTAGCAAAATTTTTGATCACATAGAATGAAATAAGAATCACATGCTATAGACAGTCCCCTTCGTGATGCATTTGATTGTTCCTTTGAAATTGTGTTTATTATTTATGTATTTTTGTGTGTATGTGTGAATGTGCATCCACACACGTGCACCACAGCACATGTGTGGAGGTCAAGGAACAACGTGTAGTAGTCCGTTCGCTCCCTCCACCCTTGAGTCCTTGGCTCGTGGGTCTTGCTCACAGCTTTCACATGCCTTTTAAAGGGACAAGTATGAAGAAGCTTCCTGAAGTCCTTAAACACCATACCTCATGATGATCTTGCTAAAATAGCACCGTTCTGCATCTTACTATAAAAACAATTTGCTAAGACTGTCTCTGAGTGTTTGAAATTAATACAGAATTTGGACAGAAAACACAAGAAAGTAAAAGATAAAAACACATACAAAAAAGGAAACAACAGAAAAGTAACTTGATACAAAGAAACACATGAAATCCTATGTAATTTATTAATGGGAACGATCAAATTTACAAAGGTAGGTATAACTGACATGCAATAAATGTACCTATTTGATGTATGATTTGGTCAATTTTATGTTGTATGTATCAAAACTCTACATAACATGTGTATGCACAATCATAGAGCTAGTGCTATGAGGGACATCATCAGGCAGCTCCCAGTACCCTTGGTGATAATCCTGCCTGCTCACTCTTTCCATTTTCAAATTTGACAATCCTTTTATATATTAGATGGTTCATTATTATTTCCCTTCAGACTATGGCATATCATTTCATTCTCCAAACTATCCTTTGAAGGATGTATGTAACAAACATACACACACAGAGAGAGAGAGAAAGAGTTGGTTTTTTGAGACAGGATTTCTCTGTATAGTCCTGGCTGTCCTGGAACTCACTTTGTAGACCAGGCTGGCCTTGAACTCAGAGATCCAACTGCCTCTGCAACCCAAGTGTTGGGATTAAAGGTGTGTGCTACCTTTAATTTGATATTTTTAAAAAAGGTTTTGCTTTTGGTGTTATGTGAGTCTATTTTGAGGTCATTGCTGCACATGCTATAACATGTATATCACAGCCACCCGTAGCCTCTTGGCAGTTTTCTTTCTACACACACACACACACACACACACAGACACACACACACGTACACACACACATGCACACACAATGCACACACACATGCACACACATGTACATACACACATGCACACGCACACACATGCACACACAGACACATGTGCACGCACACAATGCACACACACATACACACACATATGCACATACACACACACGCACATGCACACACACACTTCAATAGTTCCTGTACATTTTGTTTAAAAGATTATTCTTCTTTCTAGAATTAAGTAGCTTTTTTTTATCTTTGTCAAAAGTCGGTTGAGTGTGTACACGTGTCTTCTGAAGTCATCTTGTTTTCCTGGCCTTCTCTTTTCTACCTGGTCCTGCCTTGGCTTCCACACTTCTGGAAACAGTACTGAAGCTGGCATATCTGTACCTTCAAAGTTTCTTCAACATCATTTCTGGGATGCGGATTCTCAGTTTTCTGTCGCTTTAGGTTTAGCTTGTCAGGTTCTACCCAAGGCAGGGTGGGACCTGCCAGATTTTAATGAGCTTCAGAGATCATTGTAGAGGAACAGGTTTGTTAACACTATGAATCTCAGAAGCTATAAAATCAATTCACCTCTTATTTATTCAGATCTTTAATTTCTCCCAGGATGTTAAACCCCATCAGTGGGCAGTCCTACATCTCTTGCTCAGGTTCATACTTAATTTATTTCATATTTGTATTCCAATACAAGTGGTAATTTAAAAATTATTTTTAGTGGTTTGCTCTAAATATACGGAAACACAATGTATATGTGTGTGTTGAACTTTTATTTATTCTAGAATCTACTCTAAGATCATTTAATAGTTTTATTTTTGTAGATTCCATTGACTTTTCCACATAGTAACATCAGCTTACAAATAAAGACAATTTAATTAATGAATTTATTTATTTATTTGTTTATTTTGGGTTTGTCAAGACAGGATTTCTCTGTGTATCCCTGGCTGCCCTGGACTCTCTGTAGATCAGCTTGGTCTTGAACTCGGAGATCTACCTGCCTTGGCATTCTGAGTGCTGGGATTAAAGGCATGTACCACCACCACCCAGCTGACAATTTCACTTTTTTAAAATTTCCAATCTAAAAACCTTATTTTCTGTGATGCCCAATACAAAGTGAAATAGAAACATCAAGAACATTCACCTTTGCTTTGCTTGAGAAGTTATAATGTGGCCGCATTTAAGCCTTTGCTGTGTGATTCCTTCAGTCTGTATACTGTAGATGTATCATCAGCACTATGTTCTTTTGGTTTGTTTTCTTTTGTTTGGTTTTTTGGTTTTTTTGTTTTGTTTTGTTTTGTTTTGTTGAGATAGAATTTCACTATGTCATCTTGGCTGGACTGTGCTAAATAGATTAGGGTTGATCACAAACTCACAGAGATCCTCCTGCCTCTGCTTCCTAAATTCTGGAATTAAAGGCATGCACCACATCTGGCTGGAATTATATTTCTTTTCTTTTCTTTTTCTTCTCTTTCTTTCTCTCTCCTCTTGTTTTCTTTGTTGTTGTTGTTTTATCCCTGGCTGTCTTGGAATTTGTTCTGTTGTCTAGGGTGGCCTCCAACTCAGAGATCTTCCTGCCTCTGTCTCCTGAGTGCCTCCATGTCTGGCAAGCACTCTGTTTTTGATGGTTTCTATATGTTCTTTTCTTCCGCATACTAAGGGAGACCACTTTACCTTCTGCTTCTGACTAGGATGACAGGCTAGCCTACAAAATCCTACCTGACCAATGGAAAGAAAAGAAGAGGTTTGTGAAGAATTACTCAATCATATAATATATAATAACATATCATATGCCATTAATCATATGCATTATTGATAAATAACAAATTAATAATACAATATATTAAATCAATAACACATAAAATATTAATATGTTAATATATTAGGGGTCTGGGCTGTATCCTGTGCCCTTGCTGGTGTCGAGGAGCCATGCTGCCATCAGAACCATCCTGATCTGGGTACCCAGAGCTACCACTCATAACAAGAATGTCAACCAGGGCAAACTGCTACCTGAGGCCATGTCTGGGTCCATGGCCCAGCTGAGCCACAGTCTGCATTGAACTCTGTGGCACAGATTACCACTAGGGCCCCAACAGAGGCCAGGGATCTGGACCAGAGCCTGAGTCAGGGGGTGGAGTCAGGGGGGGCCACACCACAACAGGGGCCACTCAGATACAGGTGACCTGTACTACTACTCATGGCCAGGGTATCATCCGGGTCCAGGCTGTGACCGAGGGTCGTGACTCGGTCCGTGGCCCTGTAGCAGCCAGTTGCTGGATTGACTTACATGGCTCTGGTTGCCACTGAGTACCATGAAGAAGCCTGGGGTCAAACCAGACCCCTGAGTCTGCCTTGGTGACTAAGGACCAGGATGCATCCATATCTGAGTGGCCTGTGCTGCCATTGAATGATATGGTGACATCTGGGCACACAAGATCAAGGGCCAAGTTAGTGTCTCAGGGCCATAGTGATTCTAGGGGCAGCGGTGATGTCCAGACACAGCTGCTGCTAAGGACCATGTCGGGGTTCATGGTCCAATACAGCTGGGTGCTTGACCTGAAGTCCTGTACTGACACTAAGGGTCACACAGAGGCCCAGGGCCGGGGCCGCAACCTGAAGCCTTGGTGGTGTCCGTGACTATAAGGCTGCTGGACCCATTCTCACCATGAGCCAGGATGTCATCCTGGCCTAAGCTGTATGGGTTCATGGTCCAGCTGCAGCTGGGGTCTGTGTTAATTTCTGTGGTCAGTGTCACCTCAGGAGACCTTAGGGATCATGCAAAGTCAACCCAGAGGGCTACACTGAGCCAGTCCAGCCCTCCACTGCCCTGGGAAAGCTGGTGTTACCTCTCGCTGGCCACTACAGCAAGAGAGCTTGCCCCTGCACTTGGGAGAGAGAGCCCCCACCTCTCACCACAGATGAGGATGAACCTACCCTGAGGACATACATGTAGGGGAGCTGACTCCACCACTGCACCCTAGGCGTGACCCCAGTGGCTCTATCTGACCTTCCCAGCTAACACCCTACCCACAAATGGGCCTTGGGTTGATCCACCCTAGCGTCTACCCCATGTAGGTCCCTCTGGAGCTTGTGAAGAGACTGGTCCTGCAGAAGGATACCTGAAAGACCTCCAAGACACAGCATACCCCAGAAGAGCTCCAGTGAAGATCCAGTAAGGATGTGTACCAAAACCAGAGGCCTTGAACCAGACCAATGACTCACTGCAACGGACAGTCAAGCTGATGGGACACAGGGGTACACTATATGGCACATGGAAATCTACAACGGCACCAGGACAGATGAAGAGGTGATGGAGAGCAGGACAGGAGAAGCAGAGAGATTTTTTTGTTTCGGGTATGTTTTTGTTCTGTTTTGTTTATTATTTGTTTGGTGTTTTTTTTGCACACTTGCTTGTTTATTTTGTTCTGTTTTGTTTCATGGGGGGATGCAACAGGGATGGAGGGAGTATGGAGGAATCAGGTGGTGAACAGACTTGGGGTGCATGATGCGAAACCTCTAAAGATCCAATAAAGAAGTAAAAATGAATAAATGAATGAAAGGAAGAAGAAACAACTAGAAACGCGAACAGGGAAGCATGAGGGTGTGTCAAAAGACAGGGAAGCAGGGGCAGTAAGAAATCACACTCGGGGAAGCACCTTCTACAAAGTTCATTCTTGTGCAAAGAATGGCTGGAAACCAAGGGCCAAGATGATTTTTTTATGCCTTTAGAGGTGTAGCCTCTGTAGACTTTTGTTCTAACCTGTGTGTGTGTGTAGAATGTTGCTGTATGTAATGGAGCAGCTGAAGTGGTCAGATCAAGGCTGTAGCGTAGGGTTTGTCATCCCCCTGCCATCCATGTTGCAAACAGAGTCTTGTTGTATCATCTCTTCATCATCACTGTCTCTGTAACAGCTTGTAAAAGAGAGTATGGGACCCACCAAGCCCGTGACATTTTCTCTCTGGTCCTCCACAGACAAAGTGTGTCGGCCTTTATGTGAGTCATTCAGCTAAGCTGTTCTGGATAACTTGAAAAACGAAAAGAGTAAAACAACCACTTCAATATTTCTTCTGAGGAGTTGGAGCACATATTAACCCGAAAATCCTTCTGCTCTCCACTCTCCATTACTCGATGTGCATAAAACAACTTGTTCATTCCTATTAATTACCTTGGTGCCTGCAAGAAAATAAGGCCAGAGTCCCTACACCCGTTGCTCACCAGTAACTATTCAACAAATTTAGAAAATTATTGAGTTGAAATGTCACTCCTTCTTGATAAAAGTCTAGAAGTGTTAATATTCTTGGCAAAATTATTTTTGCACTAATTGCTGTATCCATCTGCTCTGTGAGATTGATGAGACTGTAAGAGCATTCGCTCACCCCTGCAATCATGCTTTCTGGCCCCATGGAAGCTGAAGCCACTTCCCTTCTGTCCCCAGGTGCCTTTGAGGAACTCAGATGAGATTGATGCTGGGCATGTCGGCCCCCTGAGGAAAAACCAGGCTAGGGGGTCCTATTGCTTCCCTGCATAGAGAACGCTTCTCCACAAAGGCCATGCCCAGGGGTGGGGTGTTATATACTGCACAATGTTCTCCAGACTGCTAGAGTCAGGAGGCAAAGCTAAGGGCTTTATCTTTGTTTATCTCAGCTCTGCCATCAGAAACCAGAAGACACAGGGTGACTTATGCTGTCAGTATGTATGGCTGACAAAAAGCAGTTGCAGAGCCTAATTTCATTGGGATTGCACTCAATATTTATTTAATTTTGATTACTTACATATCATTTGCTTAAAAAAACACCTAGCAAATAAACCCCAGGTTTAATAGTGTGTGCGTGGGGTGCAAGCTCAAGAAAGAAAGATAAAATTTTACACAAAAATAGCAACAAAGGGGCTGGAGAGAGAGCTCAGCAGTTAAGAGCATGGACTATTCCAGAAAAACCAATGCTCACAGACATAAAAATTAAAAACTAAGAACAAATTTCTGCCATTGCAGTCTTCCTCATGGGTGTAACTTGAGGTCTACCCTGTTGGACAATTATTTTAGAACCTGTGTGTGTAGGTTAGGTGTAGGTGTGTGTAGGTTAGAGTCCTGCCCAGACAACTAACTCATGTGAGAAAGAACTTCTCTGTGGCCATTCCCACGGGGTGAATGGGGAGCATCTCATTTAAAACTCTAGGCTCTCCTTTCTATGGGCAGTTCTATTACCACTGGAGTCAGGTTGTGAGAACCGGAGATCCTGTGTATTTTGTCATTTCCTGGAAGGCCACTGAGAACCACAAAGTTGAGGAAAGTAACATTTTCCGAACATGCCACCTTTGCACATTTGAAAGGATAGCACTTTCTTTTGAGGTTTTTGACTTTTGGGTATGTGCGCATGTGTGACAAAATGCTCTTTGATGAAAAGATGCTGGTAGATTAGGAGATGGCCATTGTTTTCTCTTGTGTTCTGGTACTCCATTGGTCAGAGCAATTATATTGAGATTACTTCTAAACATCTGTGCTATTGTTTTACCTATTCACAAAATCCCAAACCTAAGAGTTCTTCAATTCTCAAATCTATTTTAGGATTTCTTTATATTCTTAAAAATGCCTAAGTAAGGCCCAGAAATATGGCTCAGCCAACAGAGGTAACTGCCACCAAGCTTGACAACCTGAGTTGACACCCAACACCCACATGATTAAAGGAGAGAATTGATTCCAGCAAGTTGTCTTTGGCCTCCACATATACATTATATAGTGTCACACACAATAAAAATAATATATAAATATAATATTTTTTAAATGAGGTGTTCATTTATGGGGGAAAGACTGAGAATCATTTCCATTATTAGTATTGTTGCTGTTGTTGTTGTTTGCCGAGGGCGGCTGAAGAACTAGGGCCCTGTGGAAGTGAGCTTGCCAGGGGAGGGCAGAGAGCTAGGGGCCCCATGGCCAAGGAACAATGTAGTCCTGTGTTCCCTGGGTTTTCTCCTTCCTTTTTAACCAAATATTTGCTTTTACTTTATATGTAGTATGTATGTTTTTCCTGCGTGTATGTATGTGTACCTCTAGGAGAGGGTGGCAGGGTCCTAAGAACTGGAGTTGTAGACAAAACTCAGTTGTAGAACCAAACTCAGTTCTTCTCAAGAGCATCCAGTGCTATTAACCACTGAACCATCTCTCAGCCCTCCTTGGGCTTTCTTTATCTTCATCTATCCCAGACTTCTAACAAAGAAGTCAACAATTCAGAAATACAATACAGGGAGGCACACCAAAGAAGTCATCCAAGCCCGCTCTCTCCACCCTAAGAAGAGAGACAGCCTAGCAAGACAGGAAACTACACGGTGACTATGCTACTCCACCCACACACCATGGGGAGGACCATAGTCACTGTCCTACGCAGTCCAGGACAGTACCATGGAGATCTGATTTCCACTCCAGAGGCTGTAAAGGGTCCTTGAGATTCCAAGGAGGTCTGGGGCACAGTCATGCCTCCTGGGCCTTTATATCTGTCCAAGGAGTGAGTGTCAAAGGAAGCTATCAAGAGAGCAGTTACAGGCACTTCCATGTCAACCAGCCAAGAAGATGCCTACAGTCCTAGAGGGAAGCTGGAACTGTTGTCCCCACCTGGCTGTGACAAAGTGCCATCTTGCCAGGGAGCATCTCAAGAAAGCTAGTAAAAGCAGAAGATTTAAGTAAACACTGAGTCTCATAATGAAACACCCCAGATATATTTAGGGGGAAAAATAGTAACAATATCTACAAAATTTTCAAAGTGGATGTAAAAGACAAGTCAATAAGGGCTAGGAGAATGAAGAAGCAACAGGCAAAGCACACAGGATTCTATGGCAGAGAGCTCTATGGAAAACACACTGTTGTAAATCTATCCAGACCATAACATGTGCATCACTAGAATGAAGCTTGCTATGAATGATGGACTTCCAGTGACAATGAAATGTGTGGTGGGAGACATGTTCATTGTCAACTTGACTAGATTTGGGCTCACCCAGGAGACATACCTCTGGGTTTGTCTGTATGTTTTCAGAGAAGTTAAAGTGAGGAGCAAAAGTCCTGAGTGGGCGGTACCATCTCGTGGACTGGAGGAGAACAAGAAAAAGGAGAAGGCAAGATGAACACCACTATTTATCTCTTTCTACTTGCTCTCCGCAACAACACGGCCAGCTGCCTCACACTGCTGCCAAGCTCCTGTCATGATAGACTACTTCCCTTCTTAGCCAAAATCAGCCTTGCTAGCTTTAAGTTGTTTCTATCATGCTTTGGGGCAAGGTGAGGGAGAGAAGTAACTGATACCACGTATATGTGGGTTATGAATTTTAACAGTGGACTACTCTGTTGGAGGATGTGGGAAGGATGGAGGGTGTGCAGAGAACATATCCGTACCTCACACTCACTTTTTCTCTGAGCCTAAAAATGCTCTAAGAATGAAATTCTATTAAGCTTTTTAGATTCAAATAAGCTTGAATTAAATCAAAGTTGCCAATAGACAAGATTTTAATGTTTTTCATGACTTTTAGGGACAATGAATGATCTCTCTCTTAAAAAAAAAATAGATCTGTTGTGGTCACTGTGTCTTCAAATAAAAAATGTAAAGTACAGGATATATTCACTTTATCTGTTTCTATAAAAAGGATTGAAATTGAAAGAATTTAAATGTAACTATTGAAATCACATTATAACAAAATAAACATATTAAGCACTAAAAGACAATGATATATACAAACAAGGTGATTACAGAAACATTAGAATTGTCTAATAGAATGTTTTAGTGGTGCTGATTATCCAACCCAAGGCATGCTTGGAAACAGCCCATCACTAAGTTGCATCTGTTGCCCCAGCAATAATTTAAAGCCATGGGATAATACTTCATTAAGAAATTACAATCTTGGCCAGGCATGGCGTCACATGCCTTTAATCCCAGCACTCAGGAGGCTGGTTATCTATGAGTTCGAGGCCAGCTTGTTCTACAAAGTGAGTACCAGAACAGACAGCCAGAGCTACAAAATAAAGAGATCCTGTCTCAAGAAACAAAACAAATCAAAACTAAAATCAACCAACAAACAAACAAAAGGAGAAAAGACAGAAAGAAATTACAATCTTGCTTGGAAAAAAATTTGAGCATAATAAAGAATGGACAAGATAAATGAGAAGCAAAGAGAAACATTAGAACTGAAAACACAAAACTGAGATAAAAACAATTGGAAGGATGCCTTAACAAAACCAGAAGAGCAACAATGCTAGAAGAGACCAAAGGAAGCATATTTTAGTTTCATTTCCAGTTGATGTGATACAATATTCTGACAAAAGCAGCTTAAGAGAGAATAGATTTATTCTGGGTCACAGCTCGAGTGTAGTTCATCATTAGTGAGAAAGTTAAGGCAACAGGAGCTTGAAGCAGCTGGTCACAATGCATCCTTAGTCAGGAAGCAGGGATGAAGGCTCTGCTGCTCAGCTCCCTCATTCCACTTACACAGTTCAGCACCCAGCTAGGGAATGGTGCCACCCACAGTGGGTAGGTCTTCCTGATTCAGTTAGCAGTCATGATAATTCCTCACAAGTATGCTGAGTCCCATCTCCCAAGGGATGCTAGACTCTTTCCAGTTGACAACTAACACTAACCATCACAGGAAGTGAAAGGGAAGATCGAGTGAGACTCCTCCTTACAGAGTCTGAACAACAATAAAAAAGGAGAACGTTTTACATCAACTCGACACAAGCTAAATTCAACTGTAGAGGAATGAGCCTCAATTTAAGATAGGGCTGTGGGCAAGGCTGTAGGGTATTTTCTTAATTAATAATTGATGTGCGAGTGCCCAGTCCATGGCAAGTGGTCCCGTCCCTGGCCTGGTGGTCCTGGTTCTATATGAAAGCAGACTGAGCCTGACATGCGAAACAAGCCAGTAAGCAATACCCCACCACGGCCTCTGCACTGGCTCCTGCCTCCAGGTTCCTGTCCTCTTCAGGTTCCTGTCCTGACTTCCTTTTATGAGAAACAGCGATGTCAGCCAAATAAACCCTTTCCTCTCCCACTTGCTTCTGGTGATCGTGCCTCGTCACAGCAATAGTAACACTAACTGGGACACAAATGAAATGTCAGCTCTGCCATTCCTGTCACCCGGATCCTAGAAAAAGACCAAAGAAGACAAGATTCAGCAAAGTCATCAAACCATAGATTCAGCAAGCCAATCAGACCCCAAACAAGACAAACCCAAACACAACCACATCTTAAGGTTGAATTATTTTTTCAAGACAGGGTTTCTCTATGTAGCTTTAGTGCCTGTCCTGGTACTCGCTCTGTAGAGCAGGCTTGCCTCAAACTCACAGAAATTTGCCTGCCTCGGACTCCCAAGTGCTGGGATTAAAGGTGTGCACCACCACTGCCCAGCTAAAGTCAAATTTTTAAAAACTGTAAAAGAAATCATCTTCAATACAGCAAGGAAGAAAGTGTACTCTACACACAGGGAGCTATGTGAACAGAGTGGATTTCTCATCAGAAACCATAGAAACAACACACTAGTTTTTAAGTACAAAAAGAAATGGATTGTCATCCAGAGGTGTGGAGGAGGGAGAGAGGAAGTGGACCAGGCTATAAAGGGAATCAAGGTCTCTCTATGTCGAGTATAATAATGAGAGCCTTCTCTTTGTGACATTGTGTTATAAGTCTCAAGATGTTTCCCTTGGGTAGAATTGGGTAGCAGATCTCTATATTGTTTCTTTCTTTTTTTAAAACTTTATTACATTTATTTATTTGCTTGCTTGGTGTGTGTGTGTACATGCACATGCATGGACATGCTGCAGCTTGCATGTAGAGCTCAGAGGACAACTTTTGAAAATTGGGTCTCTACTTTCACCTTGTGGATTTTGGGGATTGAACTCAGGTCATTGGGGACAGATTTAATCATTAGGCTGTATTATCAACCCTGTATTGTTTCTTTGGCAAATCTACAATCATCTCACAATAAAACTTCAAATAAAGTATTTTTGGGCATGGTGATCCACACTTATAATACCAGAACTTGGAAGGCTGGAGCAAGAGGGTCACAAGACAGGGAGATCCTGTCTCGAAGATGATAGACAGATAAGACACAGATAGAGAAACAGAGTTCTAGTTTCCTTTATGTCGCTGTCATAAAACCATCTGGTCAAGAGATAACTAGGATGAACGGATGGAGACAGAATAGCTCAAATAAATCTTGACTCTATGAACATAGTTCAGGCTTTGCAGACCCATCAAAGGATATACAGTTCTTATATAAGTTTCAAAGTACACTTAGCACACTATTAAGTAAAACCATTTATTACCCCAACATGGGTCTGGGGATGCAGAGTAGTATAGAACACATAGTATAGAACCTACGACCTTACATGCCCTACTTTCTGGGTTCAATGCCCAGTCCCCTAAAAATAAAACCAAGACAACCTGCAGAGGCTTGAAGTAGATTTTTGATCAAAACTCATATGTGCTTTCCATGGCTGGGGCCCTGGCCCTTCTCCACTTCTCTGTTTGGGGTTTTGTCATGAATTTGCTTGTGCTAGAGGAACATTAGCAGACTTGAGGCACATGATGGCTAATATTGATTGTCAGTTTGACAGTCTAGAGCCATCTGGGAGACAAACGTCTGGGCATGTCTATGAAAGAGTTCCTCAGGTAAATTGAGGGAGGAGGACCCACCATAAATGTGGGGAGCACCACTTTTCAGGCAGTGGTCTGAGACTGCATAAAATGGAAAGTGAGCTGAGAGCGTCAACACTCATCCCTCTCCTCTTCTTGCGCCATGTGGGATGCGCTGCCTCAAGCACCTACCATCATGCCATCCCTGTCATGAAGCCTTCCAATGGTGTTGCCTTTAGCTGCTGCCACAATGTCATCCACGCCACGATGCCACTAAACTATGCTGCCTCAAGATCCTGTCACCATGTCGTCCCTGCCTCGTTCCTCTCAAACTGAATCCTTCCTTCCAGGTAGCTTTTCTCAGATGTTTTGTCTCAGCAACAGAGGTTACACATCACCTTCCTTCTGACTGAAGCTCCATATAAACAAACAGGGGACAGCCTCAAGTAAACCTCAGTGAGAAGCCTGGATAAACTGGACATGCAGACTGGCACAGAGTCTGTTTGATAACCACTGACGTCACACTCATGGGCACTGAGATATAAAGAATGGATGACATTGCATTCTGGGCTGATTTATTTCACTGTGTGTAATACTGACTGATTAGTGCCACTTTATCAGTTAAATAAAAGGAACCACAAAGAAGCAAGGTTAATCATACAGGAGGAGTAGAAACTAATGGGCAATATGATAGTCTTATTAAAAGAATTGAAATCATGAACACTGTCTTGAATGGGGTCAGAATAAAAGGAAAAAATAACCAAAATCACAAACACAGCACAGTGTAATTAAAGATTTCTCAGGATATAAGGAGACTCCTTTCCTTGCATGGGAAACAACCATGGATGACTCACACTAAACAACCTGGTAGGATGGGACTCAGAATGCCCTTTAAGGGGTAGTGTGCCATTGGGCGGGGAGATGACACTGCATATTTTATGTACCCATTGATTTCTATCTTATATTGTTAAGTTCCTATCTTGTGACAGTCATTCTTAAACTAACTTCACTGACAAAGAATTGTTTACTACAGCAAGAAATACTAAAATTGGACTGGAACAGGCACATTTAAATAATCACTATACTGCAGTACCTTGTTAACAACCTAAGCGATTAAGACATATATTCCATACTATGATACAGAGAAGAAAGGCCTTGGTGTTTTTAAAACAGAAGATTCCAAAACCTCTGGGGGTGAGCCATATCAACAAAATGCCAAGACCTTCCTTTAAACTGTAACTCAAGGGTTATGAATTGGAATGGATGCTTCCACTGCTCTGCTGAGATTCTGTTAATAGAAAAAGTACAGAGCACCAGAGAAACTGCAGAGACTAGAGCAGTGACTCTCATCCTTCCTAAAGCTACAACACTTTCACACAGTTTCTTATGGTGTGGTGACCCCAACCGTAAAATTACTGTTGCTACTTTATAACTTTAACTTTGCTACTGCTATGAATCATAATGTAAATCAATACCTGGTATACAGGTTATCTGATATGTGACCCCAAAGGGGTCATGACACACAGGTTGAGAGTCACTGGTCTAGAAGAATAGCAACCAGAGTTTACTAATTTGTGCACTATCATCCTACACACACACACACACACACACACACACACACACACACACACCAATAGAACTTAATCTATTGCCCCCACAATGTCAAAGGTTTGGGAACGGTAAGAAAAATATATCAGGACTTGAAACTGAGGACAAATTATGTACTTAAAAGCCTACAAGGAGGGCATCCAGTGAAATTCTTTTTTTTAGGGCACTCACTCCAAATATTTCTTCCTGAGAACCTTTCAAGATTAAGGATTTTGGTGTTTTGTTTTGATCATCAAGTTCATCCTAGTACTATCAAAAATGAGAATGATAAAGGCAGAGTTGCCTGAGAATTCTAGTTACAATACAGTTTACCATATATTTGACTCTAAACATCAGGTCTTTCATATTTGAAACTTAACTTGGAAACATTTTGATTCAAGATAAATATAACAAATAAAATAACCTTCTTTACCAACATGATGGAAATATATTCTTACCACTAGGATATCGGCACCATATTGACCTGGTTTTCATCTACTTCAGTTCATATTTTCACAATTAGAGCACTTGTTTCAAGGCAATGTAGGATGTCACTAAGTAAGATAATTGAAATTTTGCCAAGTGCATCTTGTGGTATAACAGGATTAACTATAAAAAATTTCAAAGTACAAGGTAAACTAGGATTTGTGATAATCCATGAACAAATAAGGAAATCTCAAAGGTTTATAGAAAATATTTTTGAAGTATACAAAAACAAAATACACTACATTAAACACGTCCTTGTGTTAGAAAAGAAGGGAGTTCTCAAAGTAATACGTACTTAAACATTGTAGAAAAGAAGAACAGACTAAACATTATGGAGTTGAAGGAAGAAAATAATAAGCAGAAATCAACTAAAAAGTGATGAAGACTGAAAGTCGATTCTTTGAAAACAGCAGTAAAATAGCAAGCTTCCAAGAAGAATGGCAAAAACAGGAACCAGAAAAGGAAAGAAAGAGCCATTGCACATTTGAGAAACAGGGAAAGAGACAGCACTACAGACCTTGCAGATGGTAAAGGATTAATGTGATCATCTGCACACACATACATTCAATGAGCAAGATGAAGTGGGCAAGTTCTTCAAAATTTGCATGCCACTAAAACTCAACTAAGATGAAATAGATACCTATAATTATTACAGAAATTTAACAAAAATTTTAAAACCCTTAAGAAAAACTCACGATAATAACAGTAGCTTAAAAAAACTTAAACATTTAGATGTGTATCAAAATACATATAGGGCCTACATGCTGAAAACTATAGAGTGCTCATGAAGAAAAAGTCATAAGTATTTTTTAAAGTTTTATTTTTATCATTTTAAATTTTGTGTGTGTGTGTGTGTGTGTGTGTAAGTGCAGATGCTCACAGAGGCCAGATGCATCAGGCCCTCATAGAGTTAGAGTTAAAATTAATGTGAGCATTCCCCCCTCACCCCCTGGACATAGGTGCTAGGATCTGAACTTGAATCCTCTTGAAAAGTAATGTACTCTTTCTAGTTCCAAAATTCATAAATAAATTTATACAAGGACTGGGAAATTCTCCCAGTTGACCTGTACATTGAAACCGATAGCAATTAAAATCCCCAGAATAATTTTATATATTTAAATTATAATTTTAAAACACACTATGCGATTTTCATTCATAATAGTTATGGCAATCAACCTGTGCCATATTGGCAAAAGAAAAGACATCTAGTTCAATGTGACACAACAAAGAGACCAGAGAGAGTTGTGCAATATTCCTATTTTTTTTTTCTTTTTAAAATAAGATGTCACTGGGTAGCCCGGCCTTGCCTGGCACCCACTATACATAGACCAGTCTAGCCTTGAACTCACAGTAAACAACCTGCCTGTTCCTCCTGAGTATTAGAATTAGAGGTGGGTGCCACCAAACTCAGTCTTCTCCACCGACCTTTCTCTCTGTTTTTGAGAATTCTAAATGTATTTTAATCATATTTACTCCTTCCCCAGCTCCATCCTGGAAATCCCCCTTCCCTACCCACCTGACTTGATCCCCTCTTCCTTTCTTAAAAGAGCATCAAGTGCAGTTTTCACTGCCCTTATATTCTTGGTATCACATTAATGTCATAGTATCAAACACATGCCCAGTGATTTATTACTATACCCATAGATTGGTATAGTTTAATACTATTTCAGTTTAGCAGGGTAATGATAGTATGTTTGCCTCTGGTTCCTAAGAAATGTGTAACATGGGTTCTTTGTCCCAGAATGGGTTTCAACTTGTGGAGCAGGCCTTAAATCCATCAGAAAGTGGTGGCTTGGCATCCATGCTGTTATTGCAACAGTAGGGGTGTCTTGCCATGTTTATCACCTAGATGATCACCTTTCTCTTCCAGTAGTGTACATAGAACTTTCAACACCATAGAAGCTAGGTAATGTGGATTAAGCTCCAGGAGCAAACCAGATTTCTAATTTGTCTTCAATAATAGAGTCTTACCATCAGTTCTGTAGTACCACTAAGAGCAAAGGCAATGTCTTACAATGCTTGGGTTCCCATCCTGGCATTTTCTCTTCTACTACTCTGTGGAATCTAGTAAGAGGGTTGTTTTTATGTTATAGAGTGATGCCATTTATGTTCTTTTAATGCATGTGTATGTATGTATTTTAGGAAGTTTTTGCAGTAGTGGGTTTACTTATGACTATTTTTGGAAAGCTCTTTACTACTATTTATCCCTCACCATATTCCCTTCTCTACTCTGACCTTCCATCCCCTAGCCCAGTTTAACCTTTCTGATATTCCCCTTAACCACTGCATTTTGGTCTCCCTTCCCTTGACATTTCCCTCCTCCCCATAGCCTCTTAGTAAGTATGGCCTTGGTAGGCATAATAAATAAAACACATACCTAGAGATTCAAAGCTAACTGCCACAAGTGATCAAAATGTGACATTTGTCTTATTGAGTCTGGGTTACCTCACTCAGAGAAAATGTCTCCAGCTCCATCAATTTACCTAAAATTTTTATATGCTCATTTTTCTTAACAGCTGAATGCTATTCCATTGTGTAAATATACCACATTACCAATTGGTCATTGATGGATATTGATGTTCTTTTCATCTACTGGCTGTTGTGAGTAGAGCAACAACAAACAAGGGTGAGCAAGTATGTCTATAGTATGATATAGAGTTCACTGAGTATATGCCCAAGATCACATGGAAGCTATACAGCCAACCTTTTGAAGATTTCCTAATGACAGTACTCCTCCCAGCAGTGAATAAGTGTTCCTCTTTCCTTTCATTCAAGCCAGCATTTTTCTTTTCATTTCTTTGTTTGTTTTAACCTAGGGTAAGATGAAATTTCAAAGTAGTTTTCATTTTCATTTCCCTAAGGACAATGAGTATTAAAAATACATTCCTCGGCCATTTGTATTTTGTCTTTGAGAACTCTCTCTTTAGTTCCATGTACCATTTTTCAATAGGGTTGTTTGTTTTCTTGATGTTTAAGATTTTTGTGTTTGTTTGTTTTTAGTTCTTTGTGTATTCTAGACACTAAGTGAGCTTGGTCAGATTCATAGCTGGAAAAACGGTTTTTTTTCTATTTAGCAGGTTGCATCTTCACTTTAATGATGATGTCCTTTGTTTTACAGTAGCTTTTGTTTCATGAAGCCCATTTGTTAATTGTTGGTCTTAATGTCCATGCTATTTGACTTCTGTTTAGAATTCCCTTTTCTGTCCCAATGAGTTCAAATGTGTTCCCTGTAGTGATATATTATTTATGACTTATTAAAGCTTGCAAAGTCAGCCACAAGCCATAGAAGCCAGGCACACACCTTTAATCCCAGCATCCAGAGGCTAGGAGGTGGTGGTACACAACTTTAATCCTAGGATTCAGAATTAATAGGTAGACAGATAGATCTCTTTGAGTACAAAGCCACCCAGGGAAACAGGAGATTGAATAAGTCTAAAAGTGTAACAGAGCTCATTCCTTTAATCCCAGCACTAGAGATGTAAGACAGGAGCAAGGTCTCAGTATTGGGTATTGATTCTCCAGGTACATTGAGGTTTGAGGCATTTATTCTCCAGCCACACTAAATAAAAGCAATAGTTTGAGGGTTGGTAAAGAGCTCATTGACAGCCCTTTAGCTTGAGTTAGAGGTGAGAGCTAGTGGCCAGCTGCTGTTACAATTATAACTCAAGAATCTTGGCATCCAACTTGGTTTCTTCAGGAGGTAACTGTTCAATTCTTAGGGACTGAAACCCTATCTCAGGTAAAACAAAGCATGAGATGGATTGAATGTACAGGGCCAGAAGGACAAAGAGGAAGGTTGAGGCCATATGTGGCTAGTACAGCAACAAATCTATGCTGTACTGTTGCAGCAGTGGAATACACAGATTAATATTGTTCTTGTATCAGAAATGAACTATAAACAAACTCATGTTCATGGAAAAATATTAAAAGGCACAATATAAAACAGACATTAACAGTTCGGGCTGTACAAAAACACAATACAACAAGTGTCAAATTAACAGAGGAACCAAAGTCCTACCCTTAAAGTGGCTAACTGATGAATCTGGGTAGGGCAATGACTTTTGAGAATCTAGAGGCTCTAGAAAAGCTGGTTCAGGAATAGCTAAATGCTAGACATATTAAAGAATCTATCAGGCCTTGGAATGTTCCTGTATTTGTTATTAAAAAGGTATTTGGAAAATGAAGAATGCTTACAGATCTGAGAGCCATCAATAAAGTAGTAATTCAGCCAATGGGATCTCTACAGCCTGGAATGCCTTTAGATTGGCCTATTATAACTATTATTTAAAAGACTGTTTCTTCACTATACCTTTACAAGAAAAAGATAAGTATGTATTTTATGAGGGAATAACTTACCGCTCCAGCCTTTCTTCTCCAGAAGATGCAGTCTCTGCCCTTCAGATGCTCTCTACCACCCAACTGAACATGCACTCACCGCTCCTCTCTTTAAAAGGGTCACTTCCAGACCTGAAACCATGCTCAAAGGATGTGGCCACTACCACAACACAAGTTCACTGGCAAGGCAAGATGCCACTACAGGCTGCTTTGTTTTTCTGATCATCAGTTTGAAAATTGAACCCCAATATCAGTGTCTGGGTCATTTATTTATCTTGTTTCAGATCTTATCTTGAGGTTTTTGATCCATTTGGAGTGAGTTTTGTACAAGGTTAGAACAAGGGTCTAATTTCATTCTTCTATATGTAGCTATCCAGTGTGACCCGCAGGATTTGATGAAGATTCTTTCTTTCCTTCAATATGTGTTGCTGGCCCATTTTTCAAAAATTAGTTGGGTGGTTGTGGGAGAGGTTCAGCAGTTAAGAGTACTTGCTGCTCTTTCTCAAGGATCTGTGTTTGAATGCCATTGTTTTTCTAAAGTTTCAGGTGCATCATTAAGTTATTAATTTGATAACAGCATTAGGTAAGTACCTAATGTAAACTTCTCTCTTGGGTCTACCTTCATTTGGCCCACAGATTTTGGTATGTTGTGTTTTTCATTCAATACTAAGAACTTAAAAGTTTCCTTTTTCTTCTTTAACCCAATTTCTTTCAGAAGTGTGTTTGTATGCTTTTTATGGTTTCTAGTGCCATTGATATCCTGCTTTATTGCATTGTGGTCAGAGAGCACATAGGATGTTACTCAATTTTCTGGTTTTATTGAGACATTCTTTGTGTCCTACAAGTGGTCTATTTTGAAGAAAGTTCCATGGGCTGTTAAAAAGAACATGTGATTGGGGGGATGTCCTTTCATATGTTGTGAATATGTTTCTCTTATTGATTGGTGAATAAATGCTGATTGGCCAGTAGCCAGGCAGGAAGTATAGGCAGGGCTACCACACTAGGAGCTACCACACAGTAATATACTGTAAGAGCATTATGGGTAATCTACAGCCTCGTGGCAATGCACAGTTTAATAGAACTGGGTTAATAATTGAGAGAGAACTATCCAATAAAAATCCTGAGCCATCAGCCAAACAGTTTATAATTAATATAAGCTTCTGTGTATTTATTTGAGACTAAACAGCTGCATGACCAGGTGGACAGAAAATTCAGTCTTCAAACATGTATTCCTTAGTGTTTGGAAGGGACTTCTATAGATATCTGTTAGGTTAATTTGATTTACAATGTCATTTAATTCTAGGGTTTCTTCATTTAGGTTTTTTTTTTTTTTTTTTTCCTGATGACCCATCAATTGGTGAGAATAGAGTCTTGAAATTACTCATTAACAGTTTTAGATCTAACAGTGTTTCTTTTATAAAACTGGGCACCCATGTGTTTGGTTATATATGTAAGACTGTAATATCCTATTGGCAGATTTTTTTGTCAGATATTAGAATAGTGACACTACCTTGCTTTTGCTTCCATTTCTTGGAACCACACCCTTTGCAAACCTTTTACACTAAGGTGATGTCTATTGTTGCTGGTGGTGATGATGTATATTTCCTGGAGACAGTAAAAACGTAGACTCTGTTTTCTAATCCACTCTTTCAGATTGTCTTTTTATAGGGGAATTAAGACCATTAATGTTCCGAGTTATTATTGAAAAATACATATTATTTCTTGCCATCTTATTGCATTTTTGGTGTCTTCTCAAAATTCTTTTGATTACCTATCCTGAAATTATTTATTCCTTATGACCTCTTGGGGTGCTTATTTTTTTCTTCAGATGAAATATTTCTTCTATTATCTTCTATACAGCTGGCTTAGTAGTCATAAAACACTTTAGTGTTTTTATCATGAAAACTTTTTATTTCTCCTTCCATTTTAGTAGCTAGCCTTGATGGTTATAAAGTTTGGATTGGCAGCTGTGGTCTCTCAGGACATGAAATACATTAAAATGCAGAATAAATGAAGGCTATTGAAAGCTGTAGAGGGTCAAGTCCCTTAAAAAGTCAAGCCCATTAGAAAAATTGCTAATTATTTGACTGAACCTGTTAAACCCAGAAGGATTTGTAATCTCAGACCTTCAGGAGGTGGAGGCAAGAGGGTTAAAAGTTCAAGTTCATCTTTAGCTACAGAGTGTATCTGAGTCAGACTGGGCTCACCCTGTCTCAAAACAATAACAAATTACTTTTAGGACTGTTATATGACTATATGTCAAGAAAAGAAAATCTTCCCAATGGCCAAGGCCAATATTTGGGAAGTGAGGTCATGTACAACCTGGAAGTAAGTTTGGCTGCAATGATGGGAGAGTCCCTGAGACCAGGAGCCACCCCAGGAGGTCCTAGGTTTTTCTCTGGCATGACAGCGCAGGAATAATTTGATCAGATGACATAGAAGATAAATTTCCATTCTGCTCTCTTCTTCCTTTTTAGGCAGTTCTGTTCATTTTCTTTGTAGAAGGATGCTTTCTCAGGGGAAGTAGAAGGTTGGGAATAATCTAAACGGAAAGATAACTGTTTTTGAAATCCAAGACCTATGATCCAGCCATTTCACTCCTGGAAACACGCTTGCAAGAAATGGAGATGCCACCCTAGGAAGGCCTGAACAATGATGTTCAAACAGCTTCATTTGTCGCAGTGCTAAGCTAAGTGGCTATCAACCAGGAAATCAGTAAGCCTTGTGGTATATCCACAGAATTAAATACTACTCAGCAACAGAAAGGAATGAGGTATTGATGTGTTTCATAAATATAGAGACAAGTTGCATAATATGTTCCTAAATAAAAGCCAAGAACATAGGAATAAGTGCTGTATTATTCTGATTATATGCAATTCTATAGCTGGAAAACTCAGTCTATGATAGAAGAATCATGACTGTCTAAGGCAAGGCATGGGCTATTGGCTACAATGGGGCATGCAGGAGTCTTTTGAATGAGGGAAGTGATGGCCGTAGACACACTGATAGAAAAACTTGCCAGCGCTCATAAAAATTGTCACATTTAAAATGGGTGCATTCATTTTATATAAATTATATTCTTTACTGTTGATTAAAAAGAAAAATGGCAGCCATGTTTCCCTAATCTCTTCTACCAGCCCAGAACTATCTTCTTGTCTTCCTTCTCCCTTTCTTCTCCCTCTCCTCCCTTCCTTCCTCTTTTTCCTTATTATTTTAAATTAAATGCCCTTCCAGATAAGTCTAGATATGTTGATATATGCTTACAGTTCAGGCATTTGGGAGGTAGATTAGACATTCAAGGCCAGCCTGGGCTGCAGGAAGCCTTACCTCAGAACAAAGCAACATAGGGTCTGGGAGAAGGCTCCGCGGTTAAGAGTGCTTCCTGCTATTTCAGGGGACCCACACTCAGCACCCGGCACCAAGATCTGGTGCTCAGCAACCTCTTGTAATTCTAGATCCAGGAGACCCCACACCTTCTTCCAGTCTCCAGCCCCACGCTGCTCGTGCACACATGGCATATACACACAAATATCAAAATCAACAATGTCCTTCAAAGTACAGATGGTGGCACTGATCTTGGGGTAAAGAGGAAAGCAGTATCTTCCAAGGGTTGATGGAACCCTGATATTCTTTAGGGTAACGTGACAGAATCACCTTCATCAAACCCGCTGGAGGCACATATCGGGTCTCGGTGTGTACTTACAAAAGAATCTCCATCCAGCTTGACATAAAAATGTCACACAGACTATGTGCTAGTGTCCTCAGTGAAAGTCAAAGCTCTGGCAGGGAAGGAGAATACTGGGCTTGGTCACTGGTGCTGTGTCTCTTGAACTATACTGATAGAAAAGACAAAGGAAGACAGAGAACACTTGCTATTCTCTTTTAATTTCTTTTCATGTAAATTTTAAATCAATTTTTAAATTTAATTTTATGAGAGCACCCACATTTAAGCGTGTAAGCACTTCCTGCTGCCAAGGAGTGACGGGCACATCTCGAAAGATGCACTCACTGCAGTCTTGCAATGGCTTCACTGTGGCTACACCTCCCCAAACAGCCAAAGAACAACCCCAAGCTAACACAGCGTGTGGTGGGATGAGAATGGCATTGAACCAGCAGATTCACAGTACACGGACAGAGCAGTTTTGAAAAGTAAAGTCTATCATCACCATAATCATAACAGAACTACTTTCTGTTTCATATTGCTCCTTCCTATTGGTCTAGAGACATCACGCATCTATGTGTATTGCAGCAATGTTTACAATAGTGAGGCTATGAATCAGCCTAGGTGTCTGTCAAGAGAGATATGGGATGGGGGGGTTGGGGGGAGGGAAGTGCAGCACATATATGCATGGATTTTCATCAGACATAAGGAAGAATGCTACCGTGTCATTTGCTAGGAAATGGATGTAACTGGAGACCATCATATTACACAAAATAAGTCAGACTCAGGAAGATAGATATTACCTTTCCTTTCACTTGCATTTTTGGGGCTTTTACTTGTTTGTTTGGTTGTTTTGGATTTCTCTGTGTAGCCCTGGCTGTCTCAGAACAGGTTGGCCTCGACACTCACAGAGATCTTCCTGCCTGTGCCTCCTGAGTGCTGGAATTTAAGTCATGTACCATCAACACCAGGCAGAATTCTAGATTTTTACAGATTCATAAAACTGTATCTATGTGTGTATGTACTCTGAAGATGAGAGCAACTGGAGAGATGGCTGGGTGTTTAAAATCACTGGCTGCTCTTACAGAGGACCCAGACTTGGTTCCCAGCACCGACATGGCAGCTCACAACTGTTCTTAACTGTGGTCCCAGGGGATCTGCTGCCCTTTTCTGTTTGCTGTGGGCACCATGAATGTATGTGACACACATGTACATGTAGACAAGATACTCATACACAGTAAAATTTTAAAAAATTAACAACTTAAAAACGTGTCTTATATGAATGTCCTAGTAGATGCTGAGAAGCTGGGTGGTAAGTGATGGACAGCCATCAAACACCCTTCCTTCTACACGCATGCTTTGCTCAGAGCTATCTGTCTATCAAGGAGCCACACTTGCTAGGCACAGTGATGTCAAACGTTAGTCCCAGGTTTTGGAAGGCTGAGGGAGCAAAATTGAAGCTGAGGTGAGAAATAAATTCAAGGCCAACCAGTTTGCAGAATAAGATCCTGTCTCAAAAAGGGAGCCTGAAATTTTGCTCCATCCATTATTGCTCACCAAGGAAGTTTGCTATCAACTTTTGGGAAGCCCCAGACTTTGTATTAGAGTGTTTGAAGAAAGGGAGAACTCTAGCTCTCTATCCATGCCACACTTTGTCACCGAGCCCCGGTGCCTTCCCAGAGTTCTACACAGTCTGTGGCACGTTACCAGACAGACAGAGTCAGGCGAGTTCAAGGTGTACTCTCGCTATTCGGGGGAATCCACCCCTCCCGGCATTTTGTGATTCCACTCTCAGTAAAACCGTCCCTCCTTCCTTGCTAGTCACAAAGTGGCAGTTACACTGAAGTGAGGGCATTCCACCCGGTACTAGCTGGACCTTAAGGGGGAGCATTGTCTCCACTACTGGAACCAGGAAATGTTTCTTTATATTTTTTGAGAAATGCCTAGTCCTTATGGGCACAGTATCAGTCAATATGTACATCCTCACACAAGACATGTCGAAGGGTGGAAAGCTGTGGAGGAGCTATCCAGAGTATTTATTTGAGTGCTTATTGAAAATATTTCAGCCAAGTGGTGGTGACTCACACCTCTAATCCCAGCACAGATGGATCTGTGTGAGTTCAAGGTCAGCCTTGTCTGCTAAGTGATTCCAGGACCGGCTTCAAAGATACACAGAGAAACCCTGTCTTGAAAATCAAACAATTTTTTTTCCTTCTAGCAGCCTAGACTGGGTCCCTAGTGAGTGAAGTTTTCCTTAAGGTTTTTGGTTTTTTGATACAGGGTTTCTCTGTGTAACCCTGGCTGCCCTGGAACTCACTTTGGAGACCACAATGACCTTGAACTCACAGAGATCTGCCAGCCTCGACCTTTGGAGAACTGCAATTAAAGACATGTGCCACCACAGTCTGGCAGAAGGTTTCCTTTTTAATTCTGCATTGAATAAAACCTATTAGTAGAAATTATTGTCACTTTAAATGATGAGAATTTAAGTACAGATCTACCCTTCTGTACTTAAACGCAAACCATCAGATTCTGTGAAGAAACAAAAGTCTGAAGCCTTGGTAGGTGTGGCCCAAAGAAAACCTCAAGAACCATGGAATTCTATCCCCAGTAGTCCTTACAAACAATCAGACGAGATACAGACTTCAAACAAGTTAGAAGTCTGGATCAGCAGAGCTGGGACAGTTCCAAGACTAACAATGGTTATAGTCCAAAGCTAATCACATATTGAATCAATGTATCAATGTAACTACCATGTCTAATAAGACTTTTACTCCATTTGTTTTTCAAGTTGCCATGCTCAAATAACCAAAAAGTTAAAAATGAGGGCATGCAATATAGAAATTTTATCCTTTATTGGGAATTTTCTTTAATATAAACTTACATTGTGATTATGGCTCCCAAATACGTTTTCTTTTCTTTTTCTTTCTTTCTTTTTTCTTTTTTGTAATAAGAAGCAATAATGGTCAGCGTCTCTTGTGTGATTTAAAGACACTAATTCCACTAGTTGCTTGTTAAACTGAACTGCACTAAAGGCATATATCCTCACTCCTCTTGGGTTAAGATGGGCATCTGCACAGCTCCCACGAGTCTCATTATCAGCTGTTTACTGAGATTGTACAGTTAGGTAGGGTGGCAGAAATTACTATACAGACTGAAAGGGAAAAGGGAGCTGCTGAGGAGTAGGCAAAGGCTCCTGATGCCAAGCCCACCAACCTGCATCCCATCCCCAGAACCCTCCTGGTAGGAGGAGAGAACCAACTCCCAGGAGGTAACCTCTGACCTCCACATTTCTTGGTACTTGTGCCTTTCCCAAACCCCCTCCAACAGGAATAGAAGTAAATAAATAATAACCTAGAAGCATCTGGAAAGAGTCTTACTGAGAAGCTATCTAGATCAAGTTGACTATAGGCTTGCCATTGGTGTAGGAAGACCCAGGCCCTTGCAGACAACATCATTCCCTAATCAGGGCTTCCCAAAGAGTGTAAGAGATAAGAAAGCCTGCAGAGAGCAAGTGAGCAGGTAGGCCTGAACACATTCACCCTCTCTGTCCTTGACTGTGGCGGTGATGATTAGATGCTTACTGCCCTGACTCTCCTCAGTGACAGACTGCAACCTAGAATTTTAAGGTGAACAAATTCTTTCTCTCCTAATTGCTCTTTGGGGGGGGGGTGTCGGGATAGAAATGACATTAAACAGAAAGAGTTGGAAAATAATCAAGGATTTAATGACAAAGGACTGTATTGGAACACAGGGTGGTATATAACCACCTATAACTCCTGCTCCAGGGGATCTAAACACCCTCTTCAGGGTTCCACTGACACCTGAATACACATATTAAAAAAAAAAAAGACATGGAGTTAAGCTTAGGACATTTATTTCTGGGTTGTGTTTTCTCACTGTCCGTTTTTGAGGAGACCAGGATGACCTGGGTCCAGGCACAGCCCTGAATGTTGTCACTTCAGCAATTAAAAAGTTAAAGAACAAACCCTAAGGGAAACCCCTGGCATGGTTTGTGAGGGATGCAAATACCTTTAGTTAATCCACTGGGCAACAATAAGACCGCTACTACAATTTTAGATCCAAATTTGAAACAAGCTTTATTAAGTACTGTCCACTATGATGGACACTGGGCCAGGTCCATACCCAGGATTCCCAGAGTATAGCCCCAAATTATATTAGCCAGGGGCTTATAAGGAAAAATCCACAAGGTCAAGCATGTACAGCCTTTGTCCAATCAAGGTCAAGCACACATCCTAACATGCTTCCTACATATGTACCTCCCACGTATGCATGATCAAGCATATCCTGTGCAATTGTGGCAACTATTCCTGTTACAGATGTGAAAGCACGTGGCTTGTTATCGTACATGAACAGCAGCCCCCAGCATTCCAGGGAGTTACCTGTCCTTGGGTAAGTGGGGCTTCATGTTAGAGGCATGTTTGTTTTATAGATCTCCAAAGCAGTCATTTAAACTTAAGACCTAAAGTCAACCCTCACACTTTCTGCTGAGCAATCTGTGACAGCTCCCTGGCTTTTGCTAAAACTCTTATTTATTTTGCAGAAAGAGGAAGTGACCACTGGGCCTCACACACTAGGCAAATGCTCTGTCATCGAGATATCCACAAAGCCAGTTAAAAGGATTTTGTTTTTTGAGACAGGGTCGCACTAAGTTTCATAGACTGGGCTTTTGCTGGCTTTGTAACACAGGCAGGATTTGAACTTGAAATTCTCCTGCGTCTGCAATCTGAGTAACTTGGATGTGTGGCCTGTGCCTCTGTGACTCACCGGCTTGATGCTTTTCTTTGTGGGCATACAGTTTGGTGTATTGGCCACCCTTGCCGGAAGCTCGGCATATGATCAAGTTCTAACCAGTTGTGAGGGGAGTTAAGGTGACATCAGCTGCTCTCAGGCAGGGCTTTTAGGAACTGGTTATTTCCTTTTCACAGTCTCCCCTTCTTCTGTAGACAGAGTGTAGACATTGAGAAGCTCTCATAGTCTAGTAGACACTGAACACATAGAAATAAGTTACAACACAGATAACACAAATGGATGTGCCAGCTGTGGCATCAGAAAGAACTTGCAGGGAAGTCGATGTTTGAGTTGATAACACAGTAGATTCCTGAGGAGTCAATTCTGCCTGAAAGTGATGGGTGTGGGGGGTGGGGAATTGGGGGTGGGGGATGGGGATTCATTAATGTGAATGAGTAGATCTGGTAGGACTGCCAAATGGGGGTAATATCTGGGTCCTGAGGGAAGATGTTTGTTTTTCATGCTATCATGAACAACTGTGAAACTGTGGAAGGTTCTGGAGAGTATGATACAGGAATATCGGGATATCTTTGGGAGCGATGGGAACTTTCCTCATCCTTGGGTGAGTCAGCTTTAGAAGCTAGGGTCCAGGAAAGCTACTCTAACCCAGCAGCTTTGGGACTTTGTCTCTTAAATTCAAAGAAAGAAATGCATGGAAACAAGTTCAGTATTAGAAAGAAGTAATTATAGAAATCTTCAGAGAAAGTACTGCTACCCATCAGGAACGGCCCCAGGACTGGAATGCCATTACACTGGTCAGTACAATTTCCACCCAGGTGTCAAGGGGCTTTAGCTTTGTCATTTCCAGGACAGGAGTAATCCTTCTGGGGAAGATATAAGGGAAAAAAAAAAAAAAAACAGATTTCATCCTGGCAATGGTGACTCTGGCCATGGTGGAGGCAGAGGCATTTCTGGCCTCTGGCAAGAACATTCCAAGGACATTTCTGGCTTTTAGCCAAGAAAGAAACTGGTCACTTTTTGGGGAGTGTTTCCCCCCACAAACTGCAGAGTCAATTTCTGTCTCCTGTTCTCACTCTTAGAAAGACGTTCATCAGTTCTAGGGAGGAGCAGGAGGGCCAGAAATGGGGAGCTAAGGAGAGGGATGGTCTTTACCTACTGTATGAAGGGCTAGTCAGTGAGGGACCACTGAGATCAGCCAATACCTGCGATACAGTCCCCAAGACAGCTAGCAGATAGATAGATAATACAAGCTGGTGACCAGGGGACAAGGCTAATGATAATCGCTGCTTGGTTTCTTTCTGGAGTTGGGGAAGTACTTACCTTCTAAGCACAGGGACTCGAACAGACATTTGAAAACAAAATAACAACAACAAAAAACCTGGCCACTGTTGAGCCCTCCACAATGCCCCCCCATGCATATTTGCCCAGTGACTCATTTTTATCCAATGCCTCCTTTTACCCCTCCCAATAACACTACTGTCTTAGGAGTTCATCGAGGGACTAACCCATCAACTAGGTGTCGGTGGTTATGACCTTGATTCTGGAAATGTCCTCACTGCTACCCTTAGAGGGTGCTTTACTAGTCTTTCTGGTGTACAATAATTCAATCCCAATCCAATCTCAGTTCAGCAGGGTCACACGGCTACTGAACAGATAGGAGTAGAACTTCTAACTTTTAGCTCCTGCAGTACAAGGTTATTTTTTTCAGGGTTAATTTCATTGGCTGTGCCGTGCATGCAGTCCCCAGGGCTGAGATGGTTATCATTACATCACCCAATGGCCACGCTCCCTCTTTCAACTTTCATATTCCTATTGCAGCAAAGGCAATGCAGCAAAATGATTCTGCTCTCTGACTTTCCTTGCAGCTAAGTCCACGCAGGATGAGAAGACACAACTTATTCTCCCACCTCCAGGTTGGTTGTGTACTTGGCAGTGAGCTATGGACCACGTAATTGAAGATGGAGTATCTAAGGGCGAAGGTAGATCAAGGTTGATGCACAGCCAGACAACCTTATGAAGCAGAGCCACCCTAATGCCTTGGAGTATTATATTCCCCATGGCAAACCCCTCGAACTCCTGCACCTTTAAGGCTCTGTGATTTTAGATCACAGTGTTACAAAGGCTGAAGCAGTTGTATCCAACACATCTATCCTAACCTTGTTTCCCTTTCTTCCCTAAAGCACAATTAAAACACAAGACATTTAGGTTCTTTTCACCTGATGCCTGATGTCCAGTAGAAATAACTCACATTAAAACTTGGGGCTCAAAGTATCCTTTTAGTTAGCAAGACCAAATTGATGAAGACTCACACATAGAATGTGACAATTCAGTGGACGAGGAAGTTGGAAGAAAATCTATTTGGGGCAATGTGCTCAACTGAGACCTTGGTACTAAACAGCTTACCAGAAAAATAAAGGGAAAAAGTAAGTATCTCTTTTATTCAGATTTATTTCTGGAAGGTAAGTGTTTGGTGCACAAACATTTGAATGGATTCTTGCACACATGAACATAAGGATTTTCCATTCAGGATCTGGCTGTTCCACCTGGTGGTGAATGAAGAATTCAGGCAAGAGAGTTTAAGTTTTAAGTTTAGCATGGAGAATGCTATAAATGATATTTACCCTAATTCAAAAAAAACTAGTAATTCTTGTGAAACACACTTTATATAATGCTTAATACTTATCTTCTGGAGACTCACATACAGCTTCAGTTAATGACAAGAGATTATGCACGCTTGCACACACACACACACACACACACACACACACACATATGCCATGGGGAGCACACATTATAGATGGCCGTCTCGTCACCCTAAAATTGCTGGTCTGGGGACTGGTGAAGATCCTGCTTCAGTGATTTAATGGCATATTATTTGGAGCACATTTTTCTTTATTTTTTTAAACATTTACTTTATTTCTAATTACTTGTGTCTGTGTGTATATGGGTATGTGTGAGTACCTGTGGAAGCCAGAACAGGGGGTTGGATCCTCTGGAGCTGGAATTACAGGCAGTTGTGAAATGTGGTTTGCTGGGAATGGAACTTTCACCCTCTGCAGGGCAGCAAGTGCTGTCAATCGCTGAGCCCTCTCTCCAGCCCTTTCCCTAGCTTTCCCCACTGTCTGGATGTTCCTTCATGTGAAATTACAGTCCTGTTTGCAGTATCAGTTGATATGTTGTTTAGAAAATGTAAATATGTGAAGTGATTAGCACATTAGCAAGCTCCCTAGATGGTATGTGCTACCGTTGGTTGTTGTCATTATTATTACTATTTTAATGGGAATCTCATTATCATAAACACTGATGGTTGTAAGTATCCCACATACTTCTTCTTGACCTTGCTGACTTCACGGTTTTTGGAGGTAGGAGTCCATGTGGCCTATGTAGGTTTCCAACCTGCTAGGTAGCTGAGGATGACCTTGAACCCATCCTCCTGGCTTCCCCCGTTGAGTGCACCACCAAGTCTAACTCAATTATGAAAATTCTGATTTAGTTAAAATGTTTATTACATTTATTTATTCAATTATTTCGTGTGTGCGTGCGTGCGTGTGTGTGTGTGTGTGTGTGTGTGTGCGTGTGTGTGTGTGTGTGTGTGTGTGCGTGTGTGTGTGTGTGTGTGTGTGTGTGTGTGTGTGTGTGTATGGGGGGGCAGGCCATGTTGCTGGGGACACTGCCAGGAGAGCAGAGCTCTCCCACACCATCACCACAAAGAGACAATGCCCTGGGAGAGGGCGGTTGAGACCGCTCTGCTCAGCTGTGCTGAGAGGATATGGCCTGCAGGTGCTGGGTAAACAACAGGAAGGTGAAGATACGTTCTTGTTTCCTTTGAGGTTCTGATATGTTGCACATCTTTGTTGTGGAAAGTAAAATATATATATACACTGTGTCACTGTGTGTGATGAAATTCAAGAGAACCCATCGTCATAAAGCCATAATTGCCACTGGCCAGAAGTCCATCAGTCTGTCTGCTAGTGGAAGTGATTTCCCCCATGGAAGCAGAAAGCTGAGGTTGAGAAGTCAACGTCCAAAGTCATATTATAGACAGCAGTTCTTACTGGTGGAGATTTGTGTGTGTATGGGGGCTGGAGAGATGGCTCAGTGGTTAAGAGTACCGACTGCTCATTCAGAGGACCTGGGTTCAAGTCCCAGTGCTCCTGCCCCTGCAATTCAAATTCGACTGGGTACTGTTTGTTTGTTTGTTTTTTTTTTTTTGTTTAGACACTTTTTTTTCAATCTAGCCGAACTACTAAGAAGGAAATGGTTTCCTGCCCCTGAGCTCCCTTTTCTGGTCCTGTGTACACATCCCACTAATACACATTATCTCAGGGCTACCAGGTAGCAGAGTACAGGGTAAGTAAGACTGTGTGTGTGTGTGTGTGTGTGTGTGTGTGTGTGTGTGTGTGTGTGTGTGTGTATGTTTGTGTAGCTGCTCCTTGAAGTCCACAGCACATGTGTGTGGGCTTTTCAACAAAGATGTCCCCAAAGCACATGGCCTAGGGTGTTCTATCACATCCACCACAGCCTCAGAGCTTCTGAGCTTGGTAACTCCCATCTCTTTTTTTTTAAAAAAAATATTTTTATTTTATTTGCATTGGTGTTTTGCCTGCACGCATGTGTGAGGGTGTCAGATCATGGAGTTACAGGCAGTCGTTAGCTTCCCTGTGCCCTGGCACCTACATGTCAGGTCACAACCATCTACCTGTAACTCTAGTTTGAGTGAGTCTGACACTCTTGTCTGCCCTCTGTGAAGACGTGAACATGGTGCATAGACACATTCAAGCAAAATACCCAAACACATAGAATAATAAAAAATTAAAATGGAATTGCAAATAACACAATCTTTTAGTATAATGTGCCTTGTTTAATATATTGGATTTACCATAATATAATTTCTTTAATATAAGATATATATATATATATACATATATATATATATGTATATATATATATATACTCAAATCAACGGGTGTCCTATATGTTATCTGGTCACTCTTAGGTAAACTCAGTTAGCTAGGAGGGTCCTCAAAGCTCAATGTCAAGTCTTACAAAAGAAAATAAAAATGTTGCTTATACTTCTTCCCCCTTTGGGAGCCTGGCATGGTGATTGGTGAATAGTTGAAAACAAGGGCATCCAGCCGGCTGTCAGTCTTCCAGCAGGGTCAGAGTATGAAACCCAGCTACATGTTCAAGTCATTTTCATCTTGGAATAACTTGCCAATTTCTCAAAAGAGGTGTCGGCGAGAACGGGACTTGTTCTTAGCCATGGTCATGATTGATTTATTTAGATAAAGGCATTGTCCTGCTTCACTGAATACAGAAAAGAGCAAGTATCCACCACAGCGTCAGTGACAAAAGGGTCCTGCAGGCCTTGATGTCTGACACAGACAACCTAAGGAACACAGTTGCAATGTATACCTAGTTTTCAGGCTCCTGCCTCAGGGATAACTTTAGGAAGCCACCTTCTCTGTCCAAACTAAGTGAAAGAAAAGAGGATTTTCAAAGAAAGAAAACTGCCATTGTACAAAATACCAAGCCCAAAGGTCATTGAAGCAAGCTAACGGAATTGGTTTTATGTTCCCCAGCCTGCTTGTCAGTCTGGAAGCGAGGCTCTGCGCAAAGGCTTTGTGTGGCACAGGCGTTGGGCTGGCTGGGGAGGCTGTGGATGAGCTATCGCTCCACTCCCAGGTGAGAACAGGTGTACACCACTTTAAATTTCCTGTGGATCTGATTGCATCATTTGTTATATTATCCAGCATAATGACATGAAATACGTAAATAATAAAATGCCAGTTGCCTACTGAAAATTTAAAGCGGCGGTGCTTCTTTTGTGTGCAGGAGAGGCTGCTAGATGTTGATGAGGTTTTCACTGCTAAAAAATGACAACCAAGATGAAGGAAGCCATAGGGGAAAACCTATTCCTCTCCCTGGTAAGTCCAATTTTAAAATGGAACAGCAGACTTTCATATCTCTATTACACACAGCACATACCCTCTTGCGGTTATCAATGCATGATGAAACAGGTCAACTTAAATGTGCACACTTAGGTCACAGGCTATGGGAATGAGGTATATACAAAGGCTTCCATAAAGAGGCTGCTGCAGGTCTCTCATCTACATCCCACAACTTCTACTTACCTTTATCCAACTTGATAAGTGATGCTTTGGAAGAGACTCTATCGGCCCAAAGGGGAACACAAACAATGAATATGATGAGTAAAGTGATTTCCCATGGATTTGGGAATTCCAAGGCAAAACTCCTTCCAGTTGACTATGTAGACTGTTGGTCTTGTTAGATGAGTTGTGTAGAAAGCCAGAAATGTGAGTGGCAGCATTAGTAGACTTTGTAATACACACAAAGTGATACCCATTACAAACAATTTTCTTTTTAATTATGAGTGTATGTGTATGTGTGTGGTCTGTGCCTACAAAGAGGGCATTGGACCCTCTGGCACTGAAGTCACAGGGAGTTTGAGTAGAACACTGTGGCTGCTGGGAATTGAAATCCAGTTTCCACAAGAGCAGAGAGCCATCTCTGCAGTTCCCATAACCCACACTGTTTTTACTTGTGAGAGTGCTGAGCACCTACTGCGGAAGGCTTTGATAAATAGATACGGTTAAACAAGGTACAGCTTCTACCTCCATGGTCCTGTCATCTACGTAGTTTGCAACCCAGAGCTAACCTTTGTGATACAATGTTCTACCTCTAAATTCTCTTCTAAAGAGAACAGAGGTCTAAACTCTAGCTAGTGATCTTTAACTGCAGCTACAGAAATGACAAGAAAAGACTAACTCACCAATTATCGTACGCTTCTTGTTGCATGTTAGAATATAAGAAAAAATAACTCATACTGAGTGATATTGTTGGATTCTAGTTCTAAATTGGCAAAAATTAGATACACAAAACACATTCTATAGACCCTACAGGAGAGATGAGCGGTGTGGTACAGGACTTGATGGGTATTGGCTGTGGAGCAGTTGCTGGTTGTGTGGGTACGGAATGGATGCCAGCACTGTACATAGTGGCGAGGCTTTGCCAGCTCAGGGGCTATCTGCTTATGAATTAAGAATGCATTTTAATGGAGCACTGCTACATTGCCTACAGGAATGACACCGAGGAACAGGAATAGATAAGTCTCCCAGATTGGTGGGTCATTGATGACCTCAACTCTCTGTTAGTTGTATCTGAATACATGTGAGAGGGGGAAATAATGTGGATTTATACAGTTACCATTCTGGGCCCTGTTTTGGATGGTGCCGTCTGACTATAATGGATAATGGACCTGGCTTAAAGCTTGGAATTGGAAACAAAAGTGAAAATGAGGTTTTGCGATATTTATGCAGGGATACCACAGAGCGCGAAGTCTGTGTTGTTCCACGTACACAAGGGCCCCTCCTATGCTACCTGCCTCACCCTCCCTTCTCAGAGCACCCATTTTACTGTCCTGTAGGCACAACAGTCAAGATGTTTTGCAAGCTAAATGTGGCTTAAAAGTGAAAGTCTAGATTATTATTACTTAGCTATATAAAATCATCTCTGAAATTCATTAAGTTCTTCTATAAATTTCTTTTCTGAGAGGGACAGAGACAAAGAGAGAGAGGGAGAGAGGACACAGAGAGAGGGGGGGGGAAAGAGAATTGTAGTGAGGTATTCACTTTGTCTGCTTCTGTGGCATTGGGGGTGGAGCCAGGGGCGGAAGTGACCTGGGGAACTGGGTCTCAGGCAGAGCCTGGGAGCGTTCTCTTGCTGGGGGGACACGGAGAGGAGAACATCAGTGGAACCTGCTGGTGTTCATCTGTCTAGGTTGTAAGTTACTTCTCCCTGAATAAACATCTGCTTGACCTATTTGTTCATCCTGATCCTTATTAAACCGCGATAGGGTATGTGTTTATGATGTTGTCAAAGGACAACTTTCAGGAATCATCTCTCTCCCTTCTCCATGTAGTCCCAAGGATAGAGCTCAAATCATTAGGGGCTTGGTGGTAAGTGACTTTATTTGCTGCTGTTCCCTTATTGGCATGAGGTTATGTATGTGCATTTCTGATCTCCTTTTATGTTTGGGTTTGAGGGTGTGGACATCACCCTGGCATGAGCACAGTAGAAACTCACCAGCCCTACCTGGATAAATGAATTGTTCCAGAGAGCCATTCATTCATTGCCCTGTGGCAAAATGGAACATGATGCATGTTTTCTGTGGATTGGAGATGTAATAAAACACAAGGAGAAGCAGAAGTCTCATGGAAACTAACACCCTGCTTCCTACTTCCAAACCTGCTCAAGCAATAGCTGCACTGACCAGAAATATTCTCCATCATGCCACCACTAAACTAGCCTTTCGCGCAAGTCTGCATTATAGCCTGAGATAAGTTTCCCCAGTTCCTCAGTTTGCTTGATCCCAGGCCTTCCATTCAAAGAGTGCATGCTCCAAGGTGTCAGTGGAGCTCTGGAAAACTCATTTTGGTAAACAGTGGACAGAAGAAGCAAGGCGCCCAGCTGACATGTCTGGAGTCCTGTCACTCTCTCTATGCATCTCAGCTCTGACGGCCATCTACTTGATGGTGATCTTCATTTCCTTCCTTGAGAATGAGGGGGAATTATTGGGAGAATTAATTATACAAGTGTATATAAAGTACATAGCAATACTGTATATGATAAAGTTATAGAGTATAGGAATATGCAATAACATTTCCCAATAAAAGTTGCAAGTAATTTCAGGACAGCCTTATATGATGCACAGGGATTTCTTCTCTTATTGTCTCTTGTGTTAGGCACAGACATCAGGGAATGAGTTTAGAAACAGCTACCAAAATGACAGATTTTTCTTTGGGCTGCTAGCTCTCTCTCTCTCTCTCTCTCTCTTTCTCTTTCTCTCTCTCTCTCTCTCTCTCTCTCTCACACACACACACACTATGGAGATTTTGTATTAATTATGAAAGCTCAGCCTTAGCTTAGGCTTGTTTCTAACTAGCTCTTATAACTTAAATTAACCCATTTCTACTAATCTATATGCTGCCACGAGGCTTGTGGCTTTTACCTCTTCTCTTGCACGTCCTGCTTCCTCTGGGTCCATTATCATTTTACCCTCTCCTTCCCAGAGCTCTCTCTGTTCAGAAGTCCCACCTAACCTTCCTGACTAGCTATTGGCCATTTAGCATTTTATTAAAGCAACCACAGTGACACATCTTCACACAGTGTAATCAAATATTTCACAACACAAAAAAGCCATCCATATGCATTGCACGAGTAGTCCCAAGGGCAGGTTGAAGAGCAGATGGGCTGCCTAGGAGACACTCCAAACCAGAGACCTGTTCACAGCACATGTGATACCCATTGCCTTTCTCTTGACTTTCTTCTTAAGTCCCATCTTCCAGAAACCAAAATGTAATTTACAGAGCTTTTCAGAGTCTCCAGAGAAGTTTAAATTCGGTATATACAGATTGCTGGATGAAGGATCTTTATTCACCCCTGGAAAGCTTAGACCTACCTGTTCTGTGTACATTAAAGCCTTCTCAGCATGCATCAAACAATGAGGGCAGATGTTGCTGCCGATATTTTTAGACAGAATCCAGAGACCTGCTAAGAATTCCAAGCAGCTGAGTGTAGCGCTCTCCATATAGGCCATTAGTCATTCTTGGACATATCTTTAAATGCCCTTTGTGAAGTGCACTCATCTCGAGCTGCAACCCCAACATCAGCTGCTTGTGGCTGGTGACTTAGTAATCGTGACTTAAGGAAGCACAGTGGGGTCCATTTAGAGTGGACCAACTTATTTATAGATAGGAAGCTCAGAATTACATCCAGGCTCCGGGAAAATTATAGTTCTATTTATAATGACTACTTACTTGCCATTGCATTAGTTAAAAGGAAATAGCAACCATGAGGTTTGAACTCGTCTCTGGATCTGTAGGTATTTGCTGGTTACTTTAATGTTCCACAGCTCATAGAAGCTTACAGTAAGTCAGCACATCACAGCATGAGGTAGGTATAATTTCACTAGTGTGATGAATGGGGAAATGCAATTACCTGAGAAATATGAGGAATACTTCAAAATCGTATTTCAGGAAATTTGGACGGTTGCTTGATGCTCATACTTACCTCCATGCTATGATAGAAAAAAAGTAAAAACGAGACATGTCAAAGGATTCATGAGCAGGTGTCAGTTCACTGGCCTGCTGTCATTAAGCCTCTGATTTCCTCTTCATAAAAACAAAGAGTTTCATCTTGGTGGTACCTAGTTCCAAAATCCATGGTCTAAACTCTGTTGTGGTTGATTGACAGTAGAACATATGAAACATTTGCCTGATGTTGATCTTTGTTCCCCAATTGAAGCAATACCATCCACAAGCAGTTTTATTATTTTTTAACATATTTATTTTATTTTTGTGTATGTAATTTATATTACAACATCTCTTTCTCAGCCTTCCTCCCTCCACATCTTCCCATACACTCCCCACCACCAGTCTCTGCTTTCTCTGAGGACCAGGCATACTAGCACCTTTCCTTTATATAGATAGCCTCATGCTTTTTGCCTAGCAGTCATCCTGGAAAATGGGTCCACCTTAATTTATGGGTTTAACAAAATCAGCTGCTATAGTAGCCACCTATTTTGTTCTTCCCTCCTTCTCTTCCTCCTTCCCTCCTCTGGTCAAGTGGTTGCCTTTGATCACTCAAAACAAGTACCAAGACTGTCTGGCTTCTGGGATGGCTCCTTATCTGAACCACCCTTCCCTAAGTCAGCATCCAGGTCTCAGCACCAAATTGTGATTCCTCCAGCCCTCTGAGGATGCTCAGCACAGTGCCTCGATTTTTGACCATGGCTTTTTCACAGACTATAAGATCCATGAAACTATGGAGTGTTCCTGTTCTGCTAGTTCCTGGTTCAGTGCCCCAGTTTTCTTAAACATTTATGCAATAACCAAATGACCTTAGTTTCTTCTCCACCACCAGCTCCTTGTCACCTACCCTTTGACCTGGTCCTCACTCCTCTCCCCTGTGCCTGTGGGACACCTTGGGCACTCAGATTTTTGATGGAATAAAATATATAATGTTTCCCTCCTTACTTACAGTATTGTCATCTGGAGACTCTACACTGGTACTTCATTAGGATTAAAAATAGCAAGCGTAATCTGTAAATAAATACTTTCCTTCGTCAGAGAACATAGACAAATTCTTTGAAACAGTAATATGATGTTAGCTCCAGATATGTGATTACAGACACCAGTCTGGAGTTGAAGGAGCACAGGACATTTGCAGTTCTTGAGATAGCGACACCGCAATAATGACTGTCATCACAACTCTGTGACTGCCACTGGGCTTTATATACAGAAGAAATGAGCAGCCAAGACAAGGTGAATAAATAACATTTAAAAGCATATAGTATGTCCGCGTAGAGAACGGTGTGTGTGTGTGTGTGTGTGTGTGTGTGTGTGTGTGTGTGTGATCAGAGCAGACTCTCACACTTTGTGTCCTCTCAGCTGGCCACAGGGAGCTGGAGAAGAGTTTCGAGGTGGCAGATTGGAGAGTTTCAGGCACTCGCCTGTATTCTTAATTCTTCCTCACTGCTACAGTGGTGGTGCCTGATTGCTGTTCCAGGAAGTTACCTACCTTCCCGCAATCACAAAGGATGTCGCACACATCTTCCAGGCGCCCTTGCCAATAGACTGGCAGATAGTTCTGTCCTGGGAATTCCCTGGTAGAAGCTGGTTGTGGAAAGAAGGAAGAAGCTGATGAATTTTTCCTGTGTTGTACCCAACACAAAGTTCTTCTCCCTGTTTTTTCTCTGAACTCCCCACCCCCCGTTTCTGGCTGGGTATATGGCTCCTTCCATTTCTAGCCCTAGAGGTAGGAACAACTTTCTGCCACTAACATCTGGCTGCTCACCCTCTCCCGTTCCATTTTTGTTTCCTTCCAATTATTTCCTATTACAAACATCGCTGGAGAAAGATCTCGAGTGAGCTAGCATTTTCCCTGCAGCCACTGCTAGCACAATTTGATAACGGAGGTGGAAGCCAGAGTTTCGCATGGGCCATGCACTGTACCCACAACCCTTTTCTCAGTTCCTGTTTAGATACAGGGTCCCACTAATTTGCCCAGACGGGCTCTCAACTCACTCTGTTGCCCAGGAAGGCTTTGGATTGGCAATCCTCCTGCCTTAGCCACCCAAGTGGGTAGTGTTGTACATACCTGGGCCACCAGGCACGGATGCAGCTAGTCGGCTTGTGCTAAGCAGACAATGATGAATACGAACCTAGGAATGAACTGCTTTGGAAGTTTTGAAATTGTAGTCATTAGAGAAGCTTGCAGGAAAAAGAAACCCACACCACTAAGTTGGGCCTCTTCTTTTAAGGTACTTTTACAGCAATTAATCTCCACTGACAACAGTAGCTAAAGCCTAAAAATGATAATAATTTACACATAATAATAATGAGAATATGATTTAAATGTAATCATGTGGACTTAGGTTTTTTTTTTAAGACCCATTGAAGTATTAACGAATGCATAAGGAATGGCAAGAAAAGGGTTTGGCATAATGTGATTCAGTTAAGAGCAGCAACAAAAATAACTCCCACCAGCAGTGACCTACAAAGGACCCAGGCATCTCAGAACACACTGCAGATCTTGGGGCAAACTTCTCTGAGTCAAATGACATTTGGTAAATGGTTTCTATAGAGTCACATGGCACTAACAACACACGGGAAATCCAGAAAGGTTTTGCTGATGACATCAGCCTGAAGCATCCCTAGTGAGACCGTGAAATAGAACACATTTGAACAGTAGATACGAGCTACCATGCCAGAGAGGGAAGGCCACGTCACTAGGAAGCCAGAAACAACCCAGGCAGCCTGTTATTTTAAACGTCTACTATAGCTGAGTGAAACACTGCAAGGCCGTGTGCACATCCCGGGCATACAGACATGGTGCCATGCTCGCTCTGAGTTTTAGGGGATGTCTGGTAAAATACATGAGCAGAACAAATGTGCCTCCAACAGGGGGTCCCAAAGGAGAATTTAGCCTGGAAAACCGTATGATGTTTAGTCTTCCATTCCTCCCAATTCTTTCTTTCTTTGGAAGCTTTTGCTGTACACGATTGCGACTTAAGATGGAGATTTCATTTTAAACATTCATTGCTTCTTCTCATATCATTATCATGTTTTTGTTTTTAAAATTTATTTCCTGGATGTGCACGTGTCCCCGTGTGGTGTATATGCAGTCAGGTGTGTAAATACATGTGCCTGTGTGATCATACAGCAGCCAAAAAAGGGTATGATTTCTACCACTTTCCTTCTTATTCGCTTGAGGCAGAGTCCCTTCCTGACTCATGAGCAAGCGGCAGACATCCTCCTGTCTCTGCCCCCACAGTGCTGGGGTACAGGCGTTTTTATGTGGGTGCTGGATATTTAACTCAGGTCCTCATTCATGTGAAACAAACACTCAACCTCTGAGCCATCTCTCCAGCCCTGCATAGCATGTCCTTATGGCCTATTGTCTGTCATTTAAAAGATCAGGTACAACTAAATCCCTCCAGGAAAATGGGGTTGTGACAAAGCAAATTGTAGCCTGTTCTAGGGAGATAAGTTCATGTGGTAAAATATTAAAATGATACTGATTTCAATTTGAGTTTCAACACTTAACTTTTATTTGGTATGAAATGAGCTATATTTCTCAACTGACTTTATTTTTCATAGAAAAATAACTTTAATATTATTGTGGTTTGTTAGTCATAAGCAACAGAATTTATTTTGACTGCTTTAAGGTGAGATAAAGGGCCAAGGATGTATCCTAATTCACAAGGTGTTTGTCCAGCATGCATGAGGCCCTGGGTTTGATCCACAGCAGTAAATAAACTTAAATTGGTATTTTTCTGAGGCAAACCACAGAATTGTTAGGAGCAACCAAGGAACAAAATGTGTTCCAAAGTTTCAGGACCAATAGCCAACACCCTACACCTGCTAAGAGGAGAATATTACATCTGCCACTATAGCTGCTCTAGAGCCCAGTGGACCAGGCGGGACAGGAACTTCATGTAGATATGTAGGCCCTAGGTAGCTGTTAGGAGTCATCTTTGGTTATACTTCTACCTTATTCACTGAGGCTGGTCTGTCAATCAAACCCAAAGCTGGCCAATATGGCAGTCTTTAGTCAAGGGACCTATCTCCATCTTCTGAGACTGGAATTACAGGCAGAACACCACACCCACCCAGCATTTATGTGGGCTCTGGGGATCTGAACTCTCATCTAGGCTTGTGTAGTAAGCACTTCAGACACTGAGCTATCTCTCCAGCTTGATACATCTAATTTTAAGTAAAATTCTCTCACAAAAATTCTTGGCCTTTGTGTCACTCTATTTTTGTCTACTTATTTCTATATGAAAGATGTTTGTGATTATGCTTGGTTGAACAATAGTTTGGAAAAGGTGGCTTTGTTTTTATGGCATTAGTTTAACTCTAAAATATAGCATATACAGCAAAGCAGCCTATGATCCTGCACTATTTCCTTCTTGCTCAAGTTCTGTATGCCCTGCTGGGTAGCATGGAAGATGCTACTTTCCAGCATCATAAAAGGAAGGTGACGGTTTGTGTGACTGCTTGGATGGGAGTGGTTTCCTGGGCTTGTGGAAGTTGCTCCTCTATCCTGCTTCCTTTTAGCCCAGAAGGTACCTTCAGTTTAAACTGCAGATGTTCTTGGTTACAGTTGCTATGTGAAATGCTCTGAGATGGAAGTTGCTGTCATAATTAATAATAGGTAAAGGTTTTGCCTTTGATGTGCTGCATCCTACATATAACGGCGCCTTTGGGCTTGTGCTGATCGTACATCTCCATCAGCCCCTTGGTTCCTGGCTGTTTGGGCATGAGCAGGATGTCTGTTTTTATTTAGTCAAGGCTATTAATGCTTTGCAGACTGATTTTCAACTACTCCATAGCCCATATGGTTTAAGTTGAAAAGGAGATTTACACTATCCCACTCCTGGATATTAAAACCTGCTTGTGTCTTTCTTCATTTTACTGTCTGATGAAGAGGCCCTGATTCATTGAGAAGCTGCACACAGTTTTCCCCTGACAGCTCCAAAGGAGGAACAAATACAGCTTAGAGAACCAACTCTCCTCCAGACAAAATAGTTTGTAAGACAAAAATCTCCGAATATGTATAAATTTATTACACCATGAAGCTCTCATTCCCACATCCAGGGAAGGATTGAGAGAGATTGTACAGTTTCAGGTCGGAGGCCTGCTTTTTTTATGTCCAGGCCACCCCCCCCACAAACACACACCCTTTCCTGAAGAAAGCATACTTCCTTTTCCAGTTAAATGTGCTATCTATGACACTGATAACCAAGGTGACTCATTGTGTCTTGGCAAATGCAGGGGCTTCTGATGAAGGAGATAAATGAGTATTCCTGGTATATGAATGTCCATCTTTATTTCTCAGAGGCCGGACTAGCGGTAGCCATTCTGGCCATGTGCCTCTGATGACATTACCTGTTTTTTATCCTGCTGAACTATTCTGGTCCTAATATTTTTGAAAGCTTGAATTTTGGCTCCACACCCAATGGCTATGTGGTACAAATTAATGAGATCACTCTCTTCCATTTTTCAAATTTTTGAATGAAAAGAACCTTCATACAAACGTTGGAATATGGCATATTTGGCAGTTAAACAGTCCTCAAAATGTGAGCTATTAGGAAATGGACATTGGGCAGGGTATACCATGGCAGAATATCTTAGTACCACTGGATATAAACGTGTTTACTACATTTTGGTCATATGAGGTGACTTAAAAGACACAAGGGACTCAGAAGTGATGTTTGCAGTGGCTGCCTTCAATTAGAACATGCAGTTTCTTTATCAAGGCCCAAGATGAAATTCATACTTCTTTTTGATCATCATGGAGAAATATATCTCTTGCATCTTATATATGGAGGGTTAAGGTCCACAAAAGACAAAGCTCAGAGTAAGATTCAAGGGACAGCTGAGTTATGGTGATGATTGACTTCAGAGCCACATGGAAAGTGAGGGCACAAGCAACTGGAAAATTCCCAGGAAACCCTCCCTTACCTCATGGGGTTCCCTCCTCTGCCTGAGGAAGCAGGGTGTCTTTGCAAAAGGGTTCTAACATCTCCCTTCTGCTGCTCCCAGCTGTTATCTGCAGCCAAAACCCAGTGAAAGATCTCAGTACAGATTAGCATGACAAATTTGGAGTCAGAGCCAATAAGGAAATTTGGTAACACATTTCATATCATAAAAAGCCGAGATTTGCTTATGGACCTGAATCATGAAGGTGTGTAATGAAAATGCTTCAACTGGTCTGTTTTTGATCTTAATGTGTCTTCAGAATGCCTCCCATCAGTGTCGCAGCTTGGGGAGGGAGCTGCTGCTTGGGAAGCTCCATAGATTGATGCATGCAAACTGAATATAACTCTTTCCTCAGCAATTCTAATAAAAAGTGTAGAAATCCTAGGGCATGATGTGAAGTTGAGTTTCTTTTTTTTTTTTCAAACTTTCTTTTTATTTATTCTTTGTGTCTTTTACATCATGCATCTCGATCCCATTCATCTTCCTGCCCCTTTATCTCTGCTCTCCGACATTGCAACCTACCCCCTAAACAAAATAAAATTACATGGGAGAGGAAAAAAGGAGAAAGGAACAAGGAAGAATCTCACCGTGGTAGCTATAGTGTGGCACAGTGAGCCACACTGATTACCCTTTTATCCATACGTCTTTACTTGTGATTCCCAAAGAGTTACCAATCTGGTTTGAAGCCCCTGGTTCTTGCTACACCACTGGTACTCGGCTCTCACTGGGACTCCTCTTGGACATTCTGTTGTTGTCCTGTCATGGAGATGATGCAGTTTTGGATCTACAGGACTGGCCCTTCATGTGCTCCAGCAGACCATAGATGTGATGGATGTTGGGGATGGGGCAACTCATAACCCTGGTTCTAGGCCTGGGTAGTTGCAGGTTGGTCAGCCTGCCAGCTCTCCCCTGTCTTCACTACCTGGGTGAGCTCTATGGTATTGCCCCAGCTAGTTCACCCCTTGCAGTGATGACCAAGGGACAGGGCTGATTCTCCTACTTTCAGGCCATTAAGGTCAGCTTACCCACACAAGAAGGCAGGAAGAGGCAAGGGATGGAGGGGGCAGCTGTCCCCTTCTCAAACTACTTCGTGGCAGACAAGTAGTAGGGCCTGCTCGCCAACACTCACAACTTTGGGGTTGGTTCACCTGTACCCCTGACAATAGGTCTTACTCTACTGTGTTGCCCAGGTGCAGTGCAGAGCCTGCTCCCCCAAGCGCTATAGATAATGAGGGGCAGGGGCAGCTCTTGAGCTCTAGTGACCTCAGGGCCAGCTCTCCCACCGGCTGGAGTAGAGTTTCTTGAAGTGTGGTTCCGCTCCCCAGTGACTTCATTTGGGAACATCCCATAAACAGAGACTCCCAAATTCCAACCCCGCCCCTGGACACACACACACACACACACACACACACACACACTTGTTGAACTGGAATCTTACTGGCTATGTTCAACAGACTGTGCTTCTAACACACTATGGTTACTCTGATGCATGTTCAAATTTAATCACCACAACCATAGGGGAATAAATAGCAAGTCAGAAAACACAATGCATGTCTGTCCACTCTCTCTGCCTACACACTTCTACAGTTCCAGGCAGATCCCCTCATTCTGGACAGCCTCAAGGAGTGACAATGGGAAGAACTGCCCCGGCTCTTGTCCAAGGATGGAAAAACTCCTGAGAGGGTCTACACCCGACACCTGCTGACTTCATGGTACAAGTTCAAAGTGCCAGAAATGACAAGTGCCAACTCTAATATGCATCAAGGCTAATGAAGCAACCAAAATTTTCAAGCTACTCTGATTCAGCGCTATCCATGCATGTGCTTAATTAAACATGGGCTTGGAAGGATTAAAACTAATAAGCAAATCCCTTAAGTCTTCTTTGATTCATTTAAGAAATCAATAAAAACACTAAGGTGTGGGGATTAGAGGTACCAATTGAGCTGTTACCCTAGAGACCCACGGCCCCTTGCCAGAGTGCAGACCCAAGTCAGATTATAGATTTCCAGTCCCCAAGTTAGAGAAAGGCAAGACCCACTGGAAAGACTGCACACATTGTGATCCCCATATGCTTGCTATGTGACCCTCCCTGAATGAGAACTGCAATATGCAAAGTAACTCTCAGAACAAGGAAACTCTCCAGGAAGATGGATTCAACTCTACCTTGTTGTTGTGAAGTGGCATCTTGAATACTCTCAAGACTTAATTGCCCCAACTTTTAATATATAGTTGAAGTAGATATTGTAAGATGCTGTCAGATTCCTTCTTTATACCTTTCAGTAAGTCATGGGTATCACAGAAAGAGACTAGATGAATTAATGTTGCTTCCTTTCCACAACAAAGGTGAAAGCCAATGCCACTCACCACCCTTAAATAAGGTATCAAAATCAACCTCTGTGAGGTCTCTTTAAGTGTAGGGTGTCTTAAACCATTCAAGTCATTTTAACAAAAATACTAGAACCTAGTTGACTTATAAATGGATTTAATTTTCACAATTCGGGAAGCTTAGGAGTTTAAAATCAAGATTCTCCCAGAATTTCTTTCTGCCTCAAAGCTGTTACCCACTTAGGATGTCTTCATAAGGAAGAAGGGGCAAGGCAGTTTCCTCCCAATTTCTAATGGCATCATCTTGAGAGCTTCAGCATATGCATCTGGAGGGGACATATTCAAGCTGCAAAACAGACATAGTCTTAGTATAGACATACTCTTTGTATGTCAATCAGTAAAGTCAAGGGTAAAGGGAAGGCACTGTCGATATATGATGTCTACCACAGTATCTTGTCCTGACTTCATTTGGTGCTAGATTATGATATGGAATTATTGCTGAAACAAACCCTTTACTTCCCATGTTGCTTTGGTCATGGTGTTTTATCACAGCAATAGAAATCCCAATTAATAAATTGGTACAAGGAGTGGGGTATTGCTGTGACAATTTCAGGAGGATTGTGTCCTTCAAATTTTGGGATGAAAAAACTATTAAATGACTCAGAGATCAGTGGCTGTTCTATGGGAGATTGGAAGATAATGTTAACAGTAATGAAGGCTTGGCTTATATATTTCAGAAGGATGTTTGAGAGTCTCTCCAAGACTATCAGGGACCTTCAAGCATTTTTTTTAAAATTAGGAACCACTACAGTGAACCCTTTGCTGACACCATCAGTGTAGTTAGTTGGAACTCAGAAATTAACATTAAGATGATACCAGAATGACAGAGGTGAGATCTTCTGAAAAGTGTCTCCTAAGAAGACATGGAGCAGAGGGGGCCAAGCAGTACCTTGTGCTGGCAGCCACACTTCATAATGTGTAATAGTTTCCCAGGTGGTACTGGTTTCAAAGGCATGAGGGAGCCTTGGAGAGCATGGGTTGGCATAGTAAGTGGCTAGGCCAGACCACTGTGAATGTACAGCCTCAGTTGAAGAAAAAGCTCCAGGACTTAAGGGATCATAGAGAGAAGCCGAGGTTTGGCATTGTGTGGCAAGACCAGAGTCATTGAGGAGAGCCTCGAAGCAGATATTGGTAATGGTACAGCCCACTATGAGTGCAGACCCCAGCATTTTGAATACACTAGAACCATGTCAAGGACAGCAGCAGCTGAGATTATGTGATGTGCTGTGTGTACTATGGCCAGGGAGCCTAGAAGGCCATGAGTCCCATAAGCCTGACATTAAGGTTCATACTGTTGGACATTGGTTATGTTTGATTTGCATGTAAATAAGTCCTGGTTCTTTTCTCTTGGAGTAAGAAAATCTGCAGCTTATTTATTTATTTATTTATTTATTTTTTGCAGTGATATTTTATTGTGATCTAACAAATACAGCTGGCTTGAAGATCGGAGTGCAGAGCTAAGCCACTAGTTAGCCATAGAGACCAGGCAGTGGTGGTCACACCTTTATTCCCAGCACTTGTGAGGCAGAGGCGAATGGATCTCTGCGAGTTCAAAGCTACCTTGGGCTACATGAGATTGATCTAGTCTGGAAGAGGAACAGAGCCAGGCAGCAGTGGCTCACACCTTTAATCCAAGTACTTGGGACTGGTACACCTCTAATCCCAGCAATAGAGAAGTGAGCACAGGAGTGATATGGCTGGGTGGAGAGGATTACAAGGTGGAAGGAGACAGGAACACATCCAGTCTGCGGATTTGTAGGGACAGGATTGCCCCGTTGGTAAAAACTAATGGCTGGCTGCTCTGCTCCTCTGATCTTTCAGCATTAACCCCTATATCTGAGCCCAGGTTTTTATTATTATTAAGACCAATTAGAATTTGAGCTACATTTTTTTTTTTATTTTACAGGAGACCACAGTTAAGAGGCTTTAGAATTTTGGGGAGACTTTTGGGGAGTTTAAGGAGACTGAACTTTTAAAGTGTTTGAGATTTTAAAGATGAACTATTAAAAGCTGGAATGTTCTGTGTTGTGTTGATATTAATATGAGAACTTGGGGATGAACAAGAAAGAAGTTATTATGGTTCAATAAGTGATGTTTGTGTAAGGAGATAGCAGAGGGTCAGTTGTTCTGGTTTGTGTTTGCCAATTATGATTTTGTCATATCTGGGAAGAAGGATTCTTAATTGAGAAAATGCCATAAGACTGGCTTGTAGGCAAGTCTGTGCTGGTATTGTCTTGATTAATGATTTATGTGGGAGGGTCCATCTCACTCTGGTAAGAGCCATCCTTATGGAGATTGTTCTAGGTGGTTTAAGAAGGCAGGTTGAGCAAGCCATGGGGAGCAAGCCAGTAAGCAGCACCCTCCATGTTCTTTGCATCAGCTCCTGCCTCCAGGTTCCTGTTTTGTTTGGGTTCTTGCTCTGACTCCTTATTTAATGATGGTGTGTGATGTGCTATTATAAGCTAAAATAAACTCTTAATCTCCCAAATTGCTATCACAACAGTAGAAACCCTATCTAAGATAGACTCTAAAACTGGGAGAGAGAGAAAGGTCAGTACAGAAGGGGAAAGAAGAAGTAAGGACAAATAATGCCAAGGTTGTTTAATAAAACCTCAAGTAATAATATAATTTTACATTTATCTAAAATTATACACCCTTTATATATACGTATACACATATCGTATATATACACACACACATATATATAGTAATACACACACACATATATACATATATATGTATATATACATATACATACATATATACATATACATACATACATAGTAGAGTTAGGACACTAGGCTGACAATGCTCCCCATACGAACTATAGGCTGACAAAAATCCCAACACCAGTCCCAAGAAACTTCCTTGTGAGTGGTTGGTCTCCAAACAACTTAATGTATTGCTTCTTCCCTTTGGTGCCTCTCACAGGGTTGAAGGTAGGGCCCCTATTCTGAAAACACTGTATACTTAGAACACAGAACTCAGAATGTTGGAGCTGGATCTAACATAAAAGCCTTCTTCCTGCAGCCTAGATTCCATAGCATCAGAAAGTACCATGTCAGCTGCCAAGGGAGGGAAGCAATCAATAATCTTACCTAGCCATGACAGATATGGATCACAGTGAAGACCAGCATGGCAAGATATTCATGCAGGTGCAATACTGGCACTCACACATTAGTGCTAACCAATGGCTTTCTAATGGAACTTTTAAGTCCCTCTCAACAGAAGGGACATTATGCCCAGCAATAGAAAGCTAGCCAGCTACCTAGAGCATTCAGAAGAAAATCCACTGCTGCTCCATTGATAGATCAGCATAATTCCTTACTACATTCTGTAGCTTATACTTACAGCTACAGGTAAGTGTAGCTATCAGCCCTCATCAATTAAGCTTCTCTTTATAGCAAATGGACTCACATAGAAATCCACATCCAGACATAATACAGAGATCAACAGATTGTGGGGAGCCCAGCTCCAATAGATATGCCTGCAACACAATTCTTGCATCTACGGTTCAGTTAACATCACAGAAGAATGGTGGAAAGATTGGGAGGGTCAGAACACCAGGAAGTTTACTGCGAGACTGACCCTTCACAACTGACTACATAAACAAGACCAGACGAATGACAATATCAACAGATAAGCTAATGTGGAAGGAGGAAATTTCAAGAGGTTCCATCTCTAGATAAAGAACTATCAGCAACTAATGACTGCTTAGAGATGGAGAACTAGCCTCACCCAAGGATGAGTCATCCCTTAAACCATATAAATACAAGCAATAAAAACTAACTCAGCAGGTTCTATTTATGTATCTGTGCAATCTATCTATCTATCTATCTATCTATCTATCTATCTATCATCTATCTAGCTACCCACTTATGTATATACCACCTGTCTAGCATCTACCTACCTACCTATTATCTGTCTATTTATGATCTACCTACCTACTTATGTATCTACTACCTATCTATCAATATCTGTCTATCTACCTACATCTATCTATCTATCTATCTATCTTTCTTTCTTTCTTTCTTCTATCTACCTACTTAGGCATAAACCACCTGTCTATCATCTATTTACCTATCTATTATCTATTTATGATCTACCTACCTACTTATGTATCTACTACTTATCTATCCATATCTACCTGTCTGTCTATCTACCTACATGTATCTATCTATCTATCTACCTACCTATCATATTAAAAGAAAAAGAAGTTATCATTTTAAGATGGGTACATGACATGAGCTGGAGGCAGGAAAATGTATTAAAAATAAAAATTTCAAAAAAAGAACACAAATTTCCGAGTTCGATTTAGAGACAGAGAGCAGCTTCATTGTTCACAACCCCGAGTCTACACTTTGATCTGTTGATCAAATAGAACCACATGCATGCTGTGGATGAGGACTTTAGCTGCTGGCATAGAGTGGCTTCTTATAAAACGGTAGTGTAACAGCGTGGTTATTAGTAACTGTGGTGGTTTGAATGAAAACGCTCCCCTAGGCTCGTAGGCAATGGTACTATTTGAAAGGATTAGGACCTGTGGCCTTGTTGGAGTGGGTGTGGCCATATTTGGAGGGTTTGTCACTGGGTGGTGGTTTTGAGTTGCAGAAGCTCAAGCCAGGTCCAATGGCTCTCTCTTTGTTTCCTGCTGATCTGGGTAAGGAACTCTCAGCTGCCTCTCCAGCACCATGTCTGCTTGTCCACTGCCATGCTCCCTGCCATGATGATCACAGACTGAACCTCTGAACTTCAATCCGGCCCCAGTTAAATGTTTCCTTTGTAAGGGTTGCCCTGGTCACTGTGTCTCTTCCCATCAATCAAAACCCTAATTAAGACAGTAACCATGGTAGCTATCTCCAAGTAGATATGGGGAAAGGTATAAGTTAGACATTCATTCTAATCATTGGCAATTGCATACTTAATTTGCTATTGTTTTCTAAGAAAGCAATTTGTCTGTCTTTCTCCTCAGGCTCTCTCTTCCTTGTGGCACAGACATCGACTCTGTCTGTGTCCAGTGACATTGGTACTCTATCTGAAAATTAATCATGTGTTTTTCATATTCAGCTGCACCTTCTACATACTTTTAACACTGAGAAATCATATACACTTGAATCCGTGTTCACAGGAGTTTCTCACCCTTAGAGAAGAAAGCCAAAGAAAGATTAATTCGTGAAAAATGAATGACTGTTGAAACTCTTCAAAGGCTTGATTTACTGCATAATTAGTAGACAACACTAGAAAGCAGAATATCTTTCTGCTTGAGAATTGAATAAATTGATTAATTCATTAATTAGGTATGATAACACAATAGATAGCATAATTGTACCACTGGCTAACAAAACACAGCAGAAGAATCAAGCATGTTTTCAACATGGTCAAAAATTTAATTTACAGTCTGAAGGTCCCAGAGTTAGAATCTTAATGAAAGGACGCAGGAAAACCAAGTTCAGCCCTTTTCTGTATTAAGCACAAAGCGCATAGCAAGTGTGTCCCAAGCAGAACTTGCTCCTTCATTCATTTATTCACTAGAGATTATTTCCAAACACTTTCCATGTTTCTGGTACCAAGAAAGGTCAGGCTACAACAACGAAGAAATGAGATAAATTTACTGTCTTAGACACTTTAGTTCTCTGCTCGTTGTGATGACCACTAGATCACAAATCAGCTCACATTCAAATTGACCTGAATTAAGTTTAGACATGTGACTCCTGGGTACTATTAGTATAAGCACAAGAGGCCAATGATAGTATGTGCTTTCCAGGTGGCATATTGGATAGTGAGGAAGGCTATTTTAAACATGATAGGAAAGTAGTCCTAGATAGTGTTATTCTAAAAAGTTCCATAGAACAAATGACAATCAGTTAAATGAAGAAGATACCTTTATTCTACAAAGACCATGAGTTAGAGGCCAGTTTGGGCTACATAATATGACTCTATCTCAAGAAGATAAGAGGGGCAGAGACAGAGAGACAGATATTTGAGGCTGGGATGGCCACCTTTTGCAAATGGTCAGGTCAGATGTGCAACAAGAACACATCAGTTTAACTATGTAAACTGTGGCAAAAATCAAGGTTAGGCACGTGCAAAGGGTTGACACACAGAACAACCAGTTTTGAAAAGAGGTCAGTGAGGCTGGAGCATCAAGAAAACCAGAAAGATGAAGGGCAGGGTGAAGGCGGAGCATGTTAGAGGGGAGGAGCTTCATGTCGAACTATGTGGGATGCAAAGAAATTACTTGCTCTGATCCACATTTCAAAGTTAGGCTTTTGGGTGAAGGACGGGCTAGAGAGGAGAGCAAGCCATGGGTCCACAGGTCAAATGCTAAGCCAAGTAGAACTGGAACTGGGACAATGGAATCAGAAACAAATTGGGGTTGAAGGACAATTTGGAGGAGAGATACCTGGCCTTGCTGATGGATTGGGTATTGAGAATGAGAATAGGAAAGGAACAAAGGGTGAGTGTTACATCCCACATCGAGAAGCTTGGGGAGAGGGTTAGAGCACGATAGGCTGAGAAGATTTCTGCAGGTCATATGGGAGACAAATTAAGATGATTTCTTATTTCCTCTATGATAAGCGTAAAATGTCAGATTGCCATCTTATTCAGACTATCCAACAATAAAATTGTACAAAAAAAAAAAAAAAAAAAAAAGAAAAGAAAAAGAAAAATCTGGAGCCAGCAGAAAACTTAAGGCGTGATGTGATTTGCATCATAAAATATGTGGTATCCAATCCACAAAACTGAATAAAATCCTTGGTGCTCATGAATGGATGGGAAATAAAGGAAGACTAGATACCAAGCTCTGGGGGAAGTCCCACCTTTAAGAGCAGGGCTGAGGAAAAGGATCCTGAGGAGGGAAGGAGAAAGAGCAAGAAGATGGAGTTAAGCAAGACAGTAGATCACAGAGAATAGAAACGCAGCAGAGGGCAGCCATGACAGGAAGCTGTGATAACCTGTTTGTAGAAGGAAGGGTATACAGAGATCCTGTCAGTAGATGAGGAAAGGAAAAGCCAAAACATCTGTAAACTTGAGAGGAAAGTGCCAAGATGGAGTTAGTGGAACCTTTGCAGAAATGATCCCAGTGCTGCCAGGGAACCTGGTCTCAAGGAATCATTTCTCTGGAATGAGAAAGAGGACCATGTGCTTGCAAGCTCATGAAGCTGATGCAACAGAGGGGGGACCAATAATAATAATGATAATAATAATAATATAATAATAATCATAATAACACTGCAGCTAGGAAAGAGGGAGGTCCAGAAAGAAAGAACTTAGGAAGGCAAGGCAGGATAAAGACCACCCAGCTTGAGGCATTCCCTGTTGCGTTCTATAGAAAAGTGTACACAGACACAACTGTGTAGCTCGTGTAGGAGGTGTGGAAAAAAATCTTGAAGACACAGTTAAAAGATGCAGTGGAGCAAGTGAGTTTAGGTGGCTGAGATGGTCTTTAGACCATCTAAAGAGTGTAGGCCACAGCTTTGGAGACAGACCTGGTATCAAATCTGGGCTTCATGAGTTGTAAGTTATGAGACTTTCTGAGCAACTTGTCCTCTTCATCTGTGCAATGATGATTACACACACACACACACACACACACACACACACACACACACACGCATGCATGCACACACACACAGCGCCATGGTGATTCTCCCACATTTAGCCTGTATTTATATAAAGTGAATTACACACACACACACACACACACACACACACACACACACACAGAGCATAAATGTCTATGACGTGACTTGAAAACAGAAGCAGAGGAAGAGCAAATGTGTCATGAGTTTGAAGAGTAAGAGGGGTAGTATACCATGACTGTCAAGGGAGGGGAGAATTTGCAGAATGGGAAGTGGTCCCTGCACTCATGAAAAGGCATTCAAACAAAGAGAAGACCGCTGTGTGTGCTCATTAAGATGTCGCTGAGGCCTTTCAACATTCTTTTTTCCAAGTTGTTATCAACATCAGAACCACAAGCTTGTGTGCATAGGAGCAGTCGGAACACAAGCAGATGCTCTGGGTGTTTCTCCTAGTGTTTAAGTGGTTCAGCAAGGATACACCAGTAGCATGAGAACAGAGGGGAAAAAAACAGAGAAAGGAATGGAGCCTGCAGTAGGCAGCTGGGAAATAACTGTGCCAAGAAAAGAGAAGAGGTAAGAGAAAGTATAGACAGAAGGAATGAAGAACATATTTCAAGGGCTGCACAGATAGAGGGGAAGAAGAGATGTGAACCAAAGGGGCCTCGTTATTGGCTGTTGTGAGCACTAAACATAGAAGCAGCTATGGGATGAACTGAAGACAAGTGAGGATTGCTAGGACATCACAGAGCTTGAGAAATGGAATGAGTTGGCTTGAAGGCATCAGGCCTGAGTGAGAAGTCTTTAGAAGTAAGGTTTACCCATGAGGAGGTTTGGTTTTCCAACAGCCCAATAGGTTTCAAGGACACAGAAATGCCACAGGCAGATGGCAACATTTCTAACCCACTCTTCTGAGGCTTGTTTAGGTATTTGCAAACCTTTGGGTCACAAGTTAGAAAATGAAGTCTTCTATGAGTAGAATGCATTCAGAGAACTTTAGCCAGTTGCCTCTCTGAAGCTCAGTGCAAGGGTATCGATACCAATCACCCATTAACAGATTGATGTAACAATGTTCTTTTTGGAGTGCATTGCCCACCAGAGACCTCTTGCTGCCTCTACCGTGCCCAGCCTCCAGAAGGCCTGGCGTGTATGATATAATCTAAGATAAGTTCTCACCATTGTGGCCTCCCAGTTCATAAGTTATTGCAGTAATCAGCGGGCATTCTTCAAACTTTTAAGTTGCAAAAGGAGTGTACCTATGAAATATCTGCTTTGCTGCATAATAAACAATGCCAGAGTGAACACAAAACAGACTAATTTAATAAGTGATTCCTTTCCCCTACATTGTTTAAATTTACATAATCAACTGGCTGTAATGTTTAGCATACTCTTCAGTGTTTGTTTACATGACAGTCCTTTTCTTTAGATCATTCCATTCACCAAAATATTGGTTGGCACACAAAGCACAGAAAACAGCATGTATTTATTTCTGTGGTAATCTTTACAGGAGTAAGAAAGCAGGGAGGGAGGTGGTAGCTTCTCTACTTCTCTTTGTCATCACAGATCTAATATTCCAAAGTGTATCAAAATCTCAACACAATCTATAGCTATTACCAACAAAGTACTCTAGCCAAGAATTATTATTAGTACCATTAAAATGGCTTTATCAAGTGTTCATTTATTTCCAGACTAGAAGCAATAGCAGCCCAAAGCAGAGGCATGCCTTTGAGTATTGTGGGATAACAATCAGCCAACCACAGCTTAAGAGCCATGGCTTCTCTGCTAAAGGGGAAAAACAGTCTTGAAGCCACAGATCTAAGATGTAACACAGTGAATCTCTTCACCATCATCTTGTGCTCAAAGAAACCAGTGTGGAGTTACCTCAGTGAAGAAAGAGCTCAGGTATCAAAATACATTCAAAATACATTAACTTTGCTTACATTAATTTAAACAGGCCTGGAGCTTTTGAAACAAACATGAAGTTACTTGTGCATTAGTGGACAAAACAGATGTGGGTTAGACTGCAAAGCTCCATCCTGCATCTCCATTCGACACAAAAGGGATGAATGCCACTTCGTAGACTCTCCTAAAATATACACTATGCATACACTTTTCTCTCTAGCTAAATTAGTTTTTATCTTTTCTTGAAAATGAGCTTTGGTTGCACTAATACCATGCTCTCCTGCAGTTCCTGATGCTGTGGTGAGGAAGCAATAGTCATGGTCAAGGTTTCTTCTTTAAGGTAATAGTCAAGAGTTAGGCTAGCGATGTGGCTTAGTAGGCAAAGGTGCTTGCCTTGCAAGCCTGTTCATCGAAGTTTGAATCCAGGATCCCAGGGAAGAAGGCAAGAACTGACTCCAGAAAGTTCCCCTCTGCTCTTCACACCTTCGACACAGCACATGCACACCCCCACACATGCACACACATCATATAATGTAATACATTTAATTTAATTTTTTACAACGCAGGCCTTGACTTCAAGCCTCCAGCTGCACACCTGAAATGTTTTCTTCCTTCAGCTTCCTTCACCTGTGGTTCCATAGCTGTAGCATGGTGTTAAGAAGTTGGTGATGACTGACTGCAGGATAGAAGTCTCTGGAAAGTCTGGTCAGCATCTCCTATTCACAGATGGAGAGACATCTCAAAGATAGGAAGTGACATCACAGTGCCTGTTTATGACAGAATACATTAAAAACTCCAGCTCTCTATGAGATTGGAAACAGAACAAATAAGAAATATAAATAAAGGTTGTCATTGCAAATAACTCCTTTTGAATTTAAAATATCTCACTCTGGGAACAAAAGCCTACTGTAGTCCTCTGCTCTGACACAAGAAGGCAGCAACTTTATTAAACGTGACACACAATGTTCCCTCTAGCTCTGGCTTCATTCAAAATATTTTTTTTTCCACTATCTGAGTTCGCTAAGCACCAGTCAGGGCCCTGAAATTAAAATTAGAAACACATATTGGTTCTCAGGAAAGTGATGGTCAAAGGTGAGGAGGGTGTACACTCAGGTGCCTCCTTCCCTACCTCCCAGCCCACAAGACTCTAAATCGAAAGAATACACAGTGCTACAAGGCAGAACACAAACCTCTGTATATCTTTAATAATTTGAAGGCAAATGATATTGACAATGAACAAGGGCTTTGTTTATTGTTGGGAAAAGACTCACATAAGGGATGTTAGTTGTATGATCAAAGTTAAAAGGTGTCATTGAACAAGGATAGAGAGTCAGGATTCTATGTCAGAGGGTTACTAATTTGCACTAGCCCTCATTCCATATTTCCAGTTGAGATCTGGAATTATTTAGCAATTATTTAGCTGAGCATAAATATTTAGAGACAGTTTTGTTAACAAATCTCGCCTCTAGGAGCCAGGCCCATAACAATTATTCTTGGCATTGGTTTCCAGCACATAAATGCACTGTCTAACTTCACACCTTCTCTATTTCATTTTTACTATTTTGTATGATACGGATGCATCCTTTTTTATTCCTGGCCTCTTTTTGCCCTGCCTGGTAGAACAAAAACTTGGCAGACCTTCTAGGGCCAATGCAGAGAGGCCCAGAAACTGCTCAAGAGAAACCAGTGGGGTTCTCTCTGGGCATCTCCATAGTGGATTTCTAAAGTTTCTGAGCATCTCGAATTCTATAGTATGGAAGCTGGCTTTGATAAAATGCCTATTAGACATTCTCCCTTATCCTGTCTGTGTGAATGCACGCACAATTCTGGGTGCCTTGCTTTGTGCCCTGGAAGGCACTAAAAAATGTCAGGAGGTCTCCCAACCTGCTTGGAATAACCTACCGATTGAGACTATGAAACCAAATGCCCCCTTTGGCTGAGAGGGGTAGATTTCCCAGGGTCTTGCATGATTTGGCAACGCGACGCTTGTGAACAGTGACCCCTTTGAAAGCGCGCTGCCACTCACGAAAGGGCTCACGGATTTTGCCTGTCTTCAGCTATCATTTCATCAGGAGCCTTGCTTACAGCCACACTCCAGCTGAGTTCTCTACACTTGGTAAATAAATCCCATGAACAACAGTCCCCAATTTCACATTAATTGTTTGGAAATCTCCACAACATCAAACATTTTGTTAAAAGTCTAGAAAGAAATAAGCATAGCTCCTTTGTTGTCAGTGGCTTGTTGTGCTTCGCAGTGATTTGTTCTAAATACAGCTTAACAGGCAGATGACTGGTTTGTGACTAGAGTATCTTTTCGGAGATGAAAACGCAATCCAAATGCTTTCCCCCAAGGATGCCGAGCAGGCGCAAAGCACCATGGGACCATGGAATGGGTGCACCTGGGGAACTGCTTATTGCAAATTGGATTGACAGGGAGGACTCCGAGCCTTTCCTAGCACATGTGCCTCTGAAGGGCCGAAAGGGAAGCACAGTGCTTTAGGATTGAGACCTGGGAATTGCCTAAATATGAGAGTTTGGAATTGCTCAAGCATTGAGAGAATAAGAGCACGAAATGAAAATGTCGCAAGAATGGGCTGTATAATAGCTCAAAACACATGCGGAGAAATGGAGGCAGCCTTTGGAGCCACATCCCAGGGTTGGATGTAGGGCCGTCCTGTTCCTCCTGGACACGCGCTTACTTTCTTCCTCCTATTCCCAGCTCACTTCTTCACATCACACCAGAGCAGAAGGGGAAGATGCTGCCCCCCCCCCTCCGCCCCGCTGTGCAGCTTGGAGCCCTGTCTTTCCAAAACAGCTCACCAGACTGAAGAGAAAGTCACCACCAGGACCACAGCTCAAAGGCTTTGACTTCTCCTCATTTTGCTCTCTTAGAAAGTGTGACCCGAAGTACAAAACCCGCTCTGAATGGACTAAGATGGGTGACTAGGGCCCAGGATCGTGGATTTGGGTGATCTGCAGGACATGACCCACCATGGGAGCTGTTGGGTGAGCACTTATTACTCTGAGAACAAAATCCAGGGGTGAGTGAGTGTACTTCCTTAGCACCCCGAGGACCTATCGGGCTGGTTCCAGTGGGCAGGGAACGCTGCTTCAAGTTTCAGATATGATCTGAGGGCATTCTTAACTTTGAGTTGTTGAAAACTAGTAGTCTGTCTATTAATACATCCCAAAGCCTTGATGGGCTAGTCAAGAGGGCTCTAGGTTGGCTTAAGAGATGGGTGATAAGTGGCAATCAGTGTGCAACATTTTACCTGTTCACAATCATAGAGGTCAAATCAGTCTGCCTGCAGAATATTCCACACACTTAGGGCTTTTCCAGGCACGCAAAAGTTAATGCACAAGTGTCGTTCCGACAGAATTAAATAGCTTGAAGACAAAGTAATGAACAACATTCCACAGAACTCACCCAGAAGCACAGGGACAATGTCACTTCTCCAGAGTACCCTTGGGTTAGCTTCTCATTTCACAATCTGCAGATTATACCCATGTTGTAAAGTTTGTAAGACATATTCCAAAGTTCTTGTTTTAAAGGGTTTTTATCCAGCCAATCATAGCCCTCCATAGTGAAATCTTTGCATTGTTTTTCTGATGAGGTCATTATCCAAGCTATGGCCTGAGCATAAGAATTGGCAGTAAGATACTGATTGTTAGAGCTGGGGAGATGGTTAGGTGGGTGTGCTGGGGTATGGACTGGAGTTTAGATCCTTAACACCCAATAAATGCTGGTGGGCTACCTAAAATCCTAGCATGTGGAAGGCGAAGGCAGGCAAGCCTCAAGGCAAGCTGGTGCGTTAAGATGAGCCTTACCTCTGAGCTTTGAATTCAGCGGAGAGACCTTGTCTCAGTGAATAATGTTAAGGGCAGTCTCATCAAGAAAGATTTCAGACCCCAAGCTCCGATCTCCACATCCATGTGAGCACAACTATAAACATAAAAACACTCCTTCCCCTCCACATACATGCACATGTAGAAAAAAAAGAAATTATTTTTTAAAATTAATTTTTATATAAATTAAAAACAATCTTATTTGACATTGGTTTTTAAAGGGACAAAAATCTCACACAAAGAATTGAGGAGATGAGAACTCTGAACTGTTGAGGTGACAGGACCAAATGAACACCAAAGAGGTGACACGATGGTTGCCATGGTTGCCGTGAAAGGGCAGAAAAGACTTCTGGCCTCACTTCCTTCACTATATTCTCTAGAGGATGAAGCTGAACTGGATGACATTTGTAAAGATTAGTGGCATCAGGAGCCAGGCAGTACATCCCATTGACTCTTCTCACAGAAATCACGTTCACACAGTCCTAGCATTCCCCATGAAGTCTTAGCAGCCATAGGGATTCTCTCTCCTCTCAGCATAGTGCACTGACATGGAAGATTATGCTCCCTCCGTGTAGCTGTGGGTGATATCCTGATTAGGGAGGCAGAAGTCCAGGTTAGGAGGTGGAACTCTGCCCAGGCTCTTCATGAATACCTAGATTGCTGCTCTCCAGGATAGGAGCAACCCTGACCTGTCATAGAGCTGACTGTTGTTTTTAATGGTGCTGGCTACACATTGCATGGAATGCTTACAAGGGGTTCCTCTACACTCTGCATGCACAGTACCTATTAGACTGCCATGTAGGAAGAACGGAAGAATGTGGGCTGGAACTCAGAGGTAGAATACTTACTTAGAATGTGTGACACTATGGATTCAATCCCTACACCAGGCATGCTAGTGGTGTCTGTGATCTCAACATTTAGGAGATGTAGGCAGGAAGTTTAAAAGTTCAAGGTCGGCCTAGGGTATGTACCAAAACCTTGTCTTCAAAGACTCAAAAAAAAAAAAAAAAAAAAAAAAAAAAAAAAAAGAAAGAAAGAAAGAAATGCAACACTCTAGCACAAAACAAACAACAAAACTCCAAAGCATGAGAAGCTGTGTGGGTGGGGAATAGAACTCTACTACAGTGGGCTATGCCGACTCTTAAACATGTAGCTGAAGCTCTCTACCCCTTATTTGTTTTATCTGTAACTCAGAGCTGACATCACTGTGCCCTATCACCGGCCATTGGAATATTGAATCAGGTCATGTGCAGCAATCTGAAAACGCCAGTTCATGATAGATTCAAGGCAACTTTTCCTTTGGAATCATTATTGTCAAGGGACAGTCAGTCAATTGCGTTTGCAGAGGAGGGAGTGATCAGGGAACCCTTCTGCCCCCTACAAACCGGGGTTTTCCTTCAAATCTTCACCCACATTTCTGCCCCTGACTTAGTAAATACTTGCATATCTCCTAAAGTTCAAATGTTCTACAGGCAGCTGGGCCTTAAGTGGGAGGGGCTCCTCCCCTGGAATTCTTTGTCTTTTTACCAGAAGCTAAACACGAAAGACTCAGATAGGCTAGTGATCCCTAGAAGAGCAAAAACAGCTACACTAATTAGTAGCTTCCAGAGCTGTTCAGCTTGGCAATAAGCTGTGAATTTATGGTTTTGTTAAGAGTCAGGCTACATCCGAAATCTTTTATATAATATTAGATATGAAAATACACACCATCTGGACCTCTCGCTGATACCTTGAAACGCCTGCCTCTCTCAGGAATCAAACCCATTTTACCTGCTAGGGAATAAAACACCTGTTTCACATACGACTTCCCACTGTGTGATGAACATTTTCCACCACCTCCAGCCAGAGGGAGAGAAAAATGCAACTGTGCCTTCACATTGTTTAGTACATTTTAAAACGCCAGCGGGGTCGGGGGCTGTTTGCTATGTGGTTGGAAGGAGGCTCTGCAAATTGTCCCTAGAACAGCCCCAATTGTGTGTGTGTGTGGGGGGGAGTCCTGCCTAGTATCAGTAAAAATGCATTTTCTTCTCATTATAAATCTACTGATGGAAACACCGAGTGAGAGGAGCCAGCCGCATCTTGGCTGCCGTCTGTATCTGTAATGGATAGTCCCAAAGTGGGCAGAAGGCTGTAATTCACCAGAGGAACTCAGCTGGTGACATAAGAGAGTTGAACAGTATATGAATAGCTCTAGAATCTTGAGACAGGATAGGACTTTGCAGTTTAGGATATCTGCTGGCATTCCACAGATAGGCTTCCATGAACCAGAGAGGGGTAATCCCCCCCTCTGGTTTTTCCAGACAGGGTTTCTCTGTGGCTTTGGAGCCTGTCCTGGAACTAACTCTTGTAGACCAGGCTGGTCTCGAACTCACAGACACCCTCCTGCCTCTGCCTCCTGAGTGCTGGGAGTAAAAGCATGTACCACCAATGCCCAGCTAGAAGTCTCTAAAAGTCTTCTGTTGGTTCTTTCTCTGTCCTGTTATTCACCCGACACCAAGATGTCTGGGAAGGAAGTCAACTTTCTGCTTTTTCTTTTCTTCTTTTTAATGCAGCTACCATACTGTTACTGCTCTTAAAACTGTGACAGTTCCTTACTGTCACAGTGATTCTTCCGTGTATGCGTGGTTATCATCTGGCTTTTGGAAGTTTTTATGTTTGAATCAGCATCTGGGTAAGACCTGCGCTTTTCACATCCTCTCCATCACTCATTACACTGCAAGCTGTCTGCTAGGGATTCTCACAGTGTGGCTGTGCTGATGGCATCCATGTGGTATCATTCACCATCCCTGCCAGTAACCCTTCACAATGCTCCAGAAGCAGTGCAATTCATTGGTTCTCCACAGTAAACTCCGATGGGAGTCATACTTTGGTTCATCCTTGGGATCTTGAGAGAAGGATGTAGACATTGTTTCTCTCTTCCCAGAGAAGGAATTCTCAAATCAGCACACATCAGTAGATCAAAGCTGGCCTGACTCAGATGGGATCAATTTGCAGGGTGGTTTGATGAATGCTGTTTCTTCACCTACCTAGTGGCAGGGGCTGTCTGGGGGCTTCTGGTTTTGTCTCTAATGATTAATGTTGCCGTGGACAAATTTGTTCCTTGGAAACATTGACAAATACTGCTGTTTTAACTCTATGTGTTGACTTTGGGTGTTTAGAAAAGTTTATAAAGACAACTTCTGGGTGCCCAGGAACACCTTACAGGGGAAAGACAGGCTAAATGCTAAATACTTAGTTTCCCTCTTTGCTTCACTCTTCAAAATATCTGCACTTACGGCCTTTCTGTTCTCGAAGTGTCATTACAAACATGTATTTAAACCAAGTTGATGTTGAAGTTCTATGCATATTGATGACTTGTTTGTCCTGAATCAAACCACAGTCTTTTGGACTGTGCGTGGCTTTCTTACTGTCCTTGGTGAGACCTCTCAGGCTTTCTTTGCACTCATTCTGTCTGACATGTGGACTGGCTACTCTTAAAGGGCCCTCCTTTTCCCCCACAGGCTCTTGCTATATAGCAGAGGACGGCCCTGAACGCACTTCCCCCTGCTCCCACTTTCTCAGTGCTAGCATTACAGGTGTCCAGACTTTCCAGGCTGCTCTGAAGGGTTCTTCCAAAGTGCGTGAGAGCCCGCTTGCATTGGTGCTTCTCAGCCTCAGCAGCCAGAGCTCGGAGGCAACCCTCTGCCCCATCCCTCCCACAGTGAAGCTGCCAATTCCAATCCAGAAACAGAATTTTCACATGAACTCTTTAATCTTAAACTTGGTGTGCTGGCCTCTTCCTGGGTTCTCAGCCCTCAGAAGGCAGAGATAGGAAGATGATGAGTTCAAAGGCAACACAGCAAAAAGAACTCCACAAACTCTTGGATCTTAAGCCTATATCTCTTTCCTTTGCCAGTAGTTCCAGTTAGCCCATAATGGCAGCAAGGCTTCATCCTCACAAACCCTTCCAGGCCTGAAGGGCAGTGCCTATCACCAATGAGATGATGACCATGAAAGTAGTCAATGAATTCATCTCTCCTTCCCTCCTTCCCTCCCTCCCTCTCTCATCTCCCTCCCTTTCCTTCCTCCCCTCCCCCTCCCTCCCTCCCCCTCCCTCCCTCCCTTCTTCCCTTCTTTTTAGAGACAGGGTCCCATTGTGCAGCCATGGCTAGCCAGGAACTCACAGAGATCCTCCTGCTTCTGCCTCTGCCTCCCCAGTGATGGAATTAAAGGCACAGGCTCCATACCTATTGAATTCAGCTTCCTTTTATGGGAAAGTTTCCCCAGCTAGACACAAGGCTTGTGTGATGTTCCTATCATAAGGCTGCCACTGCTGTTTTACCAACCATTCATAGTTGGAGTTGCTTTTCATTTTCTCTTTCTAAAAATTACTTTAAATTTTTTTATATTTATTTTAAAAGTGTGTCAAATATTTACAGGGTGTGAAAGTCAAATCTACAAATAAGACAAATTCAATAAATTCTAGCATCTGTCCCAGTCCCCCTATCCCTCTTTTCCCAAAACTCAGCAATGGCTTTAAAATGATTTCCCTGTAGGTTAGTATGCACTTCAAAAATTAAATGATATTTTAACTCTTTGGATGCTTGTTTGTACATTATTCTACCATCTATTTATCTATCTGTTCATCTGTCTGCCTGTCTCTCTATCATTTATCCATCCTCCATCTAACTACGCCTTGCTTTAGGTAAAGATTAACTATGAATAGCTTATAAAGATTTTTCTTATCCCTTTTACTAGCAGGGCACAGGTTCTGTGTCTATATTATAGTTAATTTGGAATGGTTTTAGGTATTTGTTATTTAGAAGAATTTTCTAATGTAAGTCTTAGTGCACAGCATCTTTTCTTTCAGTTCTTATGATGTTATAATGTGTATGTGTTGCTTGCATGTACATTACATATACTACTACAACATACACTAACTTGGGATGTATCATATATTATGTGTATATTGTATATAATGATATATTATAGATTATTAGTTTAGTGTCAGAATGTTTATTTTAAAAATTGTTGCTTGAGTTGATGACTTGAGGGTCATAAAGAAGTATTCAATGAATTTGGCTCAGAATTAGGATGGAATTTCCAACAAGTTCTGGAATTGCTGCAACACACTTGTGCCATTTTATATTTATGTGAAGTGGTGTTCATGGGATTAAAGATTATAAAATTAAAATATCGATATGAAATGCGTTGAAGATGCTTTCTGTCTTGCAGTATCAAACATTCTGCAAAGATTTAATTCTTTATGTAGAAATAAATGGATCCATCTCATTAGTATGCAGATTTAATTTCTTCCTTAATAAATGGTAATATATATACCAAAGAACTATTTTTAAATAAGTTTATTTGTGATTAATTATCAGCAAGTATTTGGTTTGTATACCTATTTGATAACCCTGTTTACTTAGGGTCACATAAAATTTCTCAGCCAAGAAGTTTTGAGTAGAAATAACTAAGAAGCTCAGCTTAGTATCTGTGCCATTTCTTTTTTTATTTTATTTTCTTCCAGAGCAACTTTATCATTAATACCTAGGAATACATCTGCTAGATAAGGAATAAATGCTTGTGAAATTTTGGTAAGTATTGCCCAATCCCTGTCTCAACGATATCCTGCTGTTTATTACTCTCCATGGTGAAATAAGAGAATGATTCTATGTTTATGGTCAGAATCTTTCTTGCTGGATAGAGTAGCAAATGGCATTATCCCCTTTATTTCAGAACATATTGAAAACAGAGTCATGCCTTTACAGATACTCATGTGGTCCAATGCAGCAAAGAGCAAGAGAGATTTATAATTGGTTCTTACTTACCCCTAATTAGTCCAGGAAGGAAGTATTACACAGGAAGGAGTTAACCTCTTAGGGAAACGGGGTCACTTCTGTGAGGGTCGCTAACTGAGCTATTACTTCCACTTAATTCAGTGGATTGGAAACCTTTGGTTCCCTCTGAATCCTGCTAGACATCAGAGTGAGTAGTGAACCTTTCTGCTTGCCAGCTAACCCATCCATCTCACAGTAGACTTGGATCCTCTGCCTTCTTTGTTGCTGTGTTATAAAGGTATTCCCATGGCAGCTAAGTCCACTGATGGCTTGATCCTGTGAGACAAGCACATGAACTGGCATTAGCAGTGTAGAACTCTTACTATGATTTGACACCAAACTGATTCCAAGTATGCATCCATAGACTTTTGCGAAGGCATGGACCCATCATGTATTAGAAATGTTTGGATGGTAGTGCAAGCATGTGATTCCACTACTGAGGAGACTGAGATAGGGTGACCCATGGAGAGGTTATGTAGCCAGACCTTGCCAAGCAAAACCAACCAATCAATCAGACAAACAAACTAACGATGACTTCTATTGGAGATAGGTTGAAGAGCACTTATCTGTGGCCTTTGTTTCTACCCTGTGCCAATAGTTTTGCCTGTAGTGTATTTATAGTGCTCTTAACATTTGGTTCAATCTTCTTTGCTGTTGTTTATTTTTGTCATTGTCATAAAACTCCCTGACAAAATACAACTAAATGGAGAAATGATTTATTTCAGCTCCCATTTCTAGGTTACACTCCATCATTGTAGGGAAGTCAAAGAATTTCAAACAGCTAGTCATATCACATCTATAGTCATGAGTAGAGAGAAATGAAGGCATGCACTATCACTTGCTTGTGTTAAGCTCAAACGATCCACTTTTATAAATGTCAAGATCTCTTAACTAAGGAATAGTGCTACCTGTAGCAGGCAGTATCTTTCCACATCAGTTAATCTAAGACATTAGCTCTCATAGGCCACTCCAATGTAGACAAATCTCACTGAGCATGATGGGGACAATCATAGAGACAGCTGACCTGAGCTAGTGGGAGCTCACAGACAAGAGCTGGGGAACCCTGCTCTTGACCCCCCTTGTTCATGTGATCCCGCCTCTCTCTTCACCTGAATTCCAGGAGCTCAGCATGGTCCTTGGCTGTGGATTCCTGCATATGCTTTAGTTAGTTACTGGATGTAGGTTTTATGATGACAATTAGGATAGTCACTGACCTGATTAAAGGGGAAGGCACCCTCTCCATTATTGCTAGGAGTTTTAGCTGGAGTCATCCTTGTGGATTTCTGGGAAGTTTTCTAACACTAGGTTTCTCTCTATCTCTCTAACTCCATATTGGCTCTCTCTATCAAAATGTGTCTTTTATTGCTCTCCTTCTCTATCTCTTTCCCAACTCAGCCATTTCAAGCCCTCATGTTCCCATTCTCCATCTCTTCCCTTCTGTCCACCCTTCCCAGTTTACCCAGGAGATCTTAACTATTTTTCCTTCCTGGGACCCTTCATGTGTTCCCCTTAGGGTCCCCCTTTTTACCTACCTTCCCTGGGGCTGTGAACTGTAGTTTGGTTATCCTTCACTTTACTTTTAGATGTAAATCCACTTATGAGTGAGTGCATACCAAGTTTGTCTTTCTGGGTCTGGGTTACCTCACTCAGGATAGTTTTTTTCTAGTTCCATCCATTTGCCTGCAAATTTAAACCTCTATTTGTACTGTGGAAGTAGCTAGACTAGCAGAGAGTGGGTGGGAAACTAATTTAACAGGCTACCAGCAGGACCAGCATTGTTTGTTTATCCATAGTGGGGGCCTAAGCTGGTTCCCAGACCACTGAATTTATATTGTATATGGGTGACTGAGATTTTTGCAGACACTGAAGGCTCTAAGCAAACTTTGCCTTGAGGATTTGAACTTCCTTGATCAGCCCCTTAATCCTATTGCTTTTTCTGTGACTATATGCAGCTATGCACTATTCTCCAAAGAGATCCTAGAGACCCAACCTGCTGCTTCTTTCAGCTAATGTTTATTATTCTTAATTCTCATTATTTGGACTCCATGGAAGAGCTGGGGGTCTTTGTGACAAAAGTCCTGAAATTTACATATCCTGGAGGAAAAAAACCTCACCTCCATCCAATTTCCTTCCTTCACTGCCTTTCATTGTTGCCCTTGCCTTGGGGAGTGCTGCCTCGTAATTCTTTTAAGACAAGGAATCCGGCTTGTGAGGCTGACCCTGATTGCTTGACTCAAGACATCATAGTTTTAAATGTCCCCTTTCTAACTACAACCTATTTTTAAATTTAGTGGGTTGTCTGATTTTCTTGATTTGTAAAATCTATTTTTATATTATTTATTAATCTTATGTCAGTATTTTCATCTTAGGTATTGTCCTTTCATTTTCTGAAGATGAGCCCTGGACAATTTATGGTAGAGTGTTAAGTTTCTCTTATACAATAGTTTTTGTTTATTCCTTAAGATTTTCATACTCTGGGATCAAAACCAGTTCCTCCACATTTACTTTAAAGCTATTTTTCCATTCCACATGATCTTTATAGGGATTTGTATTTGCAAAGCTAGTGGTGGGGATTTTATTTCTAAAAAGGGCTCATGTCTATTCTATGCTTGTTGCTAACCTGTTTCTAGTAGATAATGATAACTGGAAAAAATTGTTGAGTATATAAAGCCACACTTTTTTTGAGAAGTCATAATTTTGTTTTTCTTTCTGTCTTGTGTCTTTTCATGCTTTTCTTACCTTATTAGACATCTAGAGATTAAAACTCAGTCTTGAGTTGTCATCCTTTTCTTGTCTCTGTCTTTTGCTGGTGTGTGTGTGTGTGCATGTGGGTGTGTGTGCGTGTGTGTGTACATAAACATAGCTCAGGCTGTCCTGAAACTTGCTATGTAGATCAGGCCAACCTTGAATTCACATGACTCACCTGCTTCTGCCTCCAGAATGCTGGAGGTAAGGATATGAACCCCACACCAGGTTTGTCCTGACCTTTAGGGAATATTCTCAGCATTGAGAAAGGCATCTGCTGAAACTTCTAGGTGTTAAACAGGTTTCTCTTTGTCTGAGGGAATTTAGAATTTATTACAGGATGAATACACAGATCTATGACTGACTCCATCATCCCCATCTCTTTGTCTGTGTGACCCACTCCATCATCCCCACCTCTTTATCTCTGTGACCCACTCACTCCATCATCCCCATCTCTTTATCTGTGTGACTCACTCCATCATCCCCATCTCTGTATCTGTGTGCCCACTCCATCATCCCCATCTCTGTATCTGTGTGACTCACTCCATCATCCCCATCTCTGTATCTGTGTGACTCACTCCATCATCCCCATCTCTGTATCTGTGTGACTCACTCCATCATCCCCATCTCTGTATCTGTGTGACTCACTCCATCATCCCCATCTCTGTATCTGTGTGACTCACTCCATCATCCCCATCTCTGTATCTGTGTGACTCACTCCATCATTCCCATCTCTGTATCTGTGTGACTCACTCCATCATCCCCATCTCTTTATCTCTGTGACCCACTCCATCATCCCCACCTCTTTATCTCTGTGACCCACTCACTCCATCATCCCCATCTTTTTATCTGTGTGACCCACTCACTCTATCATTCCCATCTCTTTATCTGTGTGCCCACTCCATCATCCCCACCTCTTTATCTCTGTGACCCACTCACTCCGTCATCCCCATCTCTTTATCTGTGTGACTCACTCCATCATCCCCATCTCTGTATCTGTGTGACTCACTCCATCATCCCCATCTCTGTAACTGTGTGACTCACTCCATCATCCCCATCTCTTTATCTCTGTGACCCAGTCCATCATCCCCATCTCTTTATCTCTGTGACCCACTCACTCCATCAGCCCCATCTGTTTATCTCTGTGACCCACACACACCATCATTCCCTTCTCTTTATCTGTGTGATGTTCAGGGGAGTCCTGCTCTCAAAAGGAATCCAAAGGGCTGTCTCCACTCATGGGATTCAATAAACACTTCTTATGATTACCAAAATATAAACATCACAGAAACTCAGTAAAATAATAGAAAAGTAAATATAAAGCTGCAAAAATTATTCTCAAACCATCTCCTGACAAAAACTATAAACATCCTGATGTTTTCCTTCTTCTGTTTCTCTAGGAATATAAATAATTCATATGTAAATATAGACATTATCTATTGCACCCACATATTAGTATGATATATATTTATATATGTATATATACATATATATTACAGTTATCATATGGCATATATAAGGTTACATATGTGAAGATATATTGCAAATATCTGTTCTCATTGTACTTTATTTTAGTGACAGCATAGCTCTCTTGTTTAAACCCAGGAATATGCAATGCTTAATTGAATCTTCTAATGAGTTAACTTCTACTTTTAGATCCCCCCCAACATTACACTGCTCTTATCTAAGCCATAAATACAACTTTGTCATGACATATTTTTTTTAAAATATGGAATGGCTCACAAATTTGCATGTTATCCTTGCACAGGGGCCATGCTAATTGTCTTAATTAGGGTTTCTATTGCTGTGAAAAATACCATGACCATAGCAACTCTTATGGAGAAAAACATTTAATTGAGTGGCTAACAGTTCAGAGGTTTAGTCCATTATTATCATGGTAGGGCATGGCGGTGTATAGACATACATGGTGCTGGAGAAGGAGTTCCATACCTTACTAGGCAGCAGGAAGTGAACTGTCACTGGATGTAGCTTGAGCATAGAAGACCTCAAAGCCCCCCCCCCCCCCGAGTGCAAGCTTCCTCCCCAAACCCACTCCTCCTAATAGTTCCACTCCCTTTGGGGGCATTTTCTTTCAACCCACCACACTAATCTTTGTGTTGTTCTAATTTTAGTATTTTACGGTGTGTGTTACTGCAGAAGTGGGCATGGCATTTTTCTTTTATCCCTCCCCCCCTTTGTGAGACAGGATCTCTGTCTTCCAAGTGCTGACAGTAAAGGCATGCACTACTTCACCTGCTTTTTATATACTTCTTGAAATAATTTGTCCATGTATTGTTGTAAAGGCTTATAGCTGTGTTCACATGAAATTTCAGTGGCTTAGTTCTATTATTGAAGGACACTGTGTTGATAAATTGAACTAGAAAGCTGCCATCTTTGTAAATATTCTAAATCCTTTTGTGCAAATTTGCAATGATCATTTTATAGTCTTGCAGAGTATACTTTTAAACTTGTACTGGCTGGTCTTTCTTGTGGAAGATAGTTTTAGAGTTTATAAGGAAACACAACGTTTGTTGATCTTCCAAATCAACTCTGGGGCTGGAGAGATGGCTCAGTGGCGAAGAGTATATACTGCTCTTCCAGAAGACCCCAGTTTATCTCTCAACATCTATGCTGGACAGTTCATAACTTCCTGTAATGACAATCAAGTTTCCAGTACATTTGAAAAAACATTTTTGAATCATAGAACTTGATAAATAACACTTTTCTAGGAATTCTCAAATTTAATCTAAGTCTTAATTTTTTTCATACGAAATAAAGCATTTAACTGGGGACCAGCTTACAGTTTCATAATACTAATCCAGTTATCATTATGGTGGGAAGTGTTGCCATAGGCATGGTGCTAGGACAGTAGTTGAGATCCTGATCAGTAGACTGGGGGAGCAACACTGGGCCTGACTTTTGAAACTCAAAGTCTACCCCCTGTGACACACTTCCTCCAACAAGGCCACAACTGTCCCGACAGGGCCATATTTCCAAGTCCTTCTAATACTTTCTCTTTTTAAAATAGTTTTATTATTTAAAACAATTTTAAAATTTAAACATATTTTGATTACATTCTTCCCCTCCCCCAAGTCCTTCCAGATCCCCCCTTCTCCCTATCCATCCAACTAAGTTCTTTCTCAAAAAATGAATCAAAACCCCAAAACAAAACAACCCCCTAACTAGAAAACAAAATATATTAACATTGAAAAACAAAAACAAACAAGCAAAAACCCCATAACTAAACAAAACACGCAAAAAACTGTGGAGACCAACAGGTCAACTACTCCTGGACATGAGACCTACCCCGGAGTGGCCAAGACTATAGTTGCTCACCTCAAAGGTGATAGCAAAGCCCCATTGCTGAAGGCAATGCCTATTTAACTCATTGAACTGTCGCTCTATATCCAGTGTCTTTGGCGTGGGAAGGCAGAGATCTGCACACTAACCACAAATCTGTTATTGACAATGGAGTCCTGGCTGCAGGGTACGCTGAGGTAATGGTGGCATAAAGCTTGTGGGAGTAACCAACCAATAACAGATCTGACTTCAGGTTCAAAGTGATTGCTAAATTTCTTCACATGTTCCTTTCAAAAAATACGGCCTGAGTACTGGAGGCATGGCTCAGCAGGAAGAGTGCCTATAGCTATTGCTAAAGACCTGGGCTCGCTTCTAGTGTTACAAGTTTCCCAGATGTGCTTTTCTAATGGTATTTATTGTTTTTCCCCAGTCAGAAGAAATACATTGAAGTATCTATGATAGTAGCTATGAATTTTCCCATGATGTTTAACAAATATCAATGTACTTACTTTAAGATATTTTAGTAATTTATGCACAATTTACATTTTTTTCATTTTCTTGGCAACTTGACCAAGACTGTGTCCTGTTCACTGAAACAGCTCACATGCAATGCCCATAACGCCCTTTGTATTAGGCAGAATTCTAAAACATGCCCACCCCAAGATTCCTCTCCACTCCCTGTATACACCCCACATATACCTTGGGACAGTAAATTCACTAGATTTAACCCAAGACTGTGTATTGTCAGAAGTGACCTCAAGAAAGGAAGAGGATCTGCACTGGCCATGCATATGGCTTGAGACTATTCAAAGGGTAGAGTTCCCCAGCTGCAATAAAATGGAAAGTCAGAGAACAATGGATCAGGAGACAGCCGCTCTAAAGGGGAGCTCTGTTCAGACCAAGTGACCCCAGAGCTAACCTGAGAGCGGCCGAAGAGTGGAAATGGTCCTTGGTTAGCAGATAGCAAGAAAAGAGACAACTCAGGTCTCTAGCAGAAAGAAAGAAATTATGTCAACAATCCAGTGCTGCTCAAACCAATCTGTCCCCAGTCATGCCTCCATGTGAGGATGCCACCCACCATCATTGCTCTATCACCCAGATGCCACCATATGGGGACCTGAGCACAGAGACAGGTGTAGAATGCCAGACTCCACTTAAGCCCATTGTGAGATAATAAAATGTTGTTTGTAAGCCTGACTTCCTGATAATTTTTTATGCTTTTGTTCTAACATCTTGCTATGATTATAGTTGTGTCAATCTACATTTGTTAATTTATTTCTATCACTTTATTCTCAGCCTTATTATATTGCCACATTTTGAGTATTGTTTGATAAGTTTAATAACAGGAATTACTGAATTTTAAAAATTGAAAATTTCCGATGTAACTTAGATGTTGTCCAAATACTTTTATTATAGTCACTAATGCTTTTTACCTCAAATCTACCATCCCCTTTCCTATACTCTCCTCTCCTCGCCTTTAGAAAGTGGGTTTCATGTTTCCTTTTTGAAGTTGACTAGTTCCCTTTTATCAGCTTGGTTGTTACACACACTATTCTGCTAGTGGTTGCCTTGACATGCTACCATGCATATTTCGTAGATCAATGAGAATTGCCATGAATTAGCACTGCACATTTTCTATGAAACCAAAAGCATTTTACCACACTGTCTAAATTTAGTAAACATGCAGCATGAGTTTCTTAGTGACCTTTGCCTTCTACTTGTCTCCTCTGACAAAAGAGGGGCTCGCCCTCCTATCTCTCTATCTGGTGTCCTTTTAGGAAACAGGGCTACACTCCAGATCCTGTGCCTTGTTTGGACATTGGGAGTTAGCTCCTTAGGATTAGTGTGAGGAGTAATTAAGAATATGACCATTATATATGCACATATATGTTTACATATAGGTGTAGTGGGATACTCACTTTGTCTCCTTCTGTGGCACTGACTACGCCCATTGAGGGGTGGAGCCAGGGGCAGAAGTGACTGTGGAACTAGGTCCCAGTCTCTACATGCTGACTCTCCCCTACTAATTCCTCTTTCCTCCTTGTCTCCTAGTCCCTCCTATCTTCCTTTCCTATTGGCCAACAGTGCTTTATTCATTAACCAATAAGAGAAACGTATTTACAGAATGACATCTCCCATCATATAAGCACATTAGTTAAATGCCTAGTGTGCAACAACATCATTGTTTTTAATTCATAAATTATTTTTATCAATTTATTTATTATTTTTAAAAAATTTTTCTTATACCACAATTTTCTTTGCTATAAAGCTCTTTTCTCAAGGATTTGTGCATATGCATATGTATAGTGTATCCTAGTTAGCTTTAATTATGTACTTGACACAGCCTTGAGTCATCTAAAAACTTCAGTTGAGGTATTAGGTAGAGCAGTAGATGGACCTGAGGGCAGGTCTGGAGCAGAGTGTGTGTTCTAGTTTTCTTTATGTTGTTGTGATAAAGAAAATGGTTTATTAAATCCTACAGCTTAGAGTCCATCATTGAGGACAGTCCAGGCAGGAACCCAGGAAGGGAACCCAGAGGCAAGAATTGAAGCAGAGGCCTTGGGGGAAATACTGTTTACAGGCATGTTCCCTGTGCCTGCTTTGCTTGCTTTCATTAATAATTAATAATTAATCACTAACCATTAATCAAGAAAATGCCCCCACACTCTTGAATACAGGCCAATATGAAGGAGGTGTTTCCCATTTGAGGTTCCCTTTCCCCAAATGACTCTGGCATATGCCAAATTGACAAAAAACAAACCAACTAACTAGCATAGGTGTATTGTCTTTGTTACTAATTGATTGAGGAGGTCCCAGCCAACTGTGGGTAGCACCATCCCTAGGAAAGGTGGTCCTGAACTGTATAAGAAGGGCAACTGAGCAGGAGCTTCAAGTCCTGTCCTGACTTCCCTCAGTGATGGGCTGGGACCCAGAAGTGTAAACTATGTAAACCTTTTCCTAGGTAGCTTTGGATGAGCATGTTTTGTCACACCAAAGGAAAAACATGTGGTGTGTGTGTGTGTGTGAGAGAGAGAGAGAGAGAGAGAGAGAATATGTCTCTCCACACCATATTCCGTTTGTCTCACACAATTGCATGCACATTCTGCAGAGGGTCTGAGGTGAAGGCCCTCAGTCCTGTGCAAGTGGTCCCTAGGGAACCTCATTGTAAGAATACAATGCTCTTAAACATAACACACCCTGGAATGAATAAGTGCCAATAAACAATAACCTTTAAGAAAATATTGTCGCTGCTCACATCCAAGAAGGACAGGACAACTTCGGTAAGTTTATATAAATCAAATACCACCAGTTTTTAAACTATGTATTTGGACTTCAGTAAGCACCAAATGGAGAGCACAACTCCAAATAGGCTTTCAAAGGGTTTATGGGACTTGAGCAGCTTTTCTAAATTTGACCATGGATGCTTATACCTTTTAATTTAGTGGATTTGAAATGCTTGGCTTCAAGCAGCATGTTGTAAGAAGGTTATTTCTGGACTTTCTCTGTGTGTAAAGTATAAAATTAGCATCCCTCTCTGGCAATTGAACTTCCTTGTTCCAACGCCAACCCGACTCATCAGATTGTTATAGACACAGACTAATTAAATGTCTGTCTGCTTTAAGGTTAAACTCTGTTAGCACTGATACCTAGAGGTCAAGTTTAAATGGCATGAGCCCAACAATCATCTGCACTGTTGGAATCACACTGGAGCATGTGATGTTTAAAAAAGAACAGTCCAGAATTACTGCTTTATGATCACAGGAAGGACATAGCACAACACTCACTGATCTTTAATGTCAACTTTCACGTAAGAGTACGGAAGTCTGCCTAAAGATGTCTCAGGCCTTTGTGGCTGCGCTTGCCTTAAGATGAGCAGCTGCAATGGAAGTTAAAAACGGTTGGGTTTTCACCTGTAAGACATGCCCACCCCTGCCAAGGTAGGTATGACCCACAGTGCAAGGCAAAGGGGACACTGCTCAAAAACATGTAGTCACTCCAAAGCTCTGCAAAGGGACTGAGCCATGCTCACTACTGCTAAGGGAAGGCAGAAATGTTCTTCGAAGATGCAGAAATGCAGCAAAGACCATGTTGGTTTTGTTTTCAAGGAGCAGGTTGTCATAGCTAGGAATCACAAATCAGCTAGTCTGTGGGCACAAACAAGCCCTATAGCAGATTCCATTGTGTTTAGAAAGTTCTACCAAAATAAGAAAATGGAATACTTCTCCTGATCCTCATGAAAGTGCCCACCAGGGTAATGTAGAGGAGAGGCCCACATGGACAGTGTGCTTGCTTGGGTCTCAAGAATCTTCTCTGCCAGGCAGAGAACTGTGAGTAGTGTTATTCTCCACAATGGCCTTGTGAGGTGACACCTTTTCACAGGGAAAATGAGGTTTAGGACATCTTTAAGAAAGAATCACCATGGCAGGTCTATAATGTCAGGTCAGATGCTATTTCAGTGAATAAGAGAATAGTCAGTTCAGACATGGGTCCAGGGAGGTTGTGTGACTCTCCCATTGGTAGTTAGGAATGGGAGCTGCATTGTTGCAAGGGAATGTTTGGGTCAGAGTTGGAGCCCAAACCCATGAGACAAAGCTATATTGCCTTTATATGACCTCCCCATTGAAAAGTCTGCCCTCACATTTTCTGCCACCTCTCACCTAGGATCCAGGCCCCAAAGGGCACTAGTGTACAATCTGAAGTCACAATGGAACTGTCACTTAGACAGCTGAGCCTGGAGCACTTCCCCCTCCAGGAGATAGGCTGCCTGCTGTTGTGGGCCACTGGCTTTGCTGGTAGCTTAGTGCCATAACAAAGGCTGGTATGGTACCTACACAGCCTGGATTTGACCCACAGAGTGAACTTTGGCCTTTTCCTGTCATCGTTGCCCTTGCCCCTGTTACAAATTGGTATCCAAGAGCAATGCCCACCAGGCATTCTGGGGGGGGGTCTTTATTTTCATTGTTCTTTCTTCAAGGACAGCCTGTCTTCCACACAACCAAAAGCCTGATTAGACACTTCCTTTCATGGTGTTTTGTCACAGTTACAGAGAAGACAGCCAGCTAACACAAACCTGTAGGACTATTCTCCATTCTTCCTACCCCCATGGCAACTTCCCTCACATACTCTCCTGTCTGACTCTGGGTTTCAGAGGCTTTATTTCTCTAGGATGACAGTTTTCTCATAAATTCTACCAGCAGCCTACAGTGGTGGTGACCTTTTCTGCCATAGAATAGGGTGGGGGAGTGTCTGGCCTGTCCTCTTGCCTCCGCTGAAGGGCACAACACTTCTGTCACCTGGCTGCTCTTGGCTGAGGTTCTCTGCCGACGCAGGGCATCAATGGCAGTGCTGTGTGTTCTTCTGTGAGCTGAGAGTCTGAGTCCTGGTACCCATCTTTGAATCTTGGCAAATGCCAGAACCTCTTCAAACTTCAAGCTTTCATCTATCAAATATCGATGGCAATGACACATAATTCATCAATGACACATCATCAGATGATCATCAGATCATCAGATTCATCAGATGATCGTAAGGACTGAGAGGGGCTTAGAACTATTTGTTCAATAGTTCAGAATGTGGTCAGGGTGTTTCCACACTCTATTGTAAATTAAGAGGATGGATGAGGCTGTGCAATTCAACTGGAGACTAGGACGAGTAGAGAGAATGTCGCCAGTGTTAGAGGAGACAGAGACCAGGTTGTTCCATGCACCTCTGCTGAGATGGCCTGCATACTGGTGGGGACTTCAGCAAATAATCCAGCTCAGTCTGAAAACATGGCTGTCCTCTCACTGCCCTAGGTGTGAACACCCCTATGATGGAGTATACACCCCTATGATGGTGTGAATACCCCCTATGATGCTGTACAAGCAAAGACTGTGAAGAGAATCCTTGAAAAATTGAAGATTGTCCAATGTAGGATTTCTTATCAATTTTGTTGAGTGCTAAGCATAGCACTGGTTAGATTTATTTAAGCCCAAATCAATGGCCTAAGACCCTTGTTTGCACTCAAGTCTATCAGTTCCATCAAACTTTGTCATCCTTTGATCAAACTGCTTTATATGAAGAATGTAGGCATTTGGGGCATTTTGACAATGGCTATAGAACTTCATCACAAGAAGTAGGAAGAGCCAAACAACACGTGAGCATTTATTTCACACCAAAGTTTGCCGTTTAGATGATATAAAGAGTATAGGATTAGCCACTCCTAATATCATCAGGATGAATCTTCCTTCAAAATGGCAGGGTCACTTAGGAGAAAACGTCTTCCCTTCTGACAGGATAGCTCTATCTCTTGAAATCCCTGAATTCTGTCATGCACGTCCAATGCTGAGGCACGTGGTTAAGTTCAGAATGCCCAACACCGACCGACAGGACTTTGACCTTCTAGGAAGCCCTTGGTAAAACAGGGGTAGCTCAGTCCTTAGACACAGTGGACTGAAGTCTGAAATAAATTTTTTTTTATCTTAGGCTATCAATAACACTTAAATTAATTAAATTATTTTATCGAGATCTATTTTCTATAGACTGACTACAGAGTGCGGCTATACTTAATAACTAGTAATCACAATGCACTTGTGATCACTGCAGCATGATATGTAAAGCCAGCTGGCTCTGTTTTCCCTCAAGCTGTGCCTATAACCCCCCTCCAACTCCCCCAGAGAATGCCTGATGCAGGTGGATGAGGGCAATGCTGCCGAATTCTGTGGTCACAGCTTTGGATACGGAATCCGAGCTAGAGCCTGGCTGGGTCACCAGGATTGTGTCATCAGGACATGGGAGAGTTTCTGAAGATCTGTGAGGTGTCAGGAGGCAAAGGCTCACAGGGAAGGTGCCTCTGGACACAGAGTGCCTGAGTACCTGTGGACAACTCAGCTCTCCTGGAATCCACTTGGAGCAGAGCCCTACACAACAATGACCATGAGAAAAACCAAACACAGCATTTTTATGGAAACCCCTGCTATACTGTTACAAGGACTTCTCAGAATTGCCTTCTATTCCCTGCAGCAATGGCGGGAATTTGTGGATCAGGATAAGCTTTGCTAAGTGATAAGCTAAGGATAAGCTCACTATTATTGGGGAGTCTGAGTGCTTCTTTCTATGATTAAAATGTTCAGTAATGCAGAGCGTCTGGGATGGTGGTGTAGACTAAAGGAGGTTTAGCCGAGTCTGTTCATGCTGGGGGTCAGGTTCAATAGAGCTCACAGACTGAATGGTCTTCTAGAAAGACTTGCCAGTTGATACAGGCATCTTTGCATCTGGTCCAAGCAAAGGATGGTTAGTGTCCTTAGAGTATTAGCCCTTCCAGAAGAATAGTAAAGGAACATCTGCTACTTGGATATGGAAGGGAAGCTGTTGGCTTACACTACATCCGCTCCAGGAATGAGGTTGGGCTGCCATGGAATCTTGATTTGATTTAGCATCATAACCAGCCAAAGAATGGGAACCAGAAATCAGAGGCTACATCATGGAAGATTAGAACACAGTACCAGACAGAATAAAGACATCAGATGGAGCATGGAGTCAGAAGCCTTCACCGTGGTGACTATCTACAACTATTCCTTGATTTCTGGTCTCCTAAAATTCCAGTAAACACATCTCTTCCCAATAAATTCGTCTGTAGGGTACTTCCTGGGAGTTCTTAAGACCTTCCAAGTATCAGAGCTGTTGAATTAGACACCTATTAACAAGAACACATCAACTTACTACTGAACACCTTGACAATTGTTCTATTCATCTGATATTGTTATTTAATCTAGTTGAACCAAAAAAGAAAAAAAAACATACTTGGCTCTAGACTTCGAAGGAACTCACATCTCTTACTACAAAGCTTGCTGCTTAATTGTACAAATATTTGTGGGTTTGGCACAGGTGAGTGCCAATTTGTTATTTTAATATAAAGCTGGAAAACAGGCCCTCAGCACATGTGACAGTGTTAGATTCATGAGAGAGGCCTAGGAGCTGTAGGCAGGACTCCACGAGTAAATACTTGCTTCAGATCTGAAAGGAAATATTTTTGGTGGTTATCAGGTATATAAGTAAAACAGGCAAAAACTCGCCCTGAGATGAAAAGGAATCCTTTTATTTTCTCCATGTAGACATGACTCCTGATCTCTGAGTTTGATTTGACTTTGGAAACTTTAGTTTGAGGATTATAAGGAAGGAAATGAAAGAATCACAATGTTTCTGCCTAAACATGAGAACATTCAACTATGAGGAACCATCGTATAATTAACAACCTCAAATATGCCTTCTGCTCTGTGCCTCTAAAGTAGGCATGGTGTCCTGTCAGGAAGATGGATTGCTTTGTGACAGTCACTCCAGAGGCACCTCCCCCCTGTGAAAGTTTCATTGGTCCATGGAGTTGACTTTTTTGGAGTTACAAGTGCTGTGCTCAGAGGTAGCCATGCCTTTCAGACTTTAATGGACAGAGGAATCCCCAGAAGGTTCTTGTGAAAATGTGGGTTCTTATTCAGCAGTTTTGGGGTGGCTCCTGAGGCTGTGTTTTTGATAAGAACTGGTTTGGGCCTTGAGAAATGACTCAGTGGTCTAGAACACATTCTGCTCTTGTAGAAGATCTGAGTTTGGTGCCTAGAACCCACACCAGGTGTCCCTCAGTTGCCAGTTACTCCAGCCCTAGGCAGATGTGATACCTCTAGCCTCTGTAGACACCTGCACTCACTCCCCCCCCACCCACCCAGTTTTAATCTTACATTGGAATCAGCATTGTGCCTTTTTTTTTAACCTTCAGATTTGGGGAAGAGCCCAGGACTCTGAATATATCAGGCAAGTGCTTTTGCACTGGGCTGTATCCCCAGTGCCACTAGTGGTCTTTTCCCACACTTCCCAGGATGGATTATTTCAGGGTGCAACCAATATTCAGACCAACTCTGAACCTGGGGAGTTGGGGATTCAATAAGTGTGGCAAGATGCATAGCCCGGCGCTTGTCATGTGGGGATCCTTCCATAATCCCTGACTGTTAGGGCAAATTTGGGTGGCCCAGCACAGCTTGCCCAAGCCTCAAACAGCAGCAGCCTACAGTCAGCTACGGGACATGTCAAGGTGAATGGCAGGGTGGGAGATAGCGACCCTCCGTAGCTGCAGAGCAGGAGCCCCTAAGGCAGCTGTGGTGACGCTTGGAGCTTGGGAAAGACCGTTGAAAGGGTGATCCACACTGGAGCAAACAGTGGGAGGTTTTCCAAATGTTAAAGATAGCAGCTGCCCATTTGGTAGGAAAACGCTTGCTATACAAGCAATGAGGACACAGGTTTGATCTGAAGAATGCACATTAACAAAAAGCTGGGCACAGCTGCATGCTTGCAATCCCAACATTGGAGAAGCAGAAGGTGGATCCTAGGGTTATGCATGCAGCTAGTCTAGCCTATCAGGTGAGCCTCAGGCTGTGAGAGATATCATTAAAAAAAAAAAAAAAAAAACCAAAAATCCCCCAACAACTAACAACAGCAAATCAAAATAAAGCAAAACAAAAACAAAACCCAAAAACAAAACCCAAAACAAACAAACAAACAACAACAACAACAACAAAAAAAAAAACAAAACCCATAAGCTCCTAGGAGTGATATCTGGGTCAGCATATTCCATACTCATGTGCACAACACACGCGCACACACACACACACACACACACACACATTTATATACATACACACACACACATTCATTCTCTGTCTCTATCTCTTTCTCTCTCACACACATTCATTCTCTCCCTGTCTCTGTCTCTGTCTCTTTCTCTCTCACACACTCACACACACACACACATTCATGCTCTCTGTCTCTGTCTCTCTCTCACATACACACACATTTGAACAGGAGAAACCAGGCATGCTGGTGCTTCCCTATGGTCCCAGCTTGGGAGGCTGATGGCCGGATTTTAGACAAACTTCTCTACACAGTGAGGCCCTGGCTCAAACAAAACAGCAGCTCACCCTGAGGGCTGGGAGGGCTCAGTGGTAGAGCTTGTGTCCCATACACAAGGCTCACAGTGAGATCCCAGCACCAAAGAGCAAAGAAAGATTAGAATTGCCACATGCTTCAACAGTTCTCTTCAGAGCTAGACGCAGAAGAACCGGAAACAGGATCCTAATGGGATATTTGCACATTTATGTTCATAGCAAAATGAACCAGACACAGGAGGACAGACACTCTGTGATCCAAATTGTTCAAGGTGCCAGCTAGAGCAGTCCATTTGTAAAGTCAGTATGGAGAATGCTGGGCTCCAGAGGTTGAAGAAGGCAGCATGTTCTTGTTTAAGAGAACAAAGTTTTAGATTTAACAACACTGAAGCACTCTACAGTTTGGTTGCATAACAATGCAACATTCAAAAAGATTAAAATGGGTCAGTTTTGCGTGGTGTATATTTTACAGCATTTCAGAAATGATTGGCTGCTATGTGGGATGCTGTTTGGGGAGGTTATGGAACCCTTAGGGGATGCAGTCTTGCTGGAGGAATTTATTACTGCAGGGTGTAGAGTCTCACCCCTCTTTCTATGTGCTTTCTCTACGCTCCGTGTGTACACAACATGTGACTGGCAGGTCCCTGCTCCTGCGATCCTGCTGTGCCTTCCCCATTACCAACTCTAACCTTCCGGGACTGGAAGCCACAGTGTATCTGTCCTTCTTTAGTTTTATCATAGCTACAGAAAAGTACCTAATACACAGTGCCTGTATTTCTGCATCTCAGAAATCCGTAAAGTGACGTGTCCATGAAAAGAGGTATCTGGGGAGGAAATTTGGTTACTGATTGATAACTATATCAGCAGAATAATTGAGAGTGTATGACGTGTCACTTTGCTAATCATTTTATATTTACTTATTTGCATTTACCTATATACTAACCCTGTGCATGATGCTCAAAGTCCATCCTGTATTTGGAGGAGAAAACTGAGATCACAAGAGGCTGTCTTAGTTAGGGTGACTACTGCTATGTTGAAATATGACCAAAAGCAACTTGGGGAGGAAATGGTTTACTTTACTCACAGTTCCATGTAATGGTTCATCATCAAAAATAGTCAGTACAGGAACCCATGCAGGGCAGAACCTGGAAGTAGGAGCTGATGCAGAGGCCATGGAGGGGTCTACTCATAGACTTGATCCTCATGGCTTGCTCATCCTGCTTTTTTTTTTTTTTAATTATAGAACCCAGGTTCACCAGCCTAGGGGCTGTACCACCCACAATGGGCTGGGTCCTCTATCATAGATCACCAATAAAGAAGATGCATTACAGTGGGATCTTATGGAAACATTGTATCAGTTGGTATTCCCTCCTTTCAAATAACTCTTGCTTCTGTCATGTTAGCATAAAACTAGTCAGCACAGAGGCTAGAGGTTTCTAGAAGAGTGAGAACAGAGATTCAAACCCAAATTAAAATTCTGTTCTTAATTACTCCAGCCATGCAGGACTAGTCATTTACCAGTTACTTTTTAGTTATAAAAGCTCATATTGGTGAGAACATGAAACCTATGTACACACACACACACACACACACACACACACACACACACACGAGAGAGAGAGAGAGAGAGAGAGAGAGAGAGAGAGAGAGAGAGAGAAGAACTGGTAGCTACAGTAGTTGGATATTTGAAAAAACAATTAACAATTATCTCTCATAGAAAAAGGGATTGGCTTGTCAGAAGCATTTAAACCCTCTGACTTCATAAAAGTGCCTAGAAAGTTTCTAGATTCATAAGGAAAAACATCCAGATGATGGCCATTCCTAGGTAGATTAATATCCTCTTAGCTCTGACTTATATATGATCATACCACTTAAGGACTGAATGCAAATGTGAAAGTTAAAAATATACTTTATTTAAAGACAATGGTTTTATTAGTCAAGGCTTTCCAGAGGAATGGGACGGATAGGATGAATATATGTTAATGTGGCTTGAACGAAAATGTCCCCCATAGACTTATAAGGAGTGGTGTTGTTTGAAAGGACTTGGACCTGGGACCTTGTTAGAGTAGGTGTGGACGTGTTGGAGGAAGTGCATTCACTGGGGTTGGGTGGGCTTTGAGGTTTCAGAAGCTCAAGCCAGGCCCACTGACTGGCTCTTCCTTCAGCCTGCTGATCCAAATGTCGACCCTCAGCTACATCTACAGCTTCATGTATGCCTGCATGCTGCCGTGATTCTCACCATGATGATAAAGCACTGAACTTCTAAAACTGTAAGCAAGATACCCTCACTTAAATGTTTTCCCTCATAAAAGTTAATTACCATAATGTTGTATCATCACAACAATAGAAATCCTAACCAAGACAGACTTTGGTACCAGGATCTAGGGTGTTGCTGTGATTGCCCTGACTATGTTTTTGTTTGGAGGAATATGGCTTTTGGACTAGAAAAGGAACTGGACACTTTAATAGCTTATACTTGCAGAACATGAAGGACAGTGGAGTGAGGGCAATTGAATTGTGGGGTCCTGGCTCTAGGGATTTCAGAGCAGAAGAATAGTGGTATGTGGCCTAGAGATCATTCTTATGACATTTTGGTGAAGAATGTGGCTGCTTTTAGCCCTTGTTCAAAAAAAATCTGTCTGAGATTAAATTGAAGTTATAGATTACAGCTTTGGCAGAGGACATTCCAGGCAGCCTAGTATTGACGGTATTGCTTTGTTATTAGTTCATGCAGATCTATAATGAAAAAGAGCAAGCTGAACAAGAAAAAATACAAAATGTACAGTTTGAGAAGAAAAGGGGGAACCGGGAAGTGTAAACAGATTGAAGAAAAGCCCGATGCTAAGTGAAATAAAGGAATTGAAGGACCTCAGAGCAAGACCCCACCCATCTAAGCTTGTGAAGATTAAAGAAAAGTGAAAAGAAATTAAAGAAAAGCTTAGGGTCAAGCATAGTGGTGCACAGCTTTAATCCTAGCATTCAGGAGGCAAAGGCAGGTGCATCTCTGAGTTTGAGGTCATCCTGATCTACAGAGAGTTCCAGGACAGCCAAGCTTAGGCAGTGAAAGAAACAATGGAAAACAGAAAGCTGGTAAAAACATGTTTGAACAAGGGAGCCATGATCCAGTCACAGCAAGCAACTGAGATGCTGACAACCTGGTGGCTTCTCAGAACATGAGACCTACTACCTTAGCAGTCTCAACCTGGTGGTAACGTCCCTGGCAAAAGGCTAGAGAATCTGGCTTCCAGGGTCAGCAAGGCATGGCAGTAGCAGAGGCAGCAGCAACAACATAGACGCATGCATCATCGGGAATGAACGCTGATCTCTTGAAAGAACAACAAATGCTCTGAGCCACTGATTTGTATCACAGATGGTCCACTTTGAATGATGTTTATTTGAGACAAGGTTCAGATATTTAAGTTATTTCTTCCATAGTATGTGTGAATTAATATGTTAGTCCCCAAAAGTTTTGAACACAAGGAAACGGAGGAACAGATGGAGTGGAGAAGCAGGAAAGTCTGGGGATAATTGGAGAAGACCCAGACATCCAGAGTGACACAGGATTTCCTATCTAGGAAATTAAGGAGCAAATAAAGTCAATGTGCCACCATTTCCTATTTTTCCATTTACAGAGTGAGTCTCCAGATCACCCTTGAAGGAAACATTTAGAAATCACACAGGAACCTAAGACAGAGGGAAAGCTGAGTGTAGTAGACAGAGGGCCTGATTGGAGAAGGAGCTCTGTGCTAGAATGTGGAGGGTAGAATGAATCATGACTCATGACCCAACTGATGGACCCATGGATAAATATGCAAAGCAGTAGAGAGCAGAGGAGGCTGGCATGGTAATGCATGCCTATATCACCCAGTAAACTGATGTATGAAGATTGCACCGAGTTTAAGGCCAGCCTTGGATGCAAAGGGAGTTTCAGATCACCTGTAGCCACATGGACCGGTGTCAAAGCAAAACCTCAAATTTAAAAGGTACCAGGGAGTCAACTCCTGGTTTATACGGGAACATGATGGGTTCAGATATGACACTATGGAGAAAGAAGACAGAGGCTTCCTGCACTATTTAGATGCTATTGACATTCATCAGAGTCATCACACCACTAGCATGGAGTAGACAGCTGGAAGAAAATGTCAAAAAGGACATAGACAGGATTTGAGGATACATTTTTACCTTAGGATCTAAGAAAGGGCTTTGAACAAAATGGGTAAGTTGAGATTCAGAGAAAAAAGACAATGAGTTTGATTCACAACTGGAGTCCATGTGGATTTCCACTGGCAAAAAAAAAAAAAAAAAAAAAAAAAATATCCATGGAGATTTCCTCACTTTTAAGGCAAGCCACCATGTTTTAAACATTATAGAACTATGGACTTAAAACCACACTTGCTATACTTTAGGTTTTAAGGGTTGCCCTAAAGTCCTGTGTTGTAGAGCAGGGCTCTTGGGAGGTGTATTCCAGTGGGAAGCTCCCAGTACACTGGAGTGTACCTGTGAAAGGCAAATGCGAGTTCTGCCTCTTCTTCTGTCATCCATTTATTTTACAGCCACAAGGTGGGAGGTCCCAATACTGAGAGCTTTGTGATGGAATGGTCAGGTCACCACAAGCCAAGGGCTGTTCCCTGCAGGTTGGATTTCCTCAGAAGGGCAGCTGCAGTCTGATGAAGTGGCCTCTTTCCTGCTCTGCCCTTTACTATGTGGGCACTCTGTCTTCAAAGTGATATAATTTACCAGTCCCTGGGGTGAGCCATGAGCTTCCTCAAAGACAGAAGGTTTTGGTTACTTGGCTAGCAAATGACTCAGTTGGTTTTGTAGTGACAGACCCAGTGGTCCATTAAGCACACGGGGATCGCTTTCAGTTTTTCTTTCAAAAAAAAAAAAAAAAAAAAAAAAACCAGCTTTATTGGCATGTAGTTTGAACATGGCAAGTCCCAACAGTAAAGTGTAGAATCATTGATTATATATATATATATATATATATATATATATATATATATATATGGTTTTTTTTAAAATGTAGCATAGTTTAATTGTTGTTGTAGATGTGGCTCTTTTAGTTGTACTTTGAGACAAGATCTCACTCTGTAGCTCTATCCCACCTGGAACTCACTATATAGACAAAGCTGTCTTTAAACACAGGAGATCTGTGATTAAAGATGTGAGCTACCATGCCAGACATACATGCATAGTATGTTTCTGAGGCCCATGGGTACTATGGCAAGTATTAGTCCTTCACCTTCTGCCTGTTACTGCTTAACAGCATTCTGCTGGCTGCTATACTCTACTGTATTAGCAACTGATCAGTCAATGGAGTTTTAAGTTCTACTGTGAATGAAGTTACCAGGAGTATCAGTTCACATATCTTTATTTGGGCATGCATTTTCCCTTAGACAGGTTTTTAGAATTGCTGGGTGTAGATGAAGTTTCTGTCCCACCAGGGCCCACAGCAGTTTGGTCCCAAATAAATACACAGAGACTTATATTCATTATACACTGTTTGACCAATAGCTTAGGCTTTTTACTGGCTAGCTCTCTCATTATTAACCCATTTCTATTAAACTATGTATTGCCATGAAGCAGTGGCTTACCTGTAATGCGGCATGTTACTCCTTCCACAGCTACATGACAGCCCTGGCAGCCTCTCTCTGCCTCTTCCTCCTTATTCTCTTTGTCTGGTAGCCCAGTCTATACTTTCTGCCTGGATACTGGCCAATCAGTGTTTTATTCATCAGCCAGTAAGAGAAACACATATACAGAAGTATTCCCTCATCAGCTGGGTAGTATGGAAAGTTAAGTTGTTAGGAGACATCACAGTGATTGGGAAATAGCTATTCTGTTTTACATTCCCATCAGTGATGGATGAAGATCTCAGTTTCTCTACACATTCTTTCCTCCCGCTTGGTAGTGTCTATCTTTATAAATAGGCCACACTACTGGGAGTAGAACGGTTTCTTATTGTGATTTTAATTTGCATTCTCCAATGATGACTAATGATATTGAGCAATTTGATATGTTTATTAGCCATTTATATTTCTTTTTGATGAAATGTCTATCAAACTGTTTGCTTGTTTTATAATTGGGTTGTTTATCTTCTTATAAGTTATAATACTTCATATATTCTGCATAAAGCCCTTTAATAAGTATATGATTTTGCAAATATTTTCTTTCATTATCCTAGCACTGTCTTTTGAAATAAAGAAGCTTTTCAGTTTGATAAGTATAGTTCATCAATTTTCCCCTTGAAAAACTTTGCTTCTGCTAGGCATGATGATGGTGCAGTCCCTTAGTTCTAGCATTTGGGAGGCATAAGCAGGTGGATTCCTGTGACTTGGAGGCCAAGATGGACTACATAGTGAGTTCTAGTCCAATCGGGGCTGCTTAGTGAAAACCTGTTTCAAAACTTGTAATGGTATCTTGTTCCACCAACAGATTTGAGGTATCAGGCTTAGGGTGTGACTTCAGTATGTAGACATGATGCCTTATAAGGAAGAGGAGGGGTCTCTCTCTATAGGGTGGTCAGCTCAGCATCCTGCAACAAAGCATCCTATGTTTCCAGGAGCAGAAGGCTATTGACTTTCATGTGTGAGTGCTCCCCAAATAAATATCTGTTATTCTTTTATTCAGGCATTCGTGAACTTCCTAAACCTCCCTTCAAAAATCCAAACCAAACAGCCCCCCTCCCAAGTAACAACTAGGACTCTTACTTGAGTCCAGTAGCTAAGAAGTGGCTGCTCAGCATATGACCGCAAAGGTTTCCTCCTGGAAGTTACTTTACTCTTCCCTAGGACTCTACAGTTCACACGCCCACAATACCTGCCATGATGCAAGGATGTATAGGTTAAGACCACATAGTCTCTAGTATCACTTCAATTTGAATCTTGATATCACCAGTGTGCATGTGTTAGGGAAATAAGTCTGAGTGTGCGAGAGACTTGGATGTGAGTGTGGAGGAGGAGGCCAAGCCCGGTACATGCTGATCGCATGTCCTTTTTCAGGTTAGCCAATCAGAATGTGCTAGAAACAGTAGCAAGTCGAACTGGCCATCTGGCTGCAGCCTAAAAATGAAAGCCGACTATTTTAATCTACCATCTCTGCTCTAGGCATCACTCAGTACATCTGCATGCTCAATAAATAAAATCAATTAGAAACCCCATGCCTCCTCCCCAGTCTGCCTTCATCTGGTCATGGGAATGACGAGGCCCAGGTGGAAGGGAAAACAGTGGCAGGGATGAATTAGGAAGGCGTTGACTTCCTATCAAAACCATACTGAGGTGGCAGGACAGTAGAGGATCATGTATTGTCAAGCAGGAAATTCAGAGAATGTGAAACCTCCCACACTAAGTTTGCTCACACAGCCATCAGCCACATCACCACATGTGATGGCTGTGACACTCCCAGCCTCCCTCTAAATCAAGTTTCTGTATCCCCCTAATTTGGTAACAGGAGCACTCATAAACAACCACCATAGTACTGAGGCTTAAAAATTAATTTTAACTGTGGTAACCCATTAACATACAATCCTGTGGCCAAGGAGATGGCTCAGTGGGTAAGCGCTTGCTGTGAAACCATAAGGACCCATGTAAAATCCAGGCATGGCTGTGTGCACCTGTAATTACAGCACCCAAAGATCCTGGGAGTTAGCTGGACAAATCTAGTTGACTGGTGGCCACCAGAGTCAGTGGAGAGTCATTCGCAAAAGCATAAGGTGACCAGCAATAGAGGAAAACACGTGATGCTGATCTGTGGTCTCCACAAGAGCACACATAGGCATGGGCACCTGCACTTGTGTGTGCACAAACACACATACACCCCAACCCCACACACCAGTTCCATTAGCATATAATCTTTAAAAATACTTGCTGCAAATAAAACTAAAAGATGCCCTTGGCCCCCTCACAATCTCCTGGCCCAGGCTGAAACACATGTGGAAACTAGTAAATGATTTACAACAGCTGGTTCTCTCCTTCACCTTGTGAATGCCAAGGATCTGACTCAGGTCAACAGGCTTGGAGGGAAGCATCCCGACTCATTGATCCATCTTGCCAACCCCCATGTTTACTTCTTTCACCTTCTCAGAAACAACTCTGATGGTAAGAGCTTCGAAATTGCTTTTGTGTCCTTAAACATGCCTGCATAGAACTGTTTAGGGGTTCCGATTATATAGCATTGGGCCATATGACTGATTCTACAACTTGCTTTTGCAAATTCATTGATACTTCTTCATATACCAGGGTATAGTGATCACCCTGTTCTGGTGGCCTGAATGTGCCACCTTGATAAACTGAAGTTGGACGACACAGGCTCATAGTTCATTTCCAGCTGAGCACACCAAGCACCCTTTAGACTTTCTGGTGCATCCCGGAAGCTAGAGGATTTGGGAAGGGGGTGCAGGCAGTGAAGAGTCATGCACTGTAGCATAAGGATGATTTGCACCTCAGAAGGTTTTGTATACACTAAAGGGTTAATCCATGAGAAGCACAGCAGGGTCTGTTATCTCATATGTAGTCAAGAAATGCTGTCTCCTTGCACATTCAGTGGTTGTGTAGTATGTCTGTAGTATAGTTTGTTTTCATAATTATGTGCATGTAGCTGGTCACCAATGCATTGTAGTGGTCGAGAATGAGCACCTCAGTTAAAACCCCTAAACAGTCTTTGTGATCCCACAGCCATGCTGGCTTCTGTGGGGCAGAAACGAAGAAGGAGCTGAATTCCACAGATGTACGGACTGTGTATATTTGACACACCATCAGAGCCAACTGGCATCTGATTTATATTCCTGTCCATGAACCTGAGTGCCCACTTCTCCACACTCTTGCCATCAATTAGTGTTTTAAATGTTCATGCCTCTAAAAAAGTGAAGCATGATCTTTCTTTAATGTTTTAATTTGAGCTTCTCTAATTACTAATGGGAACAAAAGCATTTTCACATTTTTATTGGTCATTGAGGTTTTCTCCTGGATGAATTCCCTCTTCATAACCTTTGGCTGTTTCTATATTGCAGTTTGCTGTGGGTGATATATACAGTCTGCATGCTAATACTTGGTTAGTCACACACATACTGCTGTTATCTTCCCTCTGGTTTAGATAGTGATTTACTGGAGTAACACAAGGAAAGCATAACCTGTCTTCAGATAGACTATGATGGTTGGGGTCTCAGGAGAATTAAACCACAGAAATGACCTAATTGTGTTAAGACTACAGCTCTTAAAGACCAAAAAGATGACAGGAACAAGCAAGCAACACAACCCAGAAAGACCCAGTATACCAGGTAGCATTTAGCTTCCCCTAATGGAGACACAGATAGCCTCAGGAGGCTCTGGATTTTGTTAATCTGGTCATTTTTTGTGTGTGCCAAATTATTGGTACCTGTGAATCACAGGTCTAGGAGAAGCAGCAGTACCCTGTAAGCCCCCAGGAAGAAGCATAGAGAATATAATAATAGGAACAAATTATTAGAAATATTTTATGTGTAAGGGTTGTCACTTAAAGCATCAGTAACAGTGTCTCTCCATAATGGTTGGAAATGCCATTATTTAGATTTAGATGGTTAGATTTTTCCATCCCACCCTACATCAAGGAACCCAAGTCTGTATTGTAGTGTGACCCTGGGAGATTCATGTGTATGACTCATTTAACAAAGAAGATTAACTGTTATTTACTTAGAGTACCTGTGTGTGTGTGTGTGTGTGTGTGTGTGTGTGTGTTGAGGGTACAACCTTTTGGGAGTCAGCCCTCTTTTTCCATGGTGTCTTTAAGGCAGGGTCTTTCTTGCTAACTTTGCCATTATGCAAGTTTCCAGTCGGTTTTTCTGTCCTCATCTTGCTATATGAATGCCGAGATAATGAACGCCAGCCACCACAGCAAGCTTTTTTCTGTGGATCCTGGCCATCAATATCAGGTCACTGGGGCTGTGCAGCAATGTTTTACCTTCTCTGCCATCTCACAGGCCCGATGGCACATGTAACCCAAACCCATGCCTGTTTGCACTGGCCAGAATTCCCTGTGTGATGATGCATCTCCACTCCGCATCTATTACAATCAACTTTTTCATCCCTAAAATTCACATGTGGGAGTCCTAAAAGCCTAGTACCTGCACAATGCTATCTTATTCAGAAATGGATTCATTGAGGACATTAGTGACGATGAGGTCACACTGGAACCAGAGTGCTGGTGTGGGTACAAAAGGGGATGTTCAGACACAGGCATTCACAGAACGACTCCATGTAAGGCAAAGTCGGAGATCAAGGTGGTCCACGGAACCAGACATGGCCTAAGATTGCATGGGAGGGAGGCTGGAGTGAGGCTTGGAAGGGATTCCCTCTGTGACCACAGAGGAAGGTAAAGCTGTGACACCTAGCCTTGGAATTCCAGCCTCACAGCTGGGAGACGTTAAGGATTGTATCATTCCTGCCCCTGTTCTTGGGAGATGCTGCTGCAAAGCTGCACACTGTCCCCATGTTTCATTCACTCCAGTGGTGTGGAGGGAATGTGCCCCGCAGCTGGGAGGTAGGACTTGCAGGAGGCGGAGACTTGCTGGAGGAACCAGGTCACTGGGAGCCAGGCTGGAGGTTCAAGGCCCTCCTCACTTGGTACTCTTTGATCCCTGATTGGAATTCACTAGGGCCTGCTGACATTTTGCCTCCTGCCTTCCTACCCTGATGGAATGATACCCTTCAACTGTATCAAGGATAAACACTTCCTTCCTCCAATCGCTTCTGGTCGGGTATTTTGTGACAGCAATTAGAAAAATAACTATCACAGAGATCATAAAAATTCCAGAAGGAGCTAGACAAAAGATGTTCCCTCGCTCTCCAGCAAGCCTTTGAGTTCTTCCAGGGTCACAAAGTACTTCCCCAGACATTCGGCATGTGGCTTCTGACAGTGCTCATGCTGTAGAAGCCATTTAGCTCTCCCTGCCTTAAAATTAAAGTGGGAAGTAGTTGAGGATGGAGAGGAAAGGGTGGTTGGTGAACAGATCCGTTACCATGAATCAGGGGTTCCTACTCAAGTGTTTTAACTAGTGAAGGCTTAGAAAGAGTGGTTGATCCTGGTGAAGTCAAAAGACAAAATGGACTTGAAAGAATATTTGTATTTTTCATTTTCCATCACTCTTGGTAACTTAGAGATGTCCACAGTCCCTTTTCTGTATGGACTGTTCAAGCAGGGTGTGTGGCCTCCATAGGCAGAGTAGAAAATTGCTGCCTTCTAGATCAAAGCCGGTGGCCTCCCATCCAGAGAAGACAAAAAAAAAGTGCCATGTCAATGAATGCCTTTGATATGGTCTTTTCAGCAGATATCTTAGGGTAGTGTGGAAGTGTAGAGTCCTTCAGAAAAGACCTTCTCAAATAGGAGTGCCTGTTGAGCAGTTGGTTCCATGTTCTCATGGGGCTCCTGCTTCCGTTCAACTTCTGTACCCATTTCCTATCTAACACCCAGGGCAGGTGATATGATTGTGTCCATTGTACTAAGCATGGAGAGGCACAATGCCTCAATCACTGTTAACAAAGCAGAAAGTGTAATCCTGCTGCTTGGGTCCAGTGGAAGACATTTGATTAAGCTCTGGAAGGGACTGGAAGCAGTTCACAACCAACATCGTAACCACACAGCAGCGTGTGCATGCGCGGTGTGTGTGTGTGTGTGTGTGTGAGAGAGAGAGAGAGAGAGAGAGAGAGAGAGAGAGAGAGAGTGTGTAATGGGGGCTAGTAAACAGCAGAGGCAGAAGAATGTGATAATGAGGTTTTGCTTTGCACATAGGCTAAAGCCAACAGAAAAAAGCAGACTAGTGTCCCAAGGCCTGACGGTATGAGTCCTCACACAGAATGCAGATTCCCAGGCTTGGGGAGGCATGGCAATTAGCTTGTTAAAGTACAGGTCTAGGTTCCCACCACCCCCAGTTCCTGATTCATTAGATGTAGGGTGGAGCCTGAGGACCTGCATTTCTTTGAGTTCCCAGCTGATACTGAAGCTGCTGGCAGGACTACACTTTGAGGATCACTGGCCCTTTCTTGAGAAAAAAAGAGCTAAAATGGCAGCTGCACCTTTAGCTGAATAGCTGTAGGAAGGCCTTTAGTTTCTGTTTTTGGAGAAATTGCATGTATGCATATTTACACCATTTCCACATCTCTTTCCTCACAATTCCTCCAGTGTTGCCTCTTATTCCCTCTTGAATTCATGACCCCTTCTTCTATAATTCTCTCTCTCCCTCCCTCCCTCTCTCTCTCTTACTCTCTCTCTCTCTGTCACACACACACACACACACACACACACACACACACACTTCTGAGTCCATTTAATGTTGCCTGAATGCACATGTGTTTGGAGATGACTGGGGTTGGATAATCTATCAAGGCTCATCCTTGAGGAAAACTAATTCTCTCTCCCTTGGCCATCATTGATTGCACATTGCTCTTCATTTTAGGGTGGAGCCTTGTGAAATTTTCCCAAATCCACGCTGCCATGTCAGCTGATGTTGTCATTGTGCAGGTCTTGTGTAGGATGACACTGTTTGAGATTTCACAGGCGCAGCATCCCTGTCATGTCTGGAAGACACCATTTTGAAGAAGTGTCCTGTCGTACTATCCTCTTGGCATCTCTTCTGCTATGTTCCTTGGATCTTAGATGTCAGGGTTGTGTTGGAGATGTGTCAATAGTGGCTGGGAAATTTCGATATCCCTTGCAATTCCACTTTATTCAGTATAAAATGAGGCTAAAGATGAAAACAATCTTGTTTATTCATATAAGACACAAAACAATGACTTAAAAAAATCTCATATAAGACCTGCTATTTATCAAGTATTCAACAAATGCTAGGATCTGGGGTTTCCAGAAAGTCAGTGGATAAAGGCACTTACTGCCAAGCCTGAAAACCTAGGTTCAGTCTTGGAGCCTCAACCGGTAGAAGAAGAAAACTGGCTCCTACTAGTTATCCTCTGGCTTCCACACATGCTATGGTGTGAGTGCACACAAGTAAATAATCACTTAGAGCTGCAACCATCATCAATACCATCATCATCACAGTTTTATTCTCGGTTTTGTTTTGAGGCAGGGTCCATGATGCAGCTCAGGCTGGCCTTAGGCTTTCAATTCCCCTGCCTCAGCTGCTTGAATGCTGCATTACGGGCATATACTCTCAAACCCAGATCTCAGTTTTATTCTTGTACATGTGAATCATTCTAATAGCTCCCCTCTCGTCTGTTAGTGTTTCTGTGTGGAAGACAAACCTTTAGAATTGATGCAATGTCTGAGGTGTGCTGTGAGAATTAACTCACTCACGCTATATAAATTTTAGCAGCAACACTTGGGCAAGGGATCATCACTATAAGTTTTGTTTCCTGCTCTTACCCATGCATTATACTAATTATTTTACATTTGTTGTGTAAGTGATCATTTTAAAAAACGTCAACACAAAGCATCGGGTTAAATGCCCATGACTCATGACTACGCAGGGTTAAGATTTAAATACACATGTATTTGCTCTAAAACACACTGTCTCTTTCTGCTAAGGCTCAACATCTCATCTCATAAGGAATGGAGGCTTCCCAGGCTAGAGGTTAGGGTGCTAAGAGAATGACTTTGATTGAAAAACATGGGTTTGGACAAATAATATCACTTGGTGCACGAAACAGATCAGGCTTGATGCCATCACCGCATCCTTCATCTTTCTAGGCAATCAAGAACAATACCTTATTGTAGAAATGCACAGAGAAACAATGGGACAGCCTCGAGTGTCACTCACTCTTTCTGAGTGGAGCCTGTCACACTGGACTGTCCTTGACCCTACGTCTTTGTCTTGTTTGCTTTCTGAGTCTCTGTCTCTCCCCACAACCAGACTCGAGAATGTCAAAGCCATAGCTTTAATGACTTGATCATGGAAAACGCAATGTCACACTGTTAGACTCAGCAGCCCCCAAAGGAAAAAGAGTGGAAGGTAATCTAGGAACCAGCTTCGAATGTACCGGAGCCAGCGACAAGATAAAATCATGTTCCTTTCTGTAATTACTGAGGCAATTCCAAAAGATGTCTATTACATTAAACTTGCACCAAATGTCAAGGAGTGCTCCTCTGTAGCTTTCAAGTTTACAGAGGAGGGCCAGATATTTGCAGAGGCAGGAACCGCAGGCCTGACCTGGGAGACCATTCTTTCCCACTATTGAATGTGGCTAATGTTAACTATACAGCAGCCTCCAGCAGGACAAACTCAAATTTTTATTACCTGAAGGCAAAAAACAAAAATCAAAACCCCACAAACAGGTGCTCTTGAATGTTCAACTGTGCTGGCTGACCTCCCCACTAATACCCCTGTGTCAACCTCAGTTTTCAGGGAGGAGGAATTTTAACTCACTTCCTGTTTATCTCTGGCTCCCTTTAACACTAGAAATCAAATCATTTCGGTTAACAGAGTACATGCACAGAACATGGCTCAGCCAGACGTGTCCCTGGCTCTGGCCTATGACTAGTTTTCCTAGGAGGATTTACTTGAAGCTCTTCTTATCTGAATCCATCTATTGTGCCAGCACGGATGCTAATTCTCAGTCAATCAGCCTGCTGGGGTGTGTTTGGGCATCTGTTTGTCTGTTTGTTCTCATGTGGACAGACTACAGATGGGTAGTGCCCATGGGTTGTCTAAGTGAGAGGCTCGGACTGGTGCATCCCGGAAGCTAGAGGATTTGGGGAGGGGGTACAGGGATCAAGAGCCATGCACTGTAGGAAAAGCACACACAGGTGTACCCTCTCCTGTTATAGAAGACACCCAGGTTCAGGGTCTTGTGAGTTCCACAGCAATGTCAGGTCTAATTGCAGCCTGTGGAGATCACGGGGAAGAGAAGCTCAAAAGTCCCTGTGAACAAGGAAAGGAAGCAGAGAGCAGAGTTCTGAGGCTTAGGGCTCAGCATACCTCTCCTACTGTCAGGGAAGGGGGCGTTTAGCTCAGTTATCTGATGCCATCCAACCTTGGCAGACTCGTGCAAGACCGATAGTTCTGCCTCAGTGTCTTAGCCCCTTTAGTCGCACTCTGAGGAAGGGACTTGCTACACTCTACATGAATAGCTAACGCTGCTGCTCCAGGATCTCTCAAATGAAAGCCTCCCTCTTTCACCCCACACCAAGGGTTCCAGGACAACTTGTTCTTTTCATAGTTCCAAGAACTCACGTTTAGAAACAAACAATATGCCAGTCTTAGAAGATTGTGGCATGGGACACAAGGGAGTTGACACACTAGGCTTCCTGACCCCAGGCTGGCTGTGCTCTATGACAGCACACTGGTACTGCTATCTGGTGGACTGCTAAGCACCCCACATCCAGTTCATAAATACCCTCCTCTCTCCTTACCGCTTCTTTCAGTCTGGGTCCTGGATCCTTGCTGGAGAGAAATACTCTAATTAGATGCTGAGCTCGTCCCAAATATGGAACAAAGTCCCAATAACATTAGAGTTTCTCTCCCCTTCCTCTCAAGCTCCCTCTACCCCTAGCCCTCTCCCTTTAGTTCAGAGGAAGAACACCTTCTTTTTGCCAAGATTCACCCACCATAACTAGTCTTCACCTCATAACTCCGTTTCCATTTCTCTCATCTTCCATTCCCTCTTTTCCACGTGCATGCCAACATCTTCCCTTGACAGGTGCCTTAGTCAGTTTTCTACTGCAGTGAAGAGACCCTGTGACCACAGCAATGCTTGTAAAGAAAAGCAGGTAATTGGGGACTGGCCTTCAGTTTCAGAGCTTTAAGACATTATCATCATGGGGAAAAGCATGGTCTCACACAGGCAGACATGTGGATGAAGAGGTAGCCAAGGGTTCTACATTGGGATTGGCAGGCAGCAGAAAGAGAAAGACACTGGGCCTGACCTGAGCATTTGAAACCCCCAAACCCACCTCCAGGGACACACTTCTTCTTACAAGGCCACACCTCCTAATCTTTGCCTAGCAGGTCACTCCCTAATGACCAATCAAATATGGGGGCCATTCCTACTCAAGCTACCATAACAGGATAAGCATTTTAAGTTACCACCTTACTCTGGTTCCTCATTGACAAGCACATTTCCAACACAGTTATCTCAACAGCATACTTTTTAACTCTCTTCTTTAAATTCTTGGAGGTGTGTTTCGTTTGTTTGGTTTTGCTTTTGTTTTTGCATCTAGATTCCATTTCTCTCCCAATGATTAGTAAAAATGCTAAACTACATGGCTGTTGCTCTTCTGTTAGGTGACCCTCGTGTCTTAAATGTCTTCTGTCTTAACAACTGTCAGCTCAGCTTCCTGGAGGACTCTCCCCTCTGTCTTCCCCTCAGCTCTCTGTGGAGGACTCTACCCCAGATCTCTCCCTCAGATCTCTATGCTCTGTCTGGAGGACTCTACTCTCTATCTTCCCCTCATCTCTCTATGCTCTCTTTGGAGGCCTCTAACTCAGGTCTCTCCTCCTCTGCTCTCTATACCTTCAGTTGTCACTCTTAGCTGCCACCTGGTTTAAAAGACAGAGAACTACACAAACAAGCTGTGGCCTTGCTTCCATGTTCGACCCCATAAACCCAACTGTCAGCTGGATCTTAGATAGGTACTGCTCCTGCTACTATGGCTACTATGATTATAAGAGGCAGTTTATCTAGCACTTGCTGTGTCCCAGGCAGAACACTAAGTTATTTATGTATATAATACTATTTAATCTTTTCCCAAACTCTATAGATAGAAATTCTTGTATACTCTTCATCATCATCATCATCATCACCACCACCAAGGCTTGGGGATGTCAAACAATCTGCTCAAGATTATATTTTATGGGACTTGAACTCAGATCCTGAAAGGTCAGTGTTCCAAATTTGACAATGAGTTTTGAATTAGCCTGCATATCCCCATGGTGGTTTGGATGAGAAAGCCCCCCCACAGGTCCCTATGTTTGAATACGTGGTACCCAGTTTGTACAACTGTTTAGGAAGGATTACTGGCCCGGCCTTCTTGGAGATATGTTACTGAGGTCTGGTTTGGAGGCTTTAAAAGACTCTCACTACTCTCTATTCATCTCTTTCTTTTTGCCTTGTGGTTGTGTCTCACAATGTAAGATCTCGGATACTGCTCCAGTACCCTGCCTGCTTCCCTCTGCCGTATTTCCTGCCATGATTGTCATGAACTCTAACCCCCTGACATCATGAGTGTCAAATTAAATTCCTTCATTTATAAAATGCTTTATCATGGCACTTTATCACAGCAATAGAAAAGTAACTAAGACAAGCCTGAGGGAAAGATCCCATCAGTGTTAGCCGAGTACCTGTAATTTCCCGAGGTTTTGTGATTTTAAAATTGTGATATATTTTTGCATCTCAGGTCCAGACAAATTTAATATAATTGATTACACACATTTCAATATACTGTAACCATGGGACTTAAGTGTCTCAGAACTGCTGCCATGCCCTTTGCTCTGCATGGCAGAGCATGGGAGAAGGGTGTACTGTCCAGAAGCCATAGGAGTGGAATAGGAGTGGAAGGACAATTGTCACCATGTGTACTGGATAACCCAGAATCATTGCCATGCTGTAGTGGATAAGCATGAATTAGAGATAATGAATGAGATCTGCAGAGTGGTTCCTGAAAATCTAGAAAAAGACATTTTAAAGATAGGAAGTTTCAAAAAGTTTTACCTTTGCATCAGTCTGTGAGAATTCCTGAAGACAAAAGGAGCGTCAGAAATACATAAAGTCGGGGGCTGGAGAGATGGCTCTGTAGTTAGAGCACTGGCTGCTCTTCCTGAGGGCCTGGGTTCCTTGGTGAGCATCCACACAGGGCCTCAAAACTGTCCACAGCTCCAGTCCCGGGGGTTCCAATGCTCTCTTCTGGCCTCTGCAGGTATCAGTCACACATGTGGTACACAGACACACATGCAGGCAAAACACTCACATATGAAATGATAAATACATGTGCAAACAAAATGAAACACATGAAAATTTTCCTGTGATTTTATGTTTTAACAATATCCCTCCTTCCTTCCTGCCTTCCTCTTGTTCATTATTTCCCACGCATGCCACAACAGGACACTGAATGTCTTCCTCTATGGCTATTCTTGTTACTCTCAGGAGGATCTCTTACTGCATTTCATACTCACAGTTTTGACTAGGCTGACATACCAGTGAGCCCAGGAATCCCAGGGTGCCCACTGTTGGAGTGGCAGGCCACTTGGCTTGCAGGCACATGCAGCAATGTCTGGCTTTTTGCATGGGTTGCTGGAGCTTGGAACCCAGGTTCTCCTGTGTGCAGAGCAAGTGCTATCACTGGGCCTTCTCCTCAACTGTATTTTAACTTCTTTCTCAAGTGGATGATTATAGCCTGGCGATGCTGGCTATTTCAGTCACTTTCATATCTCTATATGATAAGCAATGTTCATTGAATAGTCATGTAGTTAAGTCTTTGCATCCATCCTCGAACATTTTAAACAAGTCCCTAAAACTGGAGTTAATTTTTAAAGATTGATATGATTGCTTTTAGGCTGTTTCTAGAAAGATCATGCTAGTTTCTGTTCCGCCCCTCTCAGATACTCCCACCCCTACTTCCAATAGGGTTTCTTCCAGTTAATTGTTTTAATTTTTGCCAAATCAGGAGTTGTTTGAACTTGTACCAAATTTGTATCAATGTGACGATCACTTTTCCAGTCTGGTGCTTGTGGTGGTTGCTTTAATTCTCTCCTCCAAGAAACAGCCGAGGGAGAGTGATGCGATCCAAGGCAGCCTGCAGCCCTTGCTGTGGTGTGAGGCAAGACTTCGCTCTTAAAGCCGGGAACAGGAAAATAACTCCTCCAGAGTGGGCTGTACGAAGAAGAGTTAGATCAAAGCAAATAGGCAGGCAAGCAAACAAAAACAAATCCCCCAAACAAACCCAAGCTCATAAACAAAAACTATGATGAAATAGACCTTTTGAAAGCGATACAACCTAACTCGATCACTGGAGAGGTCATGCTACTCACAGGAGAAGGGACATTCTCTTCAAATTACTTCATTTTATGGTTGAATTAATTTCTTTGTTAGGATACAGAGTAATGGATTCTCTGTGTCATTTTAATGATATGTATTATTATACTTTGTTCTAATTAGCCCCTTTCCCCCACCCTCTCCTTTGACCCTATCTCCCTCTGGCATTCCCAGAGAGTGCCCCCTCTGCTCTCATGGTAGATGGACTCTGTTACCCGTTCTTCTCTCCCTCTGGGATTCTTCCTCCTCTGCCATGATCCCCTTTCTACACACACACACACACACACACACACACACACACACACACACAGTTCCCCACAGTCCCCACATTGTGATAGTGGGGAGAAGTCTGTGACTCAGGCACACAGACTGGTCTATATAGCTTACAAGAATCATCATGGGAATTTTGGGCAAAGAAATTTCTTGTGTCCCCAACAAATTGCTGTGTTTGCCATTGGAAAATATTCATCCTGGTTACTAGACTGACACTCCCTTAATCTTAAACAGATTCTGGGCTATATAACTCAAAAGGTTAGCCTCTGTAAGTGACAGAGACACTGCACTCTTCATACCTGCCCGTGAATCAATGTAGTCACTTTCTGGTGATATGTTCAGAGCCTAGGCTCCTGCTCTGGTGAGACAGGGACACTACTGTCACCCTGCTCACCTCAGAGTCCCTGGAAACTCAGGAAAGATGATTGGTGTGGGAAGGCCTCTGTGAACGAGGACGGGGACTATGAAGTTAAGTGTGGCACATTGGGGGATGGTGAGTCTGATCAAACATAGTACCAAACTCTCAAAGGACTAGTTAATAAAGCATGGTGGCACACTAAAATCCTGAGGCTTCATGTGACCTTAAATATGGCAGGGAAAGACCCTCCTGCATTCAAAACTTTAGTTACACTCTGAAATCTCCCAGTCTGGGAGAGCTGTAGAAACAACTCTTGCAAAACCCTGTAATAAGCATCAAGGTCAAGTGAAGCTATGCTTCTTGGCTGGCCAGGGAGCCTGGCCTCCTCAATCTTGCCTTGGCCAGCCCATGTTATAGTCAGAAAAACGTGTTGTTTCCAAGCTGCTCCATGTTGCCGAAGACTTAGTCCTACATTCTGCTAGGTGCTCCGCCCAATTCTCCAGATGCCCTCAGTGTCTGTCACTTCCCTCTTCTCCCACGCTTTATCAGATTCAGTAACAGCAAAACACCCTTTCATGAAGACACATTTGAAGTTCTTGAGGTTCTCTAGTCAGGGATGGAGTTATGGCTCACACTGAGGAGTGGGTACTGACTTCCAGAGAACCTGGGTTCAGTCCTCAGCATCCAGGTCAAGGACTCCCAACTACCTGCAACTTCAGGTCTAGAGAATCTGAAGTCTGGGATTCTGCAGACATTTGCACTCATGAACACACCACATGCAACATGCACACTTATGTATACCTCATACACAACACACACATAATCAAATCTTAAACAATCTTAAAAAAAAGACTCTATCATTAAAGCCAGGTGGGTAGAGCTTTGTTAGCACAGACGAGGCCCTGGGTTCCAGGCCCAGCACCATAGAAAGAAGAGAGGCGGGGAGGAAGGAGGGAGATGAGGGGAGGAAGAGGAAGAAGGGGAGAGAAAGGAGATAGAGGGAGAAGGGGGAAGAAGAGGGAGGAGGAGGAAGGAGAGGGAGAGAAGGAAGAAGAAGGAGGGGGAGGAAGAGAAAGATGAGGAGGAGAAGGAAGAGATGGCCAACTTCTAAAATTAGCTGTCAAATCTCAGTTAAAGTGTCGATTTAAGCAGGGAGTCGGCACGCTGATGTGCTATATTTAACACTGAATGGTAATTTGGTGTGTGACACATCTACTCTTTTGTAAGAAACTACATTAGTTTCCACTATGAGGGTTCTTCTTTCACACAGTTGGCTGTGGGGATGCCATTGCTTGGTTGACACTCTTACGTTCTCACCCACTGTCAATTTGTCCTGTTCCAGAACTGAGACGTCATCTACAGGTGTCCTCACTCCGGACACTGGCACCGGTACCTGCTACATACTGGAAGGGCAATTTTCTCCATCCCCATCCCTCCAGTTGTCAGTATGCCGTAGTACATGCATCTTGACCCAATGGTCCAATGATATTGCTCCCCTGTTGACAGAAGGGAACCCACCTCTGTCTTTTACCCAGTGCCTCTTGTGCTCCAGTCATATTCTCGGGCTCTAGTTTACTGTATTGGACCAGTGTTCTCGGCCTCCAGGCTAAGTGAGAGTGCTACTGTAGGGAAATACAGTGAGAGGCTGCTCAGGCAGCGGTTCTTGGTGTTGGGCAGTACTGGTCTAGACGTAACTGCAACACATTTAACATATTTTAACATCTGTGATCATTGCTTCAATGCAGAAATCACAAGTTTCAGTGCCCATGGCCTCATTTAGCCAGGTGAAGAAGACATTGAGACTAAAACTGGAGACTTCTCCAGAGGAACAGACATTCTGCTTCCATACTATGACAGAAACTCTCCCTAGGTTTCCAGACTGCTAGAGCACCCTGAAAATTACGGACCTGCCAAACTTCTCAATTGTACTACTCAAGACACTTCTGTAAAGTAAATCTGGGTATCTGGGTATGTGGTCACAAAAAAAAAAAAAAAAAAAAAAAAAAAGAAACAAAACAAACAAACAAAAAAGCTTCAGAATAAATCCTGGGTTTGTAGCTTAAGTATCTTTGCAAATATGGTATACTTGAAAAAATGGGAAACGAAAGATCAAATTTCACTGTGATGGAGAAATCAAGAATTCTGGCCTAGATAGCCTGGTTGGAGAGATTGGAAGGATACACTTACCTGAAGGGACTGTGGAGCTGTGCAAGTTAGTATCTGTCCGGTATAACCGCCTGGCTCAGAACAGCTGGGTCTGAAGTAAGTATCTCTGCTTTCATTTGTGATGGTCCCTTAGACACAGAACCAGCAAGTCAGTGCTATCCATTGAGAGCTTCAAAGTCTCAGCCTAATAAAATAGCTGCCTAAAGGGGGCGTTCCCCTTCACAGTCACGTAAATATTGAAACATAGGAAAGAAGGTAATTTTCTCCTCAGGCTCACACTTTAGGAGTTTTCACATATTCTTTTGCTCTCAATAAGTGCAACTACTAATTGAATAGTTCTGAGGGGAAAAGAGGTGATAACCCCATGGAGGTTTAAGGAGAAATACCTCCGTAGGCTGAGGTATTGAAAGGCTTGTTCTCCAGTCAGAGGTTCTGTTCAGGAGGCGCATCTACTGAGTTTGCATTTGAATGTGTATACATACACACATACATACATACATACATACATACATACACACACACACACACACACACACACACACACACACACACACATAGCTTCCTGCTGGGCACCTGCTGCCATTATGTATGGACTCTCCCTCTGGAACTGTAAGTTCAAACAATCCCTTTCTCCCTTAAGTTGCCTGTGGTCATGGTGTTTGGTCACAGACACAGAAAAGTACTAATGCCCCACTGACTGATTGGATGACCAAGGACAGATCTGCAAACCTACCTCTGAAGGGTTGATTCTGAAACCCTCACAGAGAGATGTGGGGCCTAGATCGTGGGGAACTGTGATCAGAACTCAGAGCTGGTTGGAGACACCCAGCTTCACTTGAGCAGATAGTTCCAAGGATTGGTCCCAAGAGAATTCCCAGTAACACAAGCTGCTCACCCAGTCCCCAGAGAGCTCTGAGCCCAAGAAGCTGAGCTTTCACACAGGTAAGTGGGGAAACAGCATCCACCGTCACTGGTCTTCTGCATGCGCTTCAGAAACAAGGCTAACTAAGCCATTCTGTCCCTTCCACGCCTGCTTTGGACAAAGGACCATCACAGAGCCTGTGGATGACATACAGCCAAGCCCATTACACAGTGCAGGAGCCCTGCTCTCTCACAGAGTGACAGTCAGCCCGGCTGTTATGGATGCCCACCACATGGCAGACCCGAAAATAAATGTTACGACAAAGGCCACAGGGCTGCAATAGAGCTGTTGTTAGGGCAGAACTGAGTGCTGTGAAATGACCAGACATCCACTATCCAGAGAAGAACAGAAATCTGAGACTGTCCTGGGATTGGACAGACAGAGCCAGCTGTATCCAATTGCCCTCTCAGAAGCTGAAAGGGAATGTGTTCAAACCGGTTTTAAAAATCCAAACCAACCACAAGCCAGCTGGGGTTCCTAGAGCCAAGGAGGAGAAGAGAAATGCTTTCTTGGCATGTTCTGTCACACTGCCCAGGAACCGAGTATATTGTCCCCACAAACCCGAGAGCCAGGCAGGGGGGCTCGGGCCTCAGCTGCTCTCCCAGAGAGGAAGGCAAGTGAGCCCCAGCACCTGTTAACTGCCATCCTTTCCTCCCCTCATCTGCTGTCGTTTGTAAGTGTTTTTGTTTAAACGGTTTTGCAGTGCAGGGATCAAACCTACAGTCTTGCATAAGCTATGCTTGTGCAAGGCCCGTGGGCAGCCCAGTATTAACGTGAAAAGGGGCGTGTGGAAGCTGTGCAGGTTAGCTGTTTTTCTCACCACAGTGACCAAAGAACTTGACAAAGAATCTAATGGAGGATTGGCTTGTTTCGGTGGCAGTTTGAGGGGTGCAGCCCCTCATGGAGAGACGCATGGTCTCCTAGAAAGAAATTAGAGCCAAGACAGGGAGTTGGGGCTGGCTACAAATCCCCAAAACTCACCCCCAGTGACCCACTTTCTCCCATGAGGAGTCTTCTTCTAAAGATTCCACAATGTCCCAATCAGAGCCATCAGCTGCAGACAACGTAATAAAAGACATGAAGCTGTGGGAAACACTTCATGTCCCAGTTACAACACTGGCATGCAGAGGCACGCCTGCCTGTTCCTGCAGCACTGGTGATGCTGAGGAAGCAGGGGCTAGCGATTTGGGCTAGCCTGGACTTACAGAGAGTTCAGGATAACCTAGGGCCACATTATGGGGCCCTATCTCAAAAAAACTAAAATAAAAAAATCAAGAAAATGTGTGTGTGTGTTGGATTCTTTTTCTTTTGAGAATTTATGTCTGTGGTGTGTGAATGTATGTTCATATGTGTAGGCACACGTGTGTACAGGTGTTTGTGTTTGTGTAGGTCAGAGGTTCTGGAGTCTTCCTTGAGCTCTCTACCCTAGTCACAGAGCTCACCAATAGTACCCCTGTGGCATCTCCAGCTAGCCAGCTTGTTCTGGACCCGTTTCCACCCTCCAAGCGTCAGAACTGTAGGCTAGTTGACATGTTTACCTGTTATTTGTGGGGGTTCTTAATCAGAACTCCAGTCCTACTGCAGCCTCTGAATCTTTCCCTTAAGGTCAGTGACTCTACTGTGTCAAAATGAAGCAACATATTTTTAGCCAAATGCCTCTTCTTTGTCCCCATTGTCAGCTGTCCCATGGCCTTTGACTCAACTGCAACCTGCCCCTGGGGTTGGGTTAAGGTGCTTAGCTGCTCCTTCTACTCAGTATCCAGTGTTCAAGATAAAGCTGCATCCTCCAGCATAGTTTTACTAAATGTTCATCCAAGCATCTCACAGACGCACAAGTTTAAGAAAGTTTATTTCTGACCATTCCTCTGGTGTCATGCTTAATTCCGTCACCTTGACATCATGTTGACTCCTTCAGGAAAGCGTGTTAAGAAGAGGGAAGATGTGTCAACAGGCGGTGCTGTGGGTGAATGTACTCCTCCGATGGCATTAAACTTTCATGCCCGTGTTTATGTATTATACATGTACAAGCCAGCAAGCTGTATTAGAAATAATTTGCAGAAGCAATAAATTAATGCTGGATTTAATATTTCCTTACACGCTCAACAAACGACTCTATGTTTGTGACCCAAATTCCCCTATTGCAGGTTACCAAGTCCCCTTGTGCCCCAGTGTCCAATCCTCCCCAGGCTAGAGCAGTGCGTTCTTTGCAGTTCTAAAAATCGTCTGCATTTGCATGAAGCTCCTCAGTCTTCTGAGTTATCTTTCTTCCTTCCTAGACTGTAAAGGTTGAGTGGTGAGGGCTTAAGGAACCCCTTAAATAATTAACTGTAGTAAACAGAGTAACAGCTTGAAGAGGAAGTTCCCCCTCCCCTTGGGGGACAAAGGCACACTCCTTAAGACAATAAATCAGATTGAAAGGGGCAGGCACTCTGAGGGGATA